>NC_135695.1:22108877-22463877 GCF_964276395.1 Gasterosteus aculeatus | reverse complement strand
GTATATGTGTATATATGTGTACATGTGTGTATATGTACATATATGTGTACGTGTGTGTATATGTACATATATGTGTACGTGTGTGTATATGTACATATATGTGTACATGTGTGTATATGTACATATATGTGTACATGTGTGTATATGTACATATATGTGTACGTGTGTGTATATGTACATATATGTGTACGTGTGTGTATATGTACATATATGTGTACGTGTGTGTATATGTACATATATGTGTACGTGTGTGTATATGTACATATATGTGTACGTGTGTGTATATGTACATATATGTGTACGTGTGTGTATATGTACATATATGTGTACGTGTGTGTATATGTACATATATGTGTACGTGTGTGTATATGTACATATATGTGTACGTGTGTGTATATGTACATATATGTGTACATGTGTGTATATGTACATATATGTGTACATGTGTGTATATGTACATATATGTGTACATGTGTGTATATGTACATATATGTGTACATGTGTGTATATGTACATATATGTGTACATGTGTGTATATGTACATATATGTGTACATGTGTGTATATGTACATATATGTGTACATGTGTGTACATGTCTATATATGTGTACATATGTGTACATGTGTGTATATATGTGTGTACATAAGTATATATGTACATATATGTGTAGATGTTTATATATGTGTAGATGTGTATATATGTGTACATGTGTATATATGTGTACATGTGTATATATGTGTACATGTGTATGTATGTGTATATGTACATATTTGTATACGTACATATTTGTATACATGTGTATATAAGTATATGTACATATATGTGTATATATGTGTGTATATGTACATATATGTATACATGTGTATATATGTGTGTATATGTACATATTTGTATACGTACATATTTGTATACATGTGTATATAAGTATATGTACATATATGTGTATATGTGTATATATGTGTGTATATGTACATATATGTATACATGTGTATATATGTGTGTATATGTACATATATGTATACATGTGTATATATGTGTGTATATGTACATTTATGTATACATGTGTATATATGTGTGTATATGTACATTTATGTATACATGTGTATATATGTGTGTATATGTACATATATGTATACATGTGTATATATGTGTGTATATGTACATTTATGTATACATGTGTATATATGTGTGTATATGTACATATATGTATACATGTGTATATATGTGTGTATATGTACATATATGTATACATGTGTGTATATGTACATATATGTATACATGTGTGTATATGTACATATATGTATACATGTGTGTATATGTGTGTATATGTACATATATGTATACATGTGTATATATGTGTGTATATGTACATATATGTATACATGTGTATATATGTGTGTATATGTACATATATGTATACATGTATATGTACATATATGTATACATGTGTATATATGTGTGTATATGTACATATATGTATACATGTGTATATATGTGTGTATATGTACATATATGTATACATGTGTATATGTACATTTATGTATACATGTGTATATGTACATTTATGTATACATGTGTACATGTGTGTGTATGTGCGCGTGTGAGAAGCACAGCTGTTGCAGAGCGACGTCGTCGCGTCAAGAAGAAGAACAACAGCACAAACAGATAAAAGAGTGAACAGAGCAGCTTAATGACACAGTTTAGACCGCGAGGTGAAGAGAGAGAGCGAGAGGAACCAGATGTCTCTTTCACACTCGCATCAGTGACGGTGGCTCTTAGCCTGACAGACCCCTCCCCCCCTTGCCCCCCCCCCCCCCCCTCTATCTGGCGTCGGTGACACACGGCGTAGTCAGGAGTTAATTTACAGCTTCTCGTCATACAAGCTCGGCTCCGTTTTCAGGTGTTCAAGGCCGTAATAAATAAATTATAAACACTTTTTCATTTCAGCTGCAGCACTTTTTTAGCAAAAGGTTTGATGCAAACTGTTACTGTAAGAAGAAAAGTATTCCGGACGAAAGCAACATTTAAAAAAGAGCTACGTTTCAGTAGAATTTACCGTTTGTGAGGTGTGGCGTGTGGTGGGCGGAGCTCATGGCTGTGACTTTCCACGCAGGTCAAATACCGGGCGCAGCGGAACATGACCCGCCCGGCCGTCTTCAAGATGGTGGCGGTGTGGGCGCTGGCCTTCCTCCTTTACGGCCCCGCCATCATCTTCTGGGAGGCGGCCGTCGGCCAGAGCGTCGTCCCGGCGCACGAGTGCTACGCCGAGTTCTACTTCACCTGGTACTTCCTGCTCAGCGCCTCCACCTTCGAGTTCTTCGCCCCCTTCGTGTCCGTGGCGTTCTTCAACCTGAGCATCTACCTGAACATCCACCAGAGGACCAAGACTGTGGGGGCCGGCGTGGAGGAGGAGGAGGAGGAGGTCAGGGCGCAACGGGTCCCCAGGCGCCACCGAGACGGGGCGGGACGCTCCGTGTCCTTCGTGAAGACCCGCAAGGTGTCGTCCACCGAGCCCACCGCCATCTCGGCGGTCATCGAGGACATTGCCGACGCGCTGTCCCCGTCCTCCTGCGGGGACGCCGACAACACGCAGATCTTCATGAGGACGGAGAAGTTCTCCCCGGACCGGAGGAACCCGCGGCTGTTCCGGCACTCCGCCTCCTGCTCGGCGCCGGGCCGGAGGACGCAGGCGTCCCGGCTCTCCCGAGACAAGAAGATCGCCAAGTCTCTGGCCATCATCGTGTGCATCTTCGGGATCTGCTGGGCTCCCTACACGCTCCTGATGATCATCCGCGCCGCCTGCAGCGGCGAGTGCGTCGCCAACCACTGGTACGACGTCACCTTCTGGCTCCTGTGGCTGAACTCGGCCATCAACCCGTTCCTCTACCCGCTGTGCCACAGCAGCTTCCGCAGGGCCTTCGCCAAGATACTGTGTCCCAAGAGACAGTCGGTGCAGCCGCAGATCGAGGCGCAGTCCTGTTAGACGGGCGAGTCGCACCGCACGCCAATGGCGCCAAACACTGTAAAAAAAACAAATGTCTGTTCTTCCATCAAAAAAAAGATCTTTCACGGCACATTTTACGGCTAAACGTTCCAACGTGACCAGCGGACCTCATGTGACCTGTGCAGCCCCCCCAGCAGAGAAGTCTGTATCTCATTACATTATTGTGCAACTTCCTGTTTATACTTCATATTAGAGTGAATATCGAAGCACCTTCAATGTTCCTCTTCGTGTTGTTGTTGAGAAGAGGACTAATATCGTCACATGACCCTGTATGCCGTCGTTCTCGCTCTACGGGTTGGAATCGCCCCGGACGACGACCTTGGCAACGCCCCCGGTGTGGACGCTCCCGTGTGGACGCCCCCCCGTGTGGACGCCCCCGTGTGGACGCTCCCGTGTGGACGCCCCCCGTGTGGACGCCCCCGGTGTGGACGCTCCCGTGTGGACGCCCCCGTGTGGACGCCCCCGTGTGGACCCCCCCTTGTGGACGCCCCCCCGTGTGGACGCTCCCGTGTGGACGCCCCCCCGTGTGGACGCCCCCGTGTGGACGCTCGGGACATGAACACGGCGCTGCAGGTGTAATCTGTGAGGACGTTGGACGATGGTCCGTCTCCTCTGAGTCCGATCAAATCCAGGATTTTAGGCTCCAGGAATGGGGGGCCGTAGTGGGGGGGGGGGGCTTTTGGTAAATTCCATCTTTTCGTTGTGCAGCAGTCGGACTACAGATGGTGAGTCAGAGTTCAAAGCAGCAAGAAATAAGAGAATAACTTGTACTTGTTTACTGTGTGAACTTTAATCGCGGTTTAATCTGAAAAGTGTTAGGAGGGGGGGGGGGGGTCTCATTGATGTTTAAAACGCACCTCACGCGCAGCATTAAACCTTTTGTACATTGACATCTATGGTGAGCTCGATGGCCGTGTTCTGGTTTTTACCACCCAAACTACTGGACTGATTGTCTCCTGGCTACGGACGTGTTGGTGTAAGTAGCCAAAGAAAGAATAAAACTGGATGTGTTGTTGGTCAAATACTGCAGAAGCGACTCGTTTTGTAAGATGCTTCTGTGACACGGGGGAACAAGAATTTGGACCCAGATGCAACCTCAGGAGCCCGTGCAGGGCTCCCAACTTTATTGGGCGTGAGTCGCGTGGCTCGCCGTCGGAGGCCAGTGGGGAACTGGAAGTCTACAGGCGGAGAGAGAAAGTCAGTCACAAGGTCAGGCAGAGGAAGACGAAGCAGTCGGACACCCCGAGCCTGCAGCACCAGGGTTGAAATAGAGGCGTTGACGAGTCCTCGTCTGCTCGGGGGTGTGGCAATGGGCGGCGTGTGGAGGCGGGACCAAGGACACAGAGACAACGAGCACATGGCAAAGCAAAACAAACGGGGACGACAGACACGAGGGAAAGACAGAACGGGTCAGACAACGATTCTGACATCCTGCACAAGAAGATCGATGCCACATTCAATGTCTGTCCTCCGCTGCTAGCAGCCGGTTAGCGTAGCTTAGCATAGACGCTTGTTCTGCTCTGTTCAGTACGCTCTTACTCCCAGTTTGTCTGATACGGCCGGCTGGTTCGTGGCTTTAAGTCCCCCGGTTTGTCCAAATGGAAACACAGGACTTTCACCCAGGAGACTCCTGGTGTTCCGTTAACCTACGTTAAGAACTTACGTACAGTTTAGCCTCCGTAAATACACAACGAAACATACGACCTCACAGCAGACGCAATGATGCTCGAGTACGACGTACAAATCGTTAAACGCGCTCGTTGGGAGTTCGGGAGCATGAACGTGAAGAAAAGGCCGCAGGCAGATAAGAGGACACATTGGTGTCTCCTTTGCTTGCTAACGTCAATACAGTCGTATAATGAGGCTGGCTGTTGGTACTCGACACCTTTAATAAATAGGTATCGACCTAAATAACCCAAAACCGAATTATTCAATTCAATTGAAGTTTTATTGGGTTTTCTTAGCTCCCAGTCGCTGTGTGTTATGTTATGTGTGTGTACTGGACGGAGAAGACGGTTCATCGCGCCAGAATAACACGCGGTGGTTGTGACGCTGTGGGAACGCGTGGAGTCAGATTAAAGTGATGCAGAGGATAAACGTGAAATAGTCCTTCTGTGGCGGTTTCACCAGGCGTGCTGGGACCGGTGCCGGCGTCGTCCTCTCGGATCAGCTCCAAACAGGAAGAGCTGCTGTCTTTGTGAGAGGTGGAATGTGGTTAATTCCTTCTAATGCTGCTGGGAAAAGACGAGATAACACGGCGACGCGCCGGGTCAGCCGTGGGTGGGTGGACGGGAATCGGTGTGACGATTGATTGCTGCCCTCTCTGTGTGATTCACGCCCGACAAATTGCTGTTAAACACAGAAAAGAAACTTCAATAAGCACAAATAAATACTGTTTTTTTGGGGGGGGAATGTTTCCCAGCAAGGCTCCTGAAGGTGAAAATAAGATGTTGTTGCTGCGAGGCTGCTGAGCTTTTATGATCTGATAACACAGACAAGATAAAGTGACAGAAGAGCAGGCCGTTGACCTTTGATACTTCTTTCCAGCGCAGAGGAAGAGAAACAAAATATGTCCAGAGAAGCATCTTCAGGAAATGAAGAATCCCGGAAACCAGCAGCACGGCTCGGGCCTTTGGGACTGATGTGCGACCCCTGGAGAGTTTAACTCTCACCGAGTGTCAGTGTTGAGTCGGGCTGACTGCATGACGATGGTTCCTACCTCAACACACACAAACAAATCCAAACCATCCACCGACTCCACTGACAAACACCCTACGTGTCACATTGTGACACGTTACCTCTAAGAACGAGTACTTTTTGGACTGAAGCGGCTCTAAAGGTTCGTTTTTTCATTGTGTCATTTTGTTGAATCCAAATGGGAAGGCTATCCTTCTGAAAAGTGAAGTCAATGGTAAAACCGGCATTCCCCCCTTCTCCCCCAGGAGTATATGAGAAAAAGACTCTTCTCTCTTGATTTATTCCCTCAGTAAACATTGTACACATGAGTTCATGGTCTCAGTCTCTAGTTTCAAGTCTTCTTCAATACAGCATGATGTTCATTTAGTGACTGATGGTCCACCTATGGCTCCACCTATGGTGGACCATCCACCTATGGATGCAGCTCACCATCATTTATTTGCTCCCTTACTGGTTTTCCTGTCCGGTTGTTGGAATTCTTCTGTAGTAAAACAGTCAAGTCTGAATTGTCATGTCTTGGAAAGGTATAAAGACTCCTACAGAAACCACAATGTGAAGCATTCAGTTTGAATTCAGTTTGAGTAAACTGTTTACATGGCGAGTTCATACTTTCAGGGGTTTTAATGGAAACAGATGCAGAGAATCTTCAAAAACACTTCTGTCACTTTCAAAATGTCAGTGAAATCAGATTTTCCATCTCCACTTCAGACTGAGAATACACCAGAACACATTAAGTGGCTTTTATTTGAAGAGACTTTTCCTCTTCAAACGTTATGAAGAAAAAAAGGCTCTTGAGGATAAAAATATTTTTATCTCTTCTTTGCTGGTGTTGTTCTCCCACTGACCCCATTTAATAACACTGGTTAGAATAAGGGGGGTGGACACACATTCTGTGAAAACGCTTTGATGCACGTTAGACTCGACTGTCATGCCTGTTTCTCAAAATCTATCCATTAGAATGAAAATAGACTTCTGAGTGAAGGAGTGCAAGTGGCTGCCCCCCTCAAAAGGGAGGACAAAGTCAATTCAGAGGCATTTTTTAAAAAGGTCGGAAGGGGATGGGATGAATAGACTGTGATTAAGGTGACCTGAGCGGAGACGCAGGTGGACTTGCAAATAGAAAACAAATTGCTCTGTATTGACATTGTTTCTGTGCGCAGCGGGAGGCCAGAGAACCAATATTCACAGCCTTTCACAAAGAAAATTGGAAGCGGTTCACATCCTCTCGTTTCGCCTTTGAATTGCTGTGGGATACAAATATGGTGACAGTAATGTAATTGTTATTTAGGCACTAAACACCTTGAGGACTAGAGAGTGAATACACAGACCTCCGGCGTCTCTTTTTTTCCCAGCAGATGAGAGATTCAGACGAAGCTGCTCACCGGACAAAACAACATGTGTCGACAGACGATAAGCAGACGCTCAGACACAAGTAATTCAGAAAAGAAACAAGATCCCTCGAGTGAAATTCAATAGGAAATGCTGTCAAAAGCAGAATGTCACACACTATTAGAAATAAAAGGTTCCAGCTAAAACCATCCGACTTGCTCACAGAATGGAACCCTTCTTTGGTTGCTGGTAGACCTTTTTATGAAGGTTTCACCTGGAACCCTATTAGAGCATTACACCTAGAACCCTTCGTCAAATGGCCCAACCTCTACCCAACATAACAGGTTACACCTAGAACCCTTCGTCAAATGGACCAACCTCTACCCAACATAACAGGTTACACCTAGAACCCTTCGTCAAATGGACCAACCTCTACCCAACATAACAGGTTACACCTAGAACCCTTCGTCAAATGGACCAACCTCTACCCAACATAACAGGTTACACCTAGAACCCTTCGTCAAATGGACCAACCTCTACCCAACATAACAGGTTACACCTAGAACCCTTCGTCAAATGGACCAACCTCTACCCAACATAACAGGTTACACCTAGAACCCTTCGTCAAATGGCCCAACCTCTACCCAACATAACAGGTTACACCTAGAACCATTCGTCAAAGGTAACACCTAGAACCCTTTGTCAAAGGTCCCACCCTAAACCCAACGTAACAGGTAACACCTAGAACCCTTCGTCAAATGGTCCAACCTCTACCCAACGTAACAGGTTACACCTAGAACCCTTCGTCAAAGGTTCCACCCTGAACCCAACGTAACAGGTAACACCTAGAACCCTTCGTCAAATGGTCCAACCTCTACCCAACATAACAGGTAACACCTGGAACCATTCGTCAAAGGTTCCACCCTGAACCCAACGTAACAGGTAACACCTAGAACCATTCGTCAAAGGGTTATCTAGAAGGTTCTGGGTAGAACCCTGGCCCTTCAGGAGGAACGCTATTTACAATAGCTGGTGGTACGGTATAATCACAGGCAGAGTCAGCAAGCAGGAAGAAAAGAAATCTGGCAGCGTATCACAACTGAGAGCGAGATAAAGGCTCAGCTTGTAAAAGGTGTGTTCCAAGATATAATTTCAGTCATTTTATGACCGATGCAAGGAGTTGATTGTCCACTTATATTTCGTATTGTACTCTCTGCAACACCAGAGCCTGGGGGAGTACCGAACAAAGACATATCCAGTCGATGCTGATAGCGTTATTAACTCTTTAACGGGATCCACAGGGTGTGAGGAATATCACTTCACTCTCTGTAATGAAACTGTGAATGTGAGTGAGGGCAGCTCCTCCACATTAAAAAAGAGAAAAATACTTTTCTGGCAGACTTCTTAATTAACCCGAACGACTGAAACATGCTAATCACCGGCAGCGCCATACCAGGGAAAACTCCCACTACTGGAGGTCAATCAAACATGACTTTCTCCATCATTAATTTCAGCCTTCACTTCTTAATTGCTGCCCACCACTTTTCAGATTCGGCCCGACGACTCCCTGGATTTATTAAAAGTAAAATTGCAGTTTGTGACTGAGGGAAAATGTGGAGCTACGTCTCTCAAAGTCAACGTCACAGCGGAGTGTTTTGTGACTTGAAGTGAACCGCCTGTGGCTTCCTGCTGTTGACGGGCTGCGGGGCTGAGTGACAGCCAATGAAACACACTGACGGGAAACATCCCACTCGTCTTTCCCACGACGGCGGTCACAAAGCTGCTGTCCTCTTGTGACCGCTGACAACTAGTTCACGAAGCCTTTTCATGTTTTCCCATGTTTTATTTTGTTCCCAACCACATAATTCAAATCTGCCCCTTAAGTTATCGTAGAATTAGAACTAAATATTTCTTTGATAAGAAAGAAGAGGCTTCGATGAAAATAAAACAAAAATCTATGAAAAGGTCTGTTGTTAGGAAAGTGACCTTTAGACAGGTGTTCATTTTAAACCAAACTAGGTGACAGAAGACTCAAAACCAGTAAAGGAAAGCAGTCTCAGAAGAGCAGTTTCTGTCTGAATCCATTAAAATAAACAACATAGATGAAGGATCAAAGAGGCCCGAGGGTTCGGTTCCCCTCCTCTCTTAAGCCCTAGAGGAAGGGCGTCGTCACACCCCGATGAGCAACAAGCTGCTCTCGATTCTTAATGAGGAGTCGCTTGCACAGCAGGGGGTCCAAATGAGCCTCCAATCCAATCGTACCAATTTTGACATTCTGCTGCAATGATTTAACCACCAGACGGTCCCCAATGTAGGATGGAAGTCTAAATACCCAAATCCCTTCCAGTAGTGTGATGTTGAGACTCACACTGTCGTCCCAAAACCCACAAACACATTAAAACAACAGAACATTTTCTGACCTTCTGTCGTGGCAGTTAATGACGATGGATTGTTGCCCTGTGAGATATTACTTCGATAATTTCAGTCGGATGACCTTTCCTGTTGATCGAATACAATTTATTGCACTGGACAAGTGCTCCTTTACTGTGATACAAAAAAGGTCTGATTTTGGCATGAAAACCCTCAGCACACGGCCTTTAGGAAGAATGGAGTAGAACTAGATGTTCCTGGCCAAACTCTCTCATGAATCAGTGCTGTTGCTCAGTTCTCTTTGTGTCGGCTACTTTTCCAAATAAATGAGAAGGAACCGTGGAATATGGTTCACAAAGGAATCGCAAGTGGAGCGGAGACACACCGTCTCCAGAATAGTAGCAGCAAAATTACTTCCTCCAGCTCTTTTACAGGCTCCATTAGTTGGCAAAAGGGGATGAGGTTCCACGGATAATTCTGGCAGGTCAGTCAGCCGAGCCACCGGAGCCCCTAATTCCTCTCCGTCCTCCAGGAGATCCACCTCCAGGAGATCCCTCTCCCAGGTTTAGACCGAGCCGTACACCGGCGAGCTGCCAGGCAGTGCATTTAAAATGAGAAAGCCTGATAACGTAACATATCTCCTGCTGCATCTTTCTGGCGGTTTTCCTTTGAAGAACAACCATGACAATGTAGAGAGAGTTTCTATACTAGAGAGGACTCAGTGGCGTTAATGATACCTGGGCTTTGGGTATCGATCATTGACTGTATTCACTATAGGAGCGTGAAGTCCAACTTTGGTCCTGAGTCCAAGTCCGCATCTCTATCTGCCGAACGTATCGGCACATTGTAAAATACTTTCCAACAGCTGGCAGGCTGGATGTTGGTCCGTCATCAACACGTTAAGATCGTCCAAAATGATTTTGCTGACTATTGATTGGCTGTAGGGGTCAATTCAACCAGAAAAACCTCCGTCTGACTCGATTTGACAACCTGTTATTTTTGTAATGGTGCCGGCTCGTCAGCGCTTATATAATTATCTTCTGTTATCTTGCATTGTTGTTCATCTTCAGTGTTTTTCACTTATTTAATTCGTTTAGTGCTCATGTTCCATCTGCTAACCTCTGTCCTCCATTTTAGTCACAGCGATGCAATTTGACTGTAAATGTTTCACAAAGTGCTTTATAAGTTGTCATGATTGTTATTAAAGTCACGGATCAACCTGAAGCGTTGGAAAGCGTTAAGTTACTTTTAATACAGGCAGCGTTTTGATGCACGTGCGTAATCTTTCCACAGATGCAGCCGTCACTCATCAGAGTTGGATGTGACAAATTCAGTCAGTCGATCTATTTCAAAGTAGTGGCAATGGGGGGGCTGACTGGGCTTTAAATGATAGATCACACAAATAATCACACAAATTATGCAGAAAGACATTTTTCGTTGCACAGAAAAGAAGAAACACTGATTCTGGGAACTGAAAACCAACCTGAGGTCTCAGTGCCCCACTGTGACTCATCTACTCACCTGACACCTGTCAGTCAGTGACGGCGCCATGAGGCCTCCCTCCGTTTGTAGCCTGATTACTTCTGACCTCGTTTCACATCTCAGTTCAGCACACGGAGAGACACAAACAAACAGATGACTCGACACAAAGATCATCATCATCATCATCACCACTTGGCTTCTGTCCTTTAGACATCATCTGAACATAGATGATGATTTAGGCGGAAAGGAGCCCTTTTGATTCATAACTTATATGATATGATTATATGATGATATAATACATAAAATCCACATGTATTTGATTAAACTTTTGAGGACTTTTCAGATGATGAATAAAGATGGAATAGGTGCTACGTGACCTCCTCAAAACAGATCTCTGTTGAAAAAGCCTGATTCGAAGTTCCGGTGACGTCATGATGGAAAGAGCAGGTTAGAGACGAGGCTCCGTCAGGAAAAAGTTAGAAAACAGTGACAACTGCAGATATATAAAGCCTTCAGGGTGGAAAATAACTCATGAACAAGATGACTACCACATCCAAAACGAGAGGACAAGGAAAGTCAGGATATTTGAAAGAAACTGACAATAAACAACCGAGCACAAACAGCGCTAGCTTAGATGCTACTAGCGGTAGCCGCGAAGAGCAGGTAACACGTGAGGGCGAAAGGTCCTTAATACAAGAAATGAGAAGATTCCGCGACGAAAACAGCCAGGGACATAAACAAACAACAAAGACCCTTGAACGTTTGGAAAAAACTATGACAGATATTAAGGAGCAACTCGGTGACCACCAGCAGAGGATCGGTGAGCTGGAGGGGAGGGTGAGCGCTGTGGAAGATGCGGGGGCAGGGCAGCACCGTGTGATAAGGTACCTGTTACAACGCGAAAAACAGCTCTCAGCTGTTTGTGACGATATGCAGAACAGGCTGAGAAGAAATAACCTTCGAATATTTCAAATACCAGAGGAGAGTGAACATGGAGACGTGGTCGCGTTTGTGAAAGCCTTGCTTCCCAAAGTATTGACGTTACCACCTAACCTGAACATTCAAATTGAAAGAGCGCACCGCTCACTTCAGTCCAAACCGACAGATCCAGCGGCCCCCCCCAGATCAATCATTGTGAGATTCCTCGACGCGGGGGTGAAAGATATTGTTCTGCAGCAAGCATGGAGCCAAGGAAATGCGGTGTTTCAAGACAGAAGGATTTTCTTCGATCAAGACTATTCTCCTGAGCTGCAAAAGAAACGAGCGATAATTCACGCAGTCGTCAAGCAGCTAAAGCAGAGGGGCATTCAGGCAAAGTGCCTGTATCCAGCTCGACTGAAGGTCAAGATGGACTCTGGAGAGAAGACTTTTTCCTCGCTGACAGACGCCGCGGATACTTTGAGAGAGATGGGTGTAGAGGTGCAGTGCGGAGAGAGAGAGCGCATCGAGGAGAAACTAACTGGAGGATGGAACATCAGCGCGAAGAGGAGGAGAACCAACGTGCTGGCGTTAGCTGACCTGAGGGCTATGGTTCAGGAAGAAGATAAAGATGAGTAGTCTGTGGTATATAACACTTACAACCAGTTTCAGGTACACAAGGTCAAGTGTGTATGAACAATATATAGACTGAAAGCAATAATAGCACAATACAAAATAAAAACGCAAAGTTGTCACAAAGGTTTAAAAATAAGAAAGAGATCTGACGGACTCTTGAGGTATACATGAGTGGTCCACACTCACTAAGACCTTTCTTACATGTTAGTGTAATTTGGGTCACTATTGCACACTGGGTGCATTTCTCCACAGAGGGATTAGGTCACCACTCTCTGTCCCATTATCACCGGGGGTCAGGCATGGTTGTAGTTTATTCGCTATGTCTGACTGGAAAATTGGAAGTTCTGTTCTGTGTTCATGCTGTTAGTGTTGTGTTCTATCTGAGGCAAGGTGCAATTTGTTTTTTGTTTAACTTTGTACATTTGCAGTTAAATTATTTTATTTGCTTTTATTTAACAGATCTTCATGAGAGGTTTGGGCTGTGTTACATGATTCAGTACAAATACAAGGATGGCATTACTTAATTTAATTACCTACAATATAAAAGGAATAAACAACCCAATTAAAAGAAAAAAGATACTAGGACAGCTGAAGAAAATGCAGTGCTCTATAGCCTTACTTCAAGAAACTCACCTCACAGAAACAGAACATCAAAAATTAAAAAGGGAATGGGTGGATCAGGTGTACAGTAGCTCTTATGGGAAACGTAAAAAGAGAGGTGTAGCTATACTATTCGGTAAGTCTGTGTACTTTCATTGTGAAAATGTTTTCCAGGATAAGGAGGGTCGCTACGTTATGGTCATAGGGAGGATGGCTGGTTTTAAATTAACTCTTTTGAATGCCTATGCACCAAATGAAGATTGTCCACATTTTTTCAAAAAGCTTGCACATTTGGTAGCAGATCATGGGGAGGGTCTTCTGTTAATGGGTGGGGACTTAAATTGCGTACTGAATAATAGAATAGATAAATTACCATCATCCTCAAAACCTCAAAGCAGAATGTCAAAAAGTCTAATGAATATGATAAAGGAATTGGGGTTGATAGATGCTTGGCGACATCTTCATCCAAAAGAGAGAGACTTCACCTTTATGTCACAAGTGCATGGAAGCTATTCACGGTTGGATCATTTTTTGGTGTCCAAAAAGGACACATACAGAGTTAAAAGCTGTGTTATTGAGCCGATAACCATCTCAGACCATAGCCCTGTACAGATTACACTTGATTTGGGGTTGGAGCCAAATATGAAGTATTGGAGAATAAACGTTTCATTACTGACAGATGTTAATACAAGAGAGGAAATAAGGTCGGCAATAGTGGAATATTTTGCTTTAAACGACAATGGAATGGTCACACCTACGGTTTTATGGGAAGCAGGAAAAGCCACAATAAGAGGGAAAATAATATCTATAGGATCAAAGTTAAAGAAGGACAGACTTAAAAAACAAGTAGATTTAGAAACTGAGATCAAGAAATTAGAAAACGAACATAAACAAAGTGGAAAACAAGAAGTATTTAATAAACTTAAAGAGAATAGAGCCAAGTTAGATGAGATTCTGACATACAAGGCAGAGGGTGCCCTTAGGTTTGTTGACAGAAAATACTATGAATTGGGAAACAAGGCTAGCAGGTTATTATCATTCCAACTACGAAAGGCACAAGCTAGTCGAACAATTCCTAAAATAAAACAACCATATTCTAACGATGTCGAAACTAGCCCAAAAGCAGTAGCAAATGCCTTTGCCAAATATTACGAACAGTTATATAAGGGTCAACATCAAGAATTAAAAGAAGAAAAAATGCACGATTTCTTTAAAAACCTGAAATTAGACAAACTGACGGAGGATGAAGCCTCTGCGTTAGTAGAACCAATTAGAGAAAAGGAGGTGAAAGAAACGATTATTAAATTAAAAAATAACAAAACGCCAGGAATAGACGGGTTCGCAGGAGAATATTATAAAGTGTTTGCTGATGACCTCACTCCAGCACTATGCAAGTTGTATAATTATGTGTTAAATTCAGGAGACCCTCCAGAGTCATGGTCTGAGGCTATCATCACAGTCCTGCATAAGGAAGGAAAAGACCCATTGCAGTGTTCTAGTTATCGACCTATTAGCCTCCTGTGTGTGGATTATAAAATATTAACATCTATTTTAGCAACTAGAGTACAAAAATACATTAGGAAAATAGTAAAATCAGATCAGACAGGGTTCATTTCAGGTCGCCAAGGGACAAACAATATAAGGAGAGCTTTAAACGTGCAGTCGCTCATGGCAAAGGGTAATCAAACGTCAATGCTTCTCGGCTTAGATGCCGAGAAAGCATTTGATCGGGTAGATTGGCGGTTTTTAGAACAAACATTAATTGAGATGGGCTTCAGTGAAAAATTTACCTTTTGGTTCCGGCTGTTGTACAAGAATCCCAAATCAAGAATTAGAGTTAACGGACAATGCTCTGACTTCTTTGATATAGGGAGGGGCGTAAGACAGGGTGATTCTCTCTCTCCCATTCTTTTTGCTCTCAGTATCGAGCCTCTGGCGGAGGCAATTCGTCGGGACGTCCAGATTGAGGGGGTGGAGGATGGTGGGGGGAGAGTTCACAAAGTCTCCCTTTTTGCTGACGACATCCTTCTCTTTATAAAACATCCCCTTACTTCAATACCTCGACTAATGCAATGCCTAAAAGACTATGGAGACATTTCTGGATACAAAATTAATCAAAATAAATCAGAGGCAATGATGATATCAGGAATATGGCCTAAACAACTAAACGAGAGGGTGTCATTTCATTGGTCTAAACATGGATTTAGATACTTGGGGATTATTATCACACCTGAAACTGCAAGACTTTTTGAAGCAAACTACAATAAGCTAATTAATCAAATAAGGAGTGACCTAGTTCGTTGGGAGGTTCTTCCTCTATCTCTGCTCGGCAGAGTTGAGACTGTAAGGATGAACCTGACCCCACGTCTTTTATTTCTGTTTCAATCGTTGCCCATAAGAGTTCCAGCTTCCACGTTTAATATGTTAAACAAATTAATTTCTAAATTTATATGGCAACATAAAAGACCGAGAATTAAACTTAAAACACTTCATCTGGCTAAAGATAAAGGAGGCTTGGCCTTGCCAAATATAAAATTGTATTATTGGGCAGCTCAATTATCAGCAATTGGGACTTGGATCAGTGGAGATGAAGAAGCAAAGTGGACCCAAATAGAGCAAGGGGAAGTTAGGGGTGCACAACTGTCTGTCCTACCCTTTATGGATCTAAAACACGTCAATAAAATGAAGATTGAAAATGAATGGATAAAACATACAATCAAAGTATGGGTGGAAGTAAAGAAAATGCTTAAAGATGTTGGAACAATTTCTCGAGCTATGCCCATAGTGGGTAATGTAGATTTTCCACCTTCAATGTGGGACCATGGTTTTAGGGGATGGGCGGCTAAGGGCCTCTTTGTTTTTAACCAGCTCTTTGAAGAAACTCACTTAAAGTCTTTCATACAACTCCAGGAACAATTCGATCTTCCCTCAAGTGATTTTTATAGATATTTGCAAATTAGACATTACATTACAAACCATAAGGAGAGGGAAAGAATCTGCAAAATCCCAAACAGCATTGAACAATACTTTATCTCAGTTTCTGAAAGACGCCTCCCTGTTGGCAAACGGGTTTCTCATCTTTATAAAAGACTGATAGTAGAAACAGCTGGAAACACGTACAACATTAAGGAAAAATGGGAAATAGAAGCTAATACAGTAATAGAGGAAGAGTTATGGGATAAACTCTGCTACAGATGTCATAAGGGAATTAATAGCCAACAATGGAAGGAATT
The DNA here is from genome assembly GCF_964276395.1 of Gasterosteus aculeatus. Lineage (NCBI taxonomy): Eukaryota > Metazoa > Chordata > Actinopteri > Perciformes > Gasterosteidae > Gasterosteus > Gasterosteus aculeatus. The sequence continues at coordinate 22,447,608 of NC_135695.1, read as the reverse complement.
TGACTGGAAAGTTAAAATACGCTATTTTCATACTCCTTTGGCTATTTCAAATTTTGTAAAAGATCCATCTCTAGCTTTATGTTGGAGACAATGTGGTAAAATAGGGGACCATACACACATATTTTGGGACTGTCCAATAACCCTTACGTACTGGAAAAATATCAAAGAAGAGATGGAGAAAATTGTAAAAAGAGAAGTACCATCGAATGTACAGTTCTTCTTATTGGGTGTTATATCAGTGGATGTTTTCAATGCTGACCAAAGATACATTTTACGTGTACTACGGTTAATTGCGCAAAAAAACGTTACTGTTAATTGGAGGTCTGTGAAATCACCAACCGTTACTGAATGGAAACAGAGACTGAAGCAGATTTATTTGATGGAAAAAATGACTGCATCATTACAACTGAAAACTGACCTCTTTATCCGGAGATGGCACATGGTTAAAGAATATTTAAATTTATAAATGATATGGCTGTACATTGGGGTATTGTGTCTGTTGAGATATAGGGATTCATATTAGATGCAGCAAGATATACATGTATGTACACAGTATATATCTTTATAATAATTATGTTTTTTTTTGTTTTTTGTTTTTTCCAAGCCCTAGTCTCAGATAATGTTCCATGTTTTTGTTTTTGTCATGTGAAAAAATATAAATAAAAAGTTCAAAAAAAAAAGAAAAAGCCTGATTCTAACTAAATAAATCTCAGCAAGCTTCTCCGCTGCTCCAACAATTACTGTCGCTGCAGAGTTTGAACCAGACAGAGTAGCAGATATTAAAAAGATATTCAGAAGATGTCACCAGCGTCACCTTTTCACTGCCGAGTCATCAGAGACGTCCATCGTCCGTGCGTGTTGGATTCAGCTGCATTAAGAGTCTGCTGGTGTTGGATAAATGTCTCCCTGTAAAGATGCGTAGAGCCTCGGAGGAGCTGCAGATTAACCCACGATTCTCTGGAGGTTCATTAGACCCTAATTTCTGTCTTCAAGCTTTAAACGTGTTGATTAAGCTAAAGCCACTTTACGTAATTATTTAGTAAATTGAGTAATCAGGGGGTCCTTAAGTTTTCATTAGATGGAGTATTTGTGATAATGCAGCTTCTGATCAGATTCTCTGCAGCCCGCCTGTGGGGGGGTTGTGTGCTTCTGCCACCAACAGAATTATAAAGCCTTTCAGTGGGTTTTTTCATCACTGTGCACTTTGCACACCTGATCTCAGACACATGCACGTAAAACACAGACACGTGGAATGATGGTGTGTGATCACTTTGAAGCATTATGTCTCATGACTGATTCCTTGTGCTTCATTTGACTCCTTCAGGAGGGACGAGTCAATATTTACATTTTGCTACATTTTACCTACCTTAAAGTGAGAAACAACAGCATAACCTCATAGGTCTCGTGGATCTCAGGTTCACAACTTTGAATCTAGAGCTCAGCCGACACAGACCTGTCTTCATGCTTTGGGGCAGTTAGTAGAGGAAGTGAGACGCTGGTGGTCTTATTAAAACTAGATGCACTTTACCAATCGGATTCAAAAACAGCAAAAGAAATAACTGATTGCATTGTATCATGTAACCCATTTTCTTTTGATATTTTCTTTAATTCCAAAACAAATCTCATCATTAGTAGTTTAAACAATGTATTAAAATCTGCTTTATGAAGTCAAACAATGTATAATTCATCTCTGATATGAATTTCATTACACTTTGAAAACATCTCATTACAGCACTGTGTGCTCACCGGCCGTTAGCTGCTAGCTGCTAACTTCTCTATTTGACTCCTAATGCATCATCTACTAAATGAACATCATGCTGTATTGAAGAGGACTTGGAACTGGAGACTGAAACCATGAAACATTTAAAATATTCATTCCAGGGAATTTGCTGAACAAAGTGCTGCTGTCACAGAACAAATAAATATGAGATGAATAAACGGGTCGGGAGGAGCATCAGACATGAAGACGATATGAATCTGATCAAAGCTCTTTGCCTTTTCATATCCTCCTGCCGTCCGTCACATAACATCTGCACGCCGCCCGGCAATAAAAAGGATGAAAAACCAAATGAAGCTCTAGTGTCTAGTCGGTATACGACAATACTCCTTCTCCGTGTCTCCTCGCGTCCTCTCTCCTTATTCCTTCACAGTCCTTGTTCAGAGCTGTCAATCATCTGTTTAGAGCGGCTGGTCTCTTTTATCGAATTAGCGCAATGAATCAGTGACATCGTTGGCAAATCATCTTGCTGCTCTGTCTTATTAAATTGGGTCGTCTCTCTCCCTTCGAACACAGCGGGGGGTGAGGGGGGGCACTGAAGATCTCCACACATACTTCTAGTAACTTTAGGACACATATTTAGTATTTAGCAGATTTAACAGATTTATTTCATGAAATACTGAAACATTGACGTGTGAGTTTTCTTTGATCTGTCGGCAGGAACATTTAGTTGGTGAAGTTATGGAAGAATTCATTTTATTATTATTGTACGTCTCTCATTTTCATTTTTACACTAAAATACGTTTATTGTATTTGTTTATTTTGATTCTCTCGTCTATTTGTTTAAGATCATGATTTTTTGTGGCAGTACTTGTGTTTTGATGCTTCTTTGTACGGAAGGGAAACCGGATACAATGACGTGGTGACGTCTCAGATGACTCGTCCAGTAAAGGTTTAATTAGAAAGATTTATATTCGTGGTGTAGAAAGTCAATTAATAGATAAGTCGATGGACACAGTCAATTCATTATTATTAATCTTTATTTATTATCTTTTGCATTTCTTATTTAAAGCTTATCCAATGTTAAGATTAACAGTGTCATTAAAATAATAGGTTTATTAAAATAAGTGAGTAAAGATGTCATCTCCGGTTCTGGGATTTTGCGATGGACATTTTATAGTAAATTATGAATCTAAATATATCCAACGGAATAATTGCTCAATAAATACATATTGCTATACATGCATTTAATGCAAAATACAAATATGATTTTGACCGATGAAACTGATCAAAAAGAGTCAAAACGTCGTCACTGAGTTCACTCTAATAAAGGAAACGACGGTCAGCTTTTTGGATGATAAAACCGCGTGGTTCCAAAACACTGGGCTGGGACCCCTGGTGGGTCGCTGGTCATTTAATAGGGTTGCAGAATAAATAAATTCACCCAATCTCTTCAATGTTAATGTTAGTATTTAACATTTGTACATTGAGGGAATACATTGAGGGAACCAGAATGTTCGTTGTTTGCATTCATCACTTCATCACACATCAACTTTTCTCTCTTTTTCATGGCTGGTTTACTTTATTTACTCATCATGTGAAGTGGAAAATGGCTCATGCACTAATTCACACTCCTCATGGTTATAAATAAGTTGGGAAATTAATCGCAAGGATTTTGTCATTTATAAAAAGTAGGTCCCCGGAAAAAAAACTTGGGAAACACTGATCCAACGAAATGGGAAACTAGGCTGCTTTAAGTTTCATAGAATCCATTATGTAAAACAGCAGAGTGAAACCAGGGGAAGCCACTCACATTAATCAGCACGACTATGCGTGCCAGAGAGCGTAATTACCTCTGCTCAGCAGAAGTGTACTTACCACATTTCAATGACATTTCCCCGGAGATGAGGCGGCGATGGGGAGGAACACTGGATGGTTTTGGGTGTAAATGGTGCCACCGTGGGGCCATTTCAACACGTTTTACATTTAGGATTCTGCAAGGAGTAAAAACCAAAAATCTCTCTTTGATGTTCTCATCACACCTTCATCCAAAGGTCCTCAAATTTACAGCATATTTGTTTACCTTTTCTGGAATTGTGAGGTTTCATCACTTGTAAATTACGTGACTCTTTTTGATAAGATGCAGTCGACACAAAGTACAACCTTTAAAATAACAAATAAAAACAAACCAGAACATTTAATGTGAAGTGTAATTTAGCCAAGGGCCAGTTTCAGAGTCATTGTTTGTTCTGACCTGCATTCCTCTTATCAAAACGTCCTGTGATCCCAAAGTCCCACGTTCTAAAGGTCCCACGTTCTATAGGTCCCATGTTCTACAGGTCCCACTTTCCCAAGTTCTAAAGGTCCCAAGTTCTACAGGTCCCACGTTCTAAAGGTCCCACGTTCTAAAGGTCCCATGTTCTACAGGTCCCACTTTCCCAAGTTCTAAAGGTCCCACGTTCTAAAGGTCCCAAGTTCTAAAGGCCCCAAGTTCTACAGGTCCCACTTTCCCAAGTTCTAAAGGTCCCACGTTCTACAGGTCCCAAGTTCTAAAGGCCCCATGTTCTACAGGTCCCAAGTTCTGAAGGTCCCAAGTTCTAAAGGTCCCAAATTCTAAAGGCCCCATGTTCTACAGGTCCCAAGTTCTAAAGGCCCCATGTTCTACAGGTCCCACTTTCCCAAGTTCTAAAGGTCCCATGTTCTACAGGCCCCATGTTCTAAAGGCCCCATGTTCCACAGGTCCCACGTTCTACAGGTCCCACTTTCCCATGTTCTACAGGTCCCACGTTCTAAAGGTCCCACGTTCCCAAGTTCTAAAGGCGCCATGTTCTAAAGGTCCCACAATTTGTGATGTTGGGACGTACCAACAACCTTCCAATGGTCATATATTTCGGGTTGTGCTTCTGTGTAAACTATAAAGCAGCAGAGAAACACAGATCTGGACATTGTGTCGCTGTGGAAAGAGGGAACGGGAAGCAGAGCAAGACAGAAATAATTGAACACAACTCGTCAGAAACTCAGACAGTGCAACTAAATATGCAAACGCGTGTGTGCTTTGGTAAGGAACTAAAATGTAAATAAACGCCTTAGTAAGCTTGAATCTTTGACTCTTTGGTAACACCGGTTTGTGTCTCCTTGTTAGTCATGAATTGTACAACATGGCACCGTGTGCACCCGCCCGAGGAATCTGTACTTCTTCCGACCCGCAGGCGCCATCAGGTAATCACCAATAGAGGCAAAACAAATGCAATCATCTATGCCCCCCCCCCCCCCCCCCCCCATCTTACCCACTGTTGAGGTTGGGTGCAGAATATAAACGATGAGCGCTCCGCTTCATGAACACAGCAGGACGTCAAGTGTTTACATTTAAAAAGGTCATCAAGTGTAAAACGCCATCATTACCTTTAAAGGCTTTGCACTCATCTCAGCGAAGAGACAAAACATGTCGACTCGACAGCAAATAAAGCGTCGGTGGCGCTCAAAGGGTATTTTCAGGTTCATACTTGTATTTGGGGTTTCTACTAGAACACGTTTACATGCTTATTTTTTCTCATGCTCCATCTGTCTGAATACACCTGGATCCACCACCTGGCTGATACGCTTCGTTTGAGCGCCTGTCCCTTTAAGACCGCCTCCCTAGATTGGCTCTGATTGGCCGTCCTGAGGAGGGTGGGTATTTTTCGACCAGCCTGCATGTGACCCGAGCAGGGGGGGGGGGCGTCCCCTCAACGCACGTCTAGCCGACGCTGATTTCCCTGAAGAATAGACGCAGCGGCTTTCCTCGATACGCCGCCAACGCCAACCAGGCCCACGTCTCCCGTGACCTTTGATACCGTCTCACCCGCCGCCTGCGGCCAATCACGGAGCAGCTCGGTAATTGGTGCCACTTTAACCCAGGTGGTATCAATCTCTCCTCGTTAAGAGCCAATTAGCAGTCAACAGATATGAATTACAACGTGATCCCCTCAGGAGGCGTAACGCAAACACGCATATTGTTGATAAACAAGAAAAGATTGAAGTGACAGCAGTAATTACCCAAGAAGAGATTAAACAGTAAACAACTTCTTATTGTCTTATATGAACCACAGAAACAATAATTAAACAATCTTCTGAGTAAACAAACCAACATTGACTCGAGGAAATCACACATGAGGAGCAGAGGAAACGAGCTCCACCACCAGTTTACATTCAAATCACATGCCAACATTCTCTTAATATTTACCTGATTTTGTCCTCATCAGTTTATTCTTTTTTTAACATACATGCACACTTTGTGTCCGTCGCCCTAAAAACACGCTTTTAAAAGTGAAGCCAATGCTTCATGTGTCAAAGCTGCATTTTCTCTAATGTCCACCAGGGGGCGACTCCTCTGGTTGTGTCACTCATGGCTGCAATAAAACAAGATGGTAACAAACAAATAAAACACGGTAAAAAGTTAAAGCTGTAAATGGACGGATGGCATTTTGTGTTACAAATATCATGCAGATATTATGATGATTATGTTGATGATTTTGACCAAGATAAAAAACCTGAGGTCTGTGACTCCACTTTACACGAGGTCGTCCCAGGAGGGACGTAGCTGACAGATTAGCATTAGCTCTGTGGTGCTAAGGCTGTTAGCCGGCGGTCAGTCGGTACACGGCTCAGCGGTCTTAATGCTACACAAGTTCACCAACTATCTTCTAAATGTCAGTCTTCACGATGATTACTGCGCCTCAGCTTCAAGTGTCGCGCCGTTCACTGTGAAACCCGTAAAATCCCTCCTGACATCTTCAGAGTACCGCTTTCCCGTTGTCACCGAACCCGAGGCCGCATTTGGAATCGTCTCGGTGACAGCTGAGCGTTCTGGATCACTTCTGCAGCACCGTGATGTCGGCCACGCCGTGGACCTGCGTCAGCTGCCTGCAGTCCAGCGAGGCCATGAGCTTCCTGGTGCCGGGCAGGGACGGGACGATCTGCTCGGTCAGGGACACGGATGCATGACTGCCGATGTCTCTGAGGGTCGGACAGGAAACGGCGGTGTGAATGGCGGGCGCGAGCGGAGGGAAACAGATCAACAGAGAGAACAGCGTTTTCCCCTCCTCGCCTCACCCGTAGCGGATCTTTCGAGCCGGGACGAGGCCCAGTCCTTCCACGTGGAATATCACCGCTTTCAGCACTTGTGGGAGCGGGTTGGTGAATGAAATCGTCACCGCCATCTTTTCTCCCACCGTCGCCGCCCCGACGGGCTGAAAACAAATCAACAAATAGGATCAGAATTTTTTTATCCGCATCGTCTTTTCACGTTGCGAAGTTGTCGGGCTCACCGTGATGACGAGGTCGGGGGTGCGGAGGCGGAAACTGAACTGCGTGGCGAGGACCTGCTGCGTTGGTTTGACCCGGCCCGACAGCGTCAGCATCAGCGCCGCCTGGTCCACCAGCTGGTCCCTGTAGAGCTGGTAGTCCAGACTCCACTCCAGACTCTTCACTGCACAGCAGGGAGCCAACGTGTCTTTACCTCCTTCTCTTTGGGCTTTATTACAAGTAGCCGTTTGACGACTAGACGCCACCACCACTCGTTTTGGTCAGTTAGCTTAGCTTAGCTTAGCCAGAATGCTGCAATACTTAAAAACCAAACCAGCGACCAAAGTGACCAATCGATAACTTTTTAGGCTTTTTGTTTTGCTGCCTTTTAAACATACAGAACCAAACATTTACTGCACTGTAACTTAATGCGACGTTCCTCGTTCCTCTACGAATAAGCCCCGCCCACCTTCGCTGGGCTGCAGCTCCACGTCCAGCACGTCCTTCCTGACGGTGGCCTTGAGGACGCCGGTGTAGTACATGACGGCCGCCGCGCTGTGCAGGACGAGCGTCCGCGGCTCCGAGCTGCTGTTTCTCAACGTGATGCTCAGATCTGCGTCGCCGCCCATTCTCGGCCCGTCGCCGTCCATGGTCACCTCCAAGGAGACGTCCTGCGCCAGCGGGCTGGAGAAGGCCTCAGCTTTTGAGCCGTAGCTACACGCCGTCTCCACGGCGATGCGCTCCTCCTCCAACCCTGAGGACGACCACCAGGCGATGAGTCACTTCAACGCGAGAACGGACGCCTCGGCAAAACCACGTGTTCTCTTTGGTACCTTCGGCGTGCTTGTAAAGGTGCGTGATGTCGTGGCGCTCATCGCTGCCGACGGCCTTGGTGCTGATGAAGTGGCCCACCAGGTTCTTCTCACTGTAGATCTGACCGAAGGTCCCATTCGCCTTCCTCTGCCAGTAGATCTTATCGCTGTTCACCTGAGAGCGCACCGATGGAGAGAGAGTTGGCGGGTGGGAGGAGCCACACAACCTTTGATGTCTGCCACATGTGATCAGCACGCAGCACACGCACGACGCGTCAACGGGAGACGACCGGAAGGCCTCCTCTTCACCCCGTAGGTCAAAGGGCGTCTGACTGATGGATAACGTGAGCAACGACAGCAACAATCCGTAAATGTGTTATGAAGAAATGAAGGTTGAATATCCTGAAAACGTTACACTTTATTTCATTGTTCATTTCTCACTAAGAAGGAAAATCCTTTCAGTGTGATTTTTGTTCTCAAAGTAAAAATAGGAACAAGTTTGAGGAGTTTGACAGCGTTTACATGTCGGACTTCAACTGTTGTTCTTCTTCACCCGCCAGTCGAAACAGATCTGACTGACGAGTGAAGGATGACAGCAGAGTGTGTGTCTGTGAGTGTGTGAGTGTCTGCGTGTGTGTGTGTGTGTGTGTGTCTGCGTGTGTCTGTGTGTGTGTCTGCGTGTGTCTGCGTGTGTCTGCGTGTGTGTGTGTCTGTGTCTGTGTGTTTGTGTGTGTGTCTGCGTGTGTCTGTGTGTGTGTGTGTGTGTGTGTGTCTGTGTGTGTGTCTGCGTGTGTGTCTGTGTGTGTCTGTGTGTGTTTGTGTCTGTGTGTGTCTGCGTGTGTCTGTGTGTGTGTCTGCGTGTGTCTGTGTGTGTGTGTGTGTCTGCGTGTGTCTGTGTGTGTGTCTGCGTGTGTCTGTGTGTGTGTCTGTGTGTGTGTGTGTGTCTGTGTGTGTGTCTGCGTGTGTGTGTGTGTGTCTGTGTGTGTGTGTCTGTGTGTGTGTCTGTGTGTGTCTGTGTGTGTGTCTGTGTGTGTGTCTGTGTGTGTGTGTGTGTGTGTGTCTGTGTGTGTGTCTGCGTGTGTGTGTGTGTGTGTGTCTGTGTCTGTGTGTCTGTGTGTCTGCGTGTGTCTGTGTGTGTGTGTGGGTCTGTGTGTGTGTCTGTGTGTGTGTCTGCGTGTGTGTGTGTGTGGGTCTGTGTGTGTGTCTGTGTGTGTGTGTGTGTGTGTCTGTGTGTGTGTGTGTGTGTGTGTGTGTGTGTGTCTGTGTGTGTGTGTGTGTGTGTGTGGGTCTGTGTGTGTGTCTGTGTGGGTCTGTGTGTGTGTCTGTGTCTGTGTGTGTCTGTGTGTGTGTGTGTGTGTCTGTGTCTGTGTGTTTGTGTGTGTGTCTGCGTGTGTCTGTGTGTGTGTGTGTGTGTGTGTGTGTCTGTGTGTGTGTCTGCGTGTGTGTCTGTGTGTGTCTGTGTGTGTTTGTGTCTGTGTGTGTCTGCGTGTGTCTGTGTGTGTGTCTGCGTGTGTCTGTGTGTGTGTGTGTGTCTGCGTGTGTCTGTGTGTGTGTCTGCGTGTGTCTGTGTGTGTGTCTGTGTGTGTGTGTGTGTCTGTGTGTGTGTCTGCGTGTGTGTGTGTGTCTGTGTGTGTGTCTGTGTGTGTCTGTGTGTGTGTCTGTGTGTGTGTCTGTGTGTGTGTGTGTGTGTCTGTGTGTGTGTCTGCGTGTGTGTGTGTGTGTGTGTCTGTGTCTGTGTGTCTGTGTGTCTGCGTGTGTCTGTGTGTGTGTGTGGGTCTGTGTGTGTGTCTGTGTGTGTGTGTCTGCGTGTGTGTGTGTGTGGGTCTGTGTGTGTGTCTGTGTGTGTGTGTGTGTGTGTCTGTGTGTGTGTGTGTGTGTGTGTGTGTGTGTGTGTGTGTGTGTCTGTGTGTGTGTGTGTGTGTGTGTGGGTCTGTGTGTGTGTCTGTGTGGGTCTGTGTGTGTGTCTGTGTCTGTGTGTGTCTGTGTGTTTGTGTGTGTGTCTACAAACCTCGGCGAACACGAATGGACTGTCGTGTTTGAGGAAGACTTGACCGTTGCGGACGGCGGCGAGGGAGGCGGGGCCACAGCGGTAGGTGCCCTGGCTGGTCTCCTGGGGGGTGGAGTCGACGGCCTGCCAGCCCCCGTTGCCCGGGGGCAAGTCCGGACGAGCCATCCAGCAGTCGTTCCACACGTGGAAGTTCCTTCATGGGGGGTCGGGGGGTCGGGGGGGGGGGGGGAGGGACCTCGTCAGGCTCAACAAAACCGGAGAACACGAGACGCGTCACGGCCGCACGGCGACGGCGTCATTACGAACCAGATGGAGTCGCGGTTGAGTTCGTCGATGGGGTCCAGGCTCTCGTCCAGGTACACGTCCGTCGTCAAGGAGACGTCCGTGTCGTGAGCCGAGCTGAAGTTGGTCACGGTGCGACTGGGAATGCCAAAGCAGCGCAAGACTGGAGGGCAAGCAGAGGTCAGAGGTCAAACGCCTGCAGCGTGGGATCCTACATTACTGTCCCTGTCAGAAGACGTCACATGGTCAAACACACACACATACATACAAATACATGTTAGATATATATACAAATATCAATGTTTGCTTATTATTGTCTCTGTTACGCCGCGTTCACACCAAACGTTTTACTCGCCGACTAGTTGTTTCGCTTTATTCGCCCCTGAAAGGGGGCGTGGCTTGTCTCCATTACTCGACGGTTTCCGCTATCCAGCACGGCAATAAATAACCACAATGTCTGCTCTTTATTTGTTGTGTGAATTACACAAACGTCGGAACCGCAAACGGCGTTGTGTTCGGGTTCATGACGTCATCCGTCGCCTTGTACTTGAAGTGCGTCTGGATGACTGCGGCTTCCAGTTTTTGCACAATTAAAAATGTTATATGTACTAATCTGTGAATGTGTTAACGCTAAAATAACTAATTCAGATCTGACCGGCCGGTTCGGATTGAATCGATCGCTACGGTTGCGGTGGCGTGCTGACCTGTGGTGAAGACCCCGGCGAACACCCAGCACTGGCCGAACCGCACGGGGGCGCCGCCGCCGTCGTGGTACTGCTTCAGGATCTCGACGCTCCCGCTCCAGACGGTCGGACTGGTTCCGCCTGCGTAGTCACCTGACCAGTTCCCCATCACGACTCCACCGTCATCACTGGAGTTGATCTACGTGAAGAGAATGAGGAAAGAGCTTTGTGTGCATAGCATCATGATAAGAGTCGCTGATTAGCGCTAAGACGCCCTAATGGGGAATGGTTGTACCCATCAACCCCCCCCAACAACAGGAATGCCAAAGAGTCGGAGCACCGCCAAGATCAATAGGGTTCGTCCTCTGGGGACAATGAACGTTTGTGCGAGAGGTCGTGGCCATCCTGCCAAAGGTGTTGACATATTAAAGCGCCCTGCTGATCCACACAGGTGTGGAACTTGTTGACCCGATTCAGGGTCCCCAGGGTTCTTGAGCGGAACAGGAGTCTCACCATTGCCGAGATGACCCGCACCACGTTGACGGGGTCGCTCCACCCGGACGCAGGGGTGCCACTCTTCTCCAGGAGGTAGACGCAGGCCGCCAGGATCCCGCCGTTGAACTGAAACGGCCGACGGAGGAAAAGGGAGGGGTGAGTTCATCTGTCCCGGTTAGTGCACCTGCAGGGCGACGGAGCGCCCCTCACCTGTCCGTAGCTCCACGTCCGCACGCCGATCTGGTTCTGAGTCCCGTAGTAGATCCGCCCGATGTCGTTCAGGACGTATTCCTGCCGCTCGCTTTCAGAGTCCATGAACACCGAGTCGTCTGAGGAGAAGGAACCAGAAGACGTTCTACTCATTTGTGCGTCTGTGGAGGTTTGTACTCTTTTTCAGACACTTCTGTCAAATCCTGAATGTTGCTAAATGCTAAATGCCAGCATCCGGTTAGCTTAGCTTAGCATAATGAAAGCAGAAGGAATACTTTATTTGGACCAATCCCTGAGTACGAACCAAAGACGTCAACCTCTTGTCTTTTGCTTTACCTTCGCACCAGGGGTTGAACAACAGGAAGACGTCGTTGGCCGCGTCGTGTTTGGAGACGCCCACGCCGTTGCCGCTGTTGGTTTCCACCGTGAGCCGATACCGGCCGATGGCGGCCGTGGGCGACGAGTTCACCGACAGCATTATCTTTTCGTCCACCTGTTTGACCACGGTGGCCTCCCAGCGGTCGTCAGCCAACTCCTCCACCAGCGGGACGATCACATGGGTTCCCTTCGCCACGGTGGGCAGCTTCCCTGAGGAGGCGAGAGGAGGGACTGTAACACCTGGAAACGATCCTTCACACCCTCACAGTTCATTGGTTACATCACTCGTACCCGCAGTCTGTCTCCTGGGGTATGTTTGGAATAAATATAACAGAGTGAATCCTAAATGTGGTGTCCTGACAAGTCACGATCTGACGATCTGACTCCTGAAGGTTGTGTTCACGTTCCAAAAGTCATAAAAGCGGCGCTCGATTTCGATCATCTTGCTGAACCAAACATGCGAGCATTTTGTCCTGCAATCATACTCCAGAGGAAGAATCACGCTGGATCTTTGTGGAGGGAACAAGATGAATGACATCATCTCTGCTTTCTGCGCTCCATCCACAGAGGCCCACCGAGTGCAAACAGAGCCCCCAGCAGCGTTGCCATGGCGATCGGCTGAGGGCCCCAGCATCATTGAATTGGTGGGCTGCTGCAAACATAAACTGGTCCAAAAATATTCAATAAACCAACTCGGTTTCCAACATTGAACTCTGTAGAGGTGATTGATGGTGATTGATGGTGAGAGGGGAAAGCTCAACCCCGGCTTGTTTGATGGACAGATGTGACAGCGTCATCAGACTCTGGCTGTCCATCACATATGAATAAATAATAAGTACAGCTGCGACTGCCCCGGGCCATGGAGTAGTTAGGCCCATGAAATGTCCCCATGCCCCCCCTCCCCTCGCCATGATCTAAGAGGCCACACACCGCCTGCTCCCAGCAGAGCAGCAGCTTTACACTTCCAGCTCTAAGAATAGCGACGTCCCCCCCGGACAGAGACACTGGATCTCAAACCACAAAGTCACAACGATCCACAACTCTCATTCGAACGTTAGAAGAAGCCACCGAGCCGCTGTAGATCGGCTCTGATTCCTCTCAGAATGCAGCTTTTGAACCTCGAGAGTGATGGTGGTTTAAAACTGGTTTAAAGACGTCCAGGACGTCCAGGACGTCCCGTCACGCTGCTCAGGCTGCTTTTCATCCAGTCCACAAACCAGGAAAGAAATCCCAAAGTAAAGTCATGTGATCCACATGAAACACAAGTGACCGTGTACCGATTGAGTCACTCTAACCCTCTTCATGTATTTCATAATCGTTTCATAAGTCTCTCCGGTGGGTTTTAGCCCCCTCCCCGCCCCCCCAAGGAAACACATTATATATAAATAAATGTCCAATTCCCAACTTCCGATACGTTTGCTACTTTAAACCCTCGGTGTCGCGCCGTGAACACGAGGTCACATTTCATGACGGCTGCTTCTGTGAACCAGACGGAGTAATTACAGCCCTCAGCTTCACTTAATGTCACACACAGCTGTGTAATGGCACGATCTATTATTGGTGTGCGTTTGTCGAGGGAGGGGTTGGGGGGGTCGCTGGCAGACTGGATCTTCAGAAGGAGCGGGACTGAGGACCCGGCATCCCTCTGGAACATAGCAACCAGAACTGTTACCATAGCAATAGTAACCACAAATCTCCCCCCTTCTCTCTATCTGTAAAACCAGGCTGAACTTCTCTCTGGTCCATCACCTCTCATCTCCCGAGGGGGGGGATTCAAATCAATTGTTTTCTTTGTTCGTTTCTTAACCGTGGACTCGTCTCGTTGTCTTTGTTCATGTTGATGTGTAACTAGAAACATCTCATGGGGAGTTCGCTCAGTTTGAGTGAAAACCGTTAAATTGAGCTGCTTAAGAAATCTCATTAAAATGTATGTATGTGTACATATTATACATACAGTATACATGTACAGATTCCCCCCTACAGCTTCTTCTCTACAGTTTCTTCTCTACAGTTTCCCCCCTACAGCTTCTTCCCTACAGCTTCTTCTCTACAGCTTCCCCCCTACAGCTTCTTCTCTACAGCTTCTTCTCTACAGCTTCTTCCCTACAGCTTCTTCTCTACAGCTTCTTCTCTGCGGCTTCTTCTCTGCAGCTTCCTCCTTGAAGGTTCCTCTCTACAGCTTAATCCCTACAGCTTCTTCTCTACAGATTCCTCCATGAAGCGTCTTCCATACAGCTTCCTCCATGCAGCTTCTTCCCTACAGCTTCTTCTCTACAGCTTCCCCCCTACAGCTTCTTCTCTACAGCTTCTTCTCTACAGCTTCTTCCCTACAGCTTCTTCTCTACAGCTCCCCCCCTACAGCTTCTTCTCTACAGCTTCTTCTCTGCGGCTTCTTCTCTGCAGCTTCCTCCTTGAAGGTTCTTCTCTACAGCTTAATCCCTACAGCTTCTTCTCTACAGATTCCTCCATGAAGCTTCTTCCATACAGCTTCCTCCATGCAGCTTCTTCCCTACAGCTTCTTCTCTACAGCTTCCCCCCTACAGCTTCTTCTCTACAGCTTCTTCTCTACAGCTTCTTCCCTACAGCTTCTTCTCTACAGCTCCCCCCCTACAGCTTCTTCTCTACAGCTTCTTCTCTGCGGCTTCTTCTCTGCAGCTTCCTCCTTGAAGGTTCTTCTCTACAGCTTAATCCCTACAGCTTCTTCTCTACAGATTCCTCCATGAAGCTTCTTCCATACAGCTTCCTCCCTGCAGCTTCTTCCCTACAGCTTCTTCTCTACAGCTTCCCCCCTACAGCTTCTTCTCTACAGCTTCTTCTCTACAGCTTCTTCTCTACAGCTTCTTCTCTACAGCTTCTTCCCTACAGCTTCTTCTCTACAGCTCCCCCCCTACAGCTTCTTCTCTACAGCTTCTTCTCTGCGGCTTCTTCTCTGCAGCTTCCTCCTTGAAGGTTCTTCTCTACAGCTTAATCCCTACAGCTTCTTCTCAACAGATTCCTCCATGAAGCTTCTTCCATACAGCTTCCTCCCTGCAGCTTCTTCTCTACAGCTTCCTCCCTACAGCTTCTTCTCTACAGCTTCCCCCCTACAGCTTCTTCTCTACAGCTTCCTCCCTACAGCTTCTTCTCTACAGCTTCCCCCCTACAGCTTCTTCTCTACAGCTTCTTCTCTACAGCTTCTTCCCTACAGCTTCTTCCCTACAGCTCCCCCCCTACAGCTTCTTCTCTACAGCTTCCTCCCTACAGCTTCCTCTCTGCAGCTTCTTCCCTACAGCTTCTTCTGCAGCTTCTTCTCTGCGGCTTCTTCTCTGCAGCTTCCTCCTTGAAGGTTCTTCTCTACAGCTTAATCCCTACAGCTTCTTCTCTACAGCTTCCTCCATGAAGCTTCTTCCATACAGCTTCCTCCCTGCAGCTTCTTCTCTACAGCTTCCTCCCTACAGCTTCTTCTCTACAGCTTCCTCCCTACAGCTTCTTCTCTGCAGCTTCTTCCCTGCAGCTTCTTCTCTGAAGCTGCACAGATCGCTCATGTCGCTGAACATTTGAAGGAGACCACTGACCTGTCTTCAGCTCCAGGTGGAGTTTGTCGGCGTCCTGGCGGAAGGGTCGGGACAACGTTATCCACATCTGGAACGTCTGCCCCCTGCGGATGACGAGGTTCTCACTTTGGAAGCGGTCCGTGTGGTGCTCCCTGCGGTTCGCCCCCGATTGGCTTTTCATCAGGTCGATGGATTTCACCGTGAGGAGGACGTCTGCGAGGAAACAAAGTGTGAGAGCCGTTGTGTACTCACGCGGCCTACGCACGTGGAGGCGGCGCTTACCGTGGAGCTCGCTGCTGTCCGTCCCCGGCTTCTCGGCGTTTGGCCCTTCAATCCCGCCCGTCTCGTCGCCCCCGACGATCAGAACGTCGGTGGCGTCATTGTCGCTGGGCCTCGGGCAGCAGCAGGGGCAGACTCTACGGAGCCATCGGCCGCACGCGTTCCCCTCCTCGCCAGGCTTCTCCTGCGCCTCCTCCTCTCCCCTCCCAGAGGCTCCCTCGCGCTCGGGGGCGGGTGGAAACCGCCCGAGGTCAGGGAGGACCGGCTCAAGAGGAACCCTCATGAGGAATGCCGCCGTGCACAGATTCTCCTGAAGGACCACATTGTTTTCAAGCACCTCAAAAGGTCGGATTCAAACTACCACAGAGAGCTGATCTCAATCAAGGAGACCAATATTATTAATATGACAAAAGAAAAAGGTCAATGATTTATTAAAGGGGCTCCCGGCCCTGTTAGATGAGCCCTGTGAATTCCTTCCTCAATGGATCACGTTTAAGACGTTGTTTATCTTTTCAACCATTTATCTTTAGGTTTAAATACCAGCTAAATCTAATCTAGCCATTACTTTTATATTACTTTTTAAACTGAGTTTGAACAGCACCACGCAGTGTTTGTTGTGACATTAATAAGCCTCCTACCCACAAATTCAACTACAGTGCAGGTATTTTAATGATGTAATATATTACCTATATATATTTATTTATATAAGTAACACTATCGTTGCTGCATGAGGAGGATTTGTTCCTCAGCTCTCCTCATTCAGAGGATTGTTAGGAACTCGTCTCTCATTCACTGACGCTGAATCTAATGTGAGGACTAAAACGGGCAGTTCTTACACCGAAGGTTAGATTCCCCGTCTTCCTCTGCCTCTCCTCTCATTTCTTCGTCTTTTCTGGCCTCGATCTCAGAAATGCTACAAACCCCCTGAAGACCCTCTGGAGACCCCCCTCCTTCCACATGCAACTTCATGGCAACGGTGACTCTGTGTGTTTGTTGATCCGGTGAAGCAACATCAGGGCAGATAATGACTCCACATTCATGAGTGTGAGAGAATAAATCACAGGAGAAAGCTCGTCATGTTCTGCCTCAGGCAGCTGAGGAATGTTTACAGTACGCAGACGAGGCCCAGAACAGAAACTAAATCAAATAAATATGCAACAACCAGGAGAACTGGCTGCCTGGCGGTAAAGGTAGCGGCTGTTAAAGAAGCTGCGCCGCAAATATTTGGGTGGCAAAGAAAAAAATGGAAAACACACACAGATCACCGTGCAGAGATGTCTGCACTTCACCAGGAAAACTAGGAGGGGAAACCGGAGCCGAAGCTGCCGACATGAAGAAGTGACCTGCCCACTTCCCACATGTCTTTACATGCCAGGATTATCCCACGTGTGTGCTACGGATTACACCAACAGAGCGAGCGTTGAGCTACACACCTGAAGAGTGGAGCCAAGTCTCTTAAAGCTGCGTTCTCCCTCTTGACCACCAGGGGGGCGACTCTTCTGGGCCTATAGAAGTCTATGAGAAAATTACTTCTCTCTTAAGTGCTTGATTGGGGAAACAGCGGGAAACACAGGGGGAAACAGGAGGAAACAGAGGAGGAAACAGAGGGGGAAGTAGATGGGGAAACGGGGAAACAGAGGGGGAAACGGGAGGAAACAGAGGGGGAAACGGGAGGAAACAGAGGAGGAAACAGGGGGAAGTAGAGGGGGAAACAGAGGGGGAAACGGGAGGAAACAGAGGAGGAAACGGGGGAAGTAGAGGGGGAAACAGAGGTGGAAACAAGAGGAAACAGAGGGGGAAGTAGATGGGGAAACGGGGAAACAGAGGGGGAAACGGGAGGAAACAGAGGAGGAAACAGGGGGAAGTAGAGGGGGAAACAGAGGTGGAAACAAGAGGAAACAGAGGGGGAAACAGAGGAGGAAACAGGAGGAAACGGGTGAAACAGAGGGGGAAACAGGAGGAAACAGAGGAGGAAACAGAGGGGGAAACAGAGGGGGAAACGGGGGAAACTGGGGGAAACATGGAAAACTAAGGGGGAACCAACCGCCAACCACAATCACATCATTCCCTGAGAAGCCATCACACAAACGCTGACTTCTTATCTGATCCTGAGCCAATAATGCAAAAGTTTCCCTCTGACTGGTTTGATGAAGCGCTCGGAGGTCGGAGTCGGGAAGACAAGGGGAATGTTTCAGTGAGGGAAAATGATCCCTCCCAGTCGGAGAGTGTGAATCCATTCGGGGAGCAGAACAGCTTCACCAAACGGAGAACTTTCCCACTGGTTCTTGCTTAATCCTGACACCACGACACACAGCAAAACCTTCCCTTTCATTCTTCCTACGAAGATTCGAGATTTCAACGAGTTGAAACGAGTGATTCCTAAAAGACAGATGTGTAAACAGCTGGATCAGACTCACGTGGGGAAGAAGTCTCCTGATGATCTGCGTGTTGCTGCGTCTCGCGCTGCGACTTCAGACCTCCTTTAAATACCTGTGAGGAGAGACACGCCCCCCCGCCGCCCCGGGGCCCCGTTCACCCCCCCGGCCGATGAGTTCCTCCTGTCGTGAATGTATAACGTATGACAACAGGATCATTGGTGAGAAACTGTGCACTGAAGAGGTTAAAGAAGTTGATTCTTGGATTTCGATACGAGATTTCATCAGTAGATCAATGATGTTGAGATGAGGATTTACATTATGAGTTAAAAAGGCTTTATTTTATTTAACTGTGTAACTTTGTATACATTTCTAGAACATGAATATGGCTATTTAATAAAGCCAGGTTCCAATTTTTTAAAGTAATAACTGAGTCTGTGAATGAGAGCAAACCTCCAGAATGAAGGAATGAAGCTCCTGACTTTTGGATCAGAGTGAGAAGAAACTCATTTAAGGAGAAGTTTAGTCACAAGACACGACAGGTGAAGAACGAATTAAAGAGTAGAAATCAACATGAAACTTCATCACTTCATCAGTACATCAAGAGGAGCGTTTATTGAGTTATTACATTCATTTGTTTATTTCATTTTTGCATTTAATTTTTATTGAAAAATGAAATGACGTGAACGTAAACTAACAGCTAAATGTTTTTTTCTCTTAGGTAGTGACTCTCCTTAATTAAGGGTGTTGTTGTAAGCAGTTATAGTAATGCTCCCATTCACCCGTTCATGACGCGCAGGTTTCAGAGGCGCAGGTGCCTCTGAAGCAGCTGAATGGAATGCAGCCATCGACGGCACCTTGTGGGCGGGGCCACTCCCTCGCTCCGCTTCGCTGAAACGTAAAAAGGCAGCGCCAGTCATCCGCGTCGACCGGTCGGGTTGCTCTCTCCCACCCCACCTCCTCCCCCTCCTCCTCCCCCATCTCCCCCCTGCCGTTGCGTCAGTGAGAAGGATGTGCAACACCTGCAGAACGTGACGCAAATGTTGAAAATAAACAAAAGGCGGGAGCGGCCGATCCGACCTCACCTCGAAAACTGGACTGGAGGAGTCTGGGATTGTGAGTCTTTGTCCATACTGGGAGTCTTTGTCCAAACTGGCAGTCTTTGTCCAAACTGGGAGTCTGTCCATAAAGGTTCATGGTGCCCGGAGGATGAACCCCACAGTCCTCCTGCAGCACCGCTGGGGGGACGGATGAGTTTCTTGGTGTGGTTTTGGTTCATGATTCAGTTTGAAGCGTTTACGTGTCTCAACGAGTCTGAATGAGACGATTAAACGGAAGATTTAGAAATGATGAAACCTGATGAAGCTCGACGCACCTTTAGCGTCACCTCATGAACTCATTGCACATCTGCAGCCGAACACAAGAGGCTTTTGTGAAGGCAGCGACACAATGTGTGCGCTTTTATTACTGGATCGTGACTTACTGTGCAACAGTAGAGTGTCAAATATTTTAAGGCGTTACACAACATTTCAAATAAAAAAAAACATGTGAAGGAAACTTTCTCAAATTAAACCGTTCTAAAGCAACAAGCCACAGTCCAGTGCCCCCCTACCCCCCCCCCCCAAGAACAATCACAGCAGGAGGTCGACCACCGAGGGCAGCAGCTCCGTCAGCGCCGCCTCCACCTCCTCCAGCCCGCTGACGGGGTTTCCACGGAGATCCAGGCGCTTCAGCTTGGGGCAGGAGGCCAGCGGCCGCAGGTCGGCCAGCGTGGAGATTTCTGGGCGGTGCTGGGTTAAGGGGCGGGGCGTTCGCACAAGGAAGTGAATAAATTCTCCTAAATATTCAAATGGAACCAGAGGATCTGCACGAGGAGGAAAACTACTACTTCTCAGAAGAAGAAGAAGAAGAAGTAACCAGAAGCTCCGGTGTTCGTTGGGTATTAAATCACGGTTTTTATCAAAGGAGTCTGGTGTTAAAGAGAACAAAGAAAACAGCTTCACTCAACGATAAAGAACGCTATAAATGCAGGAAGTTTGTGTTAAAAAAGCAATTACATTTTTTATATTTGCATAAGAGAATAATTATTTAGGTAAACCTTTGATCAGGTGATTTCCGTGGTGCCTAATGGAATAATTTAGTCCTCAGGTTTGACGCGTGTGAATCCTTCTCCTCCACTCATTAATTACTAGTTTCTATGCCCGTATTAGACGGTCTTAGCTCAAATCCACATCGAAGGATACTGTTATTCTTCAAGAGGACTTCCTCCAGTCTGGGAAGGTGAAAGACGCCTTCCAGATCTTCTATCAAGTTGTTCTCAGCCTCCAGGACCTGCCAGCGGAGAAGAAACAGTTTAATCACAGGGACGGCGGCTCAGCGAGGAGGAGATGATGGGATGTTCTCACCTCCAGGCACTGCAGCATGGAGAACTGGGGGGGCAGTCGCTGCAGCTGATTGGACGACAGGTTCATGTGGGTGACCAGTAACAGCTGGTCCAGGTGGCATAAGGTGGTGAGCTTCTATTCGGGGAGAAGAAGGACTTGTTACATGGGAGCAATGAGCAGATTAGATCCATCGGTGTGATCGTGAACCCGCCTTGTCGGAGATGCTGAAGACGCGCACTTCAGCGTACTCCATCTTCAGGACCGTGTTCTCAATCATGAACTTGCTGCACAGGTCGCTGTAGTACGCAGAGCGCATGAGGTCCACTTCCTGAGGGGAGACGGCGATGTCATTACCTGCTCGCCGCTGCAGGCTACGAGGGTCCAGGAGCTACAAAGGGGACCTCCTAACCTCCTTTCCTACGCACTTCTCCCTGACCTCTGTGGGAAGCGTCGCAGGGTCAAGGAAAGGTGTGAAGGAGAGGCGACGAAAACCTTTCACTGAGCTACGCTTCATCGCGTCCGTGACGTCACAGCTGCGTAGCTCGATCGAGCGATCGACACAGAACGAAGCTACTAAAGTGTCAACGTCTCAGCATCTACACGTTATGAACACGTGAACACGTCACTTCATCGCCTCAGTGTGCGTGACTTTAAATGATGCCGCCACAAGGCATTGTGGGAGGCAATTAGCTACTCATCAATGCTAAATGAAGCTCCAGTGTTCCCTATGCTAAAGGAGCTCAAGGAAGGGTCATCACGAAGGACACTTCCATGCTTCCTAACTAAAAAGCACAGTAGCACATCGCTCACTCTCAGCGTCTGGAAGTGAGCCAGCGTCTCCTTCTCGTATCCCAGAGGGTCCAGCGCCCTCATCAGGAGGATGATGGTGAGCAGGCACCCTGCCGATGGAGAGCCGTGTTAGATTTATATATAATGTAGAAGTTGTTGAGATGTCCTATTTAGGAGCTAGGAGGCTAGGAGGCTAGGAGGCCTTTGAGGACACTCACACTTGTTGAGAGGCTCCAGCTCCTGCAGCTGTTTGCAGGACTGCAGCTCGGACTGTAACACCGAGGTCTTCTCCACCGACAGCTCGCTCCTACGCACCGAGGAAGCACTTCTTAAATACCCACAATGCATCACAAGCACCTGGTCTATCGATTACAGTAGAAGTAAAACAAAAGATTCACATAACACACAAATAATTATCACGGTTATGACGAATTAATAGTACATAAGATGGCGTTAACGACCAGTACTGATATATACGTGTATGTTCATATGTATTTAAGTATATATATATATATATATATATATATATATATTACACTGACACACTTCCTTTCTGTTGTATATTGGGATTTTCTTCACATATTTTCTTAAATAGAAGTACTCTGGACTACTACACTGGTGTTTATGGTGCTATAATGTCACAAGTATAAATGTAATATTTATTTTGTATATTTCCCCAGAACCCTTGAAGACAGTATTCACATATTTTTTTTAAAAGCGTAAAAGGCACCTGAAAAGTTCCTGATCGGTGGCGGAGTCCCGACACCAGCTCTCAGTCCGACCTGCAGAGGTGAAAAGGGCAAAGTTCAGAGCGCGTCGAGGCGAATGAGGGCGGGCGCGTAAACGTGTCCGCCGCGCATCACCTGTGTACAGAGCGCAGTCCCTGTGGGCGTGTCTCTCCATCCAGTGAACCGTCAGGTTGTGTTCGTTGGTGACATCACTGATGGTCCCGGGAGGAAGGTCACAGATCTGAGGTCACGGTCGTCAAGGTCCAAAAGCCCCAAATAGGTCTCCTTTGTTTTATCATCATCATCATCACACGGGGAAACAAAGAGCCACGATTATGAACAAACTCATCGCTGCCATCAGTCGCCATGACAACGGATCCTTTCAGCCTCCACTGAATCAATTCCATTATTGTTTAACGGTGAAATGAGGAAGCAGCGTGACGACACAAAAGCTTTTTAAAAGAAAAATGGACCCAGCGAGGTCGGGGTGTCAAACAGCTGTTGATAATAATGCATGTGGCGGAGAAGGATACCCACACCGGGCTGTGCTTGAAGCGCGGGGGGACGCTCCTCCACTCAACCGTCTGCGGCTGACCGTCCAGCAACAGCATCAACCCGCCGGGCTGCGCCTTAGGAGAAGGAGCCGAGTGGTTAAACGCAGCAGACGGGAAGCGTTACGTCCTTTTAAAAAAGACCAGAAGAAGAGAAGCGGCTCACGTCGACGGGCCTGGAGAAGGCCACGGTCACGGTCTCCTCCTCCCGGCTCACCAGAACACAGCTGATCATCTCCTCGCGCTCCGCTGGGACAGACAGACAGCCATCAGACAAGAGTACAACAACCACCCGACAGGTGGAGGGGAGGACTCACCCCTGCCGAGCAGCCAGCGGTAGTAGAACCAGGCGCTCTGGTCATTCGGGTCGGTGAAGAAAGCGTTCTGCACGAGCTCATATTCTGAAAACAAAATGATTAATGATGATAAATGTGAGTAAAGCCCAGCAAGTTGCTATGCATTCTGGGTAAGCCCCTTGAGCCACGTCTGCAGAGACGCTCAAAGAGCCCGACGGGGAACCATAGAAACAGAAGCGGACCCTGTGGCCACGACACGCCGCCACACTGCCCCCTGCTGCCGGGCTGCTGCAGCGCACCTTTCAGGAGCTGCGCCTCGCAGACGCGATGGGAGTGGTTCTGCGGGGAAGCCGGCGGGGAGGAGCGGGGGGGCGGTCGGCGCGGTGACGGCAGGGGCTCGGGGGACTCCGGGTGGAGCAGCGGCAGCAGCGTGCTGCGGTAGTGCCAGCTGGAGTAGTTGGAGAAGTTGGAGCCGATGAGGCGGTCGGTGAACGCCAGCTCTCGATCCACCGGCACGCCGGACTTCTTCACCACCATCCGGCGATAATCCCAGCAGTGGACTGGAGGGGGGGGACCAATATGTTGTTCCTTTTTACTGCGTCTCATTGTATAATCTTACCTCGTCTTACCATTTCTCATCTCTCTGCTGCGTTACTCACAGTTGCGGTCGTCAAGGCTCAGGCAGCGATCGCACAGGCCCAGTTCTTTGGCCCAGTCGGGTCGAGGCAGGCGGGTGGAGACCCAGCCCCGGTGGTGCCAGCTGCCGTAGGACTTGGGATTCACTTTGAGACAAGACTCCAGGAAGGACAGCTCGGCCTCGTAAATCTTCTGCACCTCATCCTCGTCCCTGGAAACGGAAAGAAGAAGCTCACCTCCTGTCCCGCCTCGGAGGACTCACGGGCGGAGAGTTAAAAAAGGTGGTGTTCTCACTTCACAGTCTCCAGGTGCATCAGGATCTCTCGTCTGTAGTTCCACAGGGTTCCAAAGTCAGGGTTGGATGACAGCAGCTGCTGGGTGATCTGGAGAGCGCCGTCGTCCCAGACGCCCTCTTTCCTCTGGCACACGGGACAGACGGAGGCAAGACAGACAGACAGACAGACGCAGGGAAAGGTGATGTGACAAATGAGCACAAGAAACAACCTGAACTGCTAATACGGGACCACTTAGTCAGTGAAATGTAATATTGTACTTATAGTCCGTCGTGCCCAATAAAAGATGCCGCTGCTGTTATTCCTTATTTTGAATGATCTATAAATACTTTTTGAGAACTGTCGCTGCTTTTCAACGCAACTTTGCGCAACTACTCTTCTTTGTTTGCGTTCACGTCATTTATATCGTCATGTATGACAATATTCTACTATTATGTGACAATACAGCGTGATGCTGTGGGGCCGACGTGTGGAGGAACCTTAGAGAAACAGGCATCTCGTGCAGCCACGTAAATCTTCAGCTTCTTCTCCCTCTCCTTTCTCTTCTCCTCCTCCTGCTGGGCTGTAGACTTCACCTTCACTCGGCCGTGCTGTCAAAGAGAACAGTAATAATAATCACTCCATGTATAATAATGCCACCATGCAATAAACATGTATGATATATATATCATGCCATTTATGACATGTATTTATTATGATCTCACCATCCTTTCACAGTGTGCAGGACACTTCCTCCAAACAAGTTCTGTTTAAGAAGTAAAAACAGGCGTTACATCAAGGTCTTTAAAAATGACAGACAGACCTGTGTCTGCAGCTAGCATGCTAATTAGCCACACACGTAAACAACACAACAACCGTCATTTCATTCAACACATCACGTATTTATAGACGCGCAGTGAACGCGACACACTTCACATCACGGGACACGAACCTGTTTTTAATCGGCTTCTCGTCTGTTTTTCACGCTGTGGTTTGATTCGTCTTGTCACTATCGGGATCGCTGACAACTACAATTCCTCACTTCCGGCTCATGAAATCTACGTCACAGAGAGCGTCATTTCGTGGAGGGGATTCGTCGCCATCTAGCGGACAAAGTGGGGAAATGCGGTAAATCAGAAGGGGAAGAAGTATTCTAGTTTAACGTGATGGTTAAATGTATATTTACTCATGCGTTCATCCATTTTAAACTTCTTTACTTTTCAGCTTTATGATACAAAATATAAATCAACTAATACTTGATGGTTATTCATATTTGATCCACTAATAATACTAATGAAACAAAAAGGGAAATAATAAAAAAACAAATGATAATCTAAACATTACATTACAGGTCATTTTAGCAGACGCTTTTATCCAACACTTTAAACACGTGGCTTTTTCACATTTTGCCTGGGGAGCAATTAGGGGTTTGGTGTCTTGCTCAGGGACACTTCGACATGGAACATGGGGCAGCCTGGAATCGAACCACCAACCTTGTGCTTCCCTGTACACCTTCTCTAATCCCTGCGCCACGACGACATAATGTCATCTGACAAATTTGGTCCTCTTCTTTGAGCCTCTCTGCTTCAGGTCTTCCTCCACCTCCACCTCCACCTCAGCCTCTACCTCCACCTCGGCCTCTGGCACGGCCTCGGCCTCCTTCTGCTTCTGCTTCTGCTTGACATGTGCTTATAGTGGTGCAAATCTGAGCCGTGGTTTTGCTCCTTGAGTGAAGGTTTTGATAATTGTGTAATACTTTTGATTTTAGTGTTTATCCAGTCGTAAAAAACTGTAATGAACAACGCTATGATGTTTTGAGCATGCAGTACACCAAGAGGTTAACAAGGTGCTCTCCTGCTGCTTGTTGACAGCTGAGTTCACCACTCCAAATCACACGCACAAACACAACTAATCATTTCTTTCCAGATTTAGAGTAAAGAGAGTGAGTACTTAACTGAACCACATGTTGTGTCTGTTTGAAAACCTTCTTCTGTTGATAACTTGGGGATTCTTTGGGGTAAACAGGATGTCTGTGCAGCAAATAGGGTTACAGACGCGCTCCTTAGCGCCTTCTATCGTCAGGGAGTTTGAAAAGGAACAAACTTCGGCCTGTTGTGTTCAAAAATGAAGAAACGCCGGACGGACAGAGGTCATCGCTGATCAAAAGGTTAAAATCAAATGTATTTAATAAAGGAGATGGCGTTGTGGTAAAAAGAACATCTCAGCTGAGGAGCCGCTGGTCTCAGCAGCCAACAGGCCCCAGGTCAGTCCTTTGACCATCCCTAGTGCCCGTCTGTCGCCTCCACCAGCCAACTCGAGAACAATGGTTCCTACAGGTATTTATAGCAATGCTTAAAGGTGTCAAAGTTAGTGTCCACACCTCTGGGAGTGGTCTTCTGGTGAGTTCAATGTAACTCGGATTTCGAATGATCCTTAGTCAATATCAGTGCTTGTGCAAGTATTACATGCATGCATTCCAGTTGATTACATTACATCAAATACAATCATAACTGCATTGATATTATTCTACTACAGTGCAGAATTACACTGGTTTTACAATATTGTCATTACTTTATGAATTACACAGTTTCAGAATCATGGCTGTATTCTGGTGTACACTATATGCATTTGTATTAATTTTATGAACCGGATCGTCTATTTGTTTCTAATATCCTACAATCCATCCCTTTACACCAATTTTGGTGTAAAAACTAATCGGAGGGATCGGTTCATCAAATTCCTCAGTTTTGTCAGATGTGTCGTCTCTATTTGTTTAGCATAACGTTCGATCCAATATGATACGCTTGATATTACACATTGTAATCATACGATGTGCATCTGGACACACCTTGTTAACTTGTACCTGGCACAGAACAAAAACTCCCTCGAAAACCCCTTTTGGGAATAAAACGAGGAAGAAATCTGTCGGAGAGATTGAAAGATGTTCTCCCAGGATTTAACATTTCATCACAGATGTCATGTGTACAGTATAAATTGACACAGGACACATTCATTTAATAAACCTCATGGCATCATGGGGCTGGTCTTCTTGGATGATTCTAATGATAAGAGTCCTGATGCAGAGGATCCAACAGCATCCACCTAGGAATAGAATGCTGGCCATAATGGAGACTGTTATCACAGAAATAAACAATTGTTTGTATTTACTAAATCATGTAAAAGTCCAATAAACCTAAGAAGCGGTTGTCCACGGCACTGTTCTCTGCTGGTTCTTCAGTGAGAGCTTTCAGCAGTGGTTCACCTCCATTTGTGTGTGAGGGTGTTTTCTCGATCATTCTCAAGATCTCTCATGCTCAATGGTTGTTGTTGTCCATGGGGCAGTGTTTGTAGAGGGGATCGGAAACTTGGAAGTGTCTGTACTGGAAATCGATGGCTCCGATGTGACCCATGGGTCTGAGGTTATGTCTGTGCTGGGCTGTCAATGTCCACATTAGTGTGAGGTGGTCTTGGAACTGTGCTGTCCCTCAAAAGGGAGACCGGAAGGTTGCTTGGACCCTTTCTGAATCGGTCCTAGTCTTGCTTCTGGTCCTCCTAGAACGATGCTTGTCTTGCTTCTGGTCCAGCTCTGCGGTTGGTCCTGATGCTTCCTCCTGGTCCTGCACGGTGGTCAAGCAGACTCTGGGCTGAGGAAGTCCTTCCTCTCAGCGAGATGACGGTTGTTTGGTCACTGCTCGCGGTTCCTTTGGCGCCGCTCAGGTTGTTGACAGGTGGTCTCTCCTCTTCTGTGTCATGCCTCTCATCCCAGCAGGGGTAGAGGTGCGTCTTCTAGATCCTGTGTGTGACTTGAAACTCATTAGACACCCCCCCAGGTATTCCCATAGCTTCCATTCTACTGGTGTGGCTTTTAGGTTAATGTAGTTTATCAATTATTGGTGATGCATTCCTGTCTGTTGTTCACTGTGTCTATAGTTACGTTTTGTTTAATCGGGACAATACTGTTATCTTAATAAGTACAACTCAAATCTTTACACTTACGCTTACCATTTGCCGTACCGTCAAACACCTTATGAGTGTCTCCATCAGTTTTCAACTTCCTCTTGTCCTACTTAACTTACGTTTGCTCATCGAGATCAACCATCTGTTGGCCCACTGAGGGCCCCAACCATTACAGTCAGTTCACCATTGTCTTTGTGACTTTCCATCACAATTGGACTTGCATTCTTGCATCCTCAGTCATCAGGGCTGCAGCCGCTTTCGGGGGTTTGTTACCTGCGTTCTCTACCTGTGAACTCAAAACTCAACTCATGGTTTCTTAGTGACCTAGAACATTCATGTATTCCTAATGAAAATGGTAGATTATCAATATATCATATATAGTTACATGTTTGTATGGTTTGTTGATAAAGTCATTACAGGATGATGGTCTGTAACAAAGTTTCCCATTCTGTACTGCCCTATGATCTAAAATTTGCTTCCGTCATTAAGATGCTGTACGAGATGTACCGTGCACTGTACATCTCATATCCACACTCAACAACTTGCAGCCTAAGTTTAAGAGAAAATAACAAATTATTTACAACAAGGTCTACAGATTTGGCTCAAATCACATTATTTCCCACTCATTTAAACGCTTCCCTCTGTGCTAACTATTTACATATATTCACCCACTGGCCTGTTGACCGTCTCTACGTCCCTATGGGTCGCACCTCTCTGTGAACGACTCCCTTTTGTCTTACCAGACCGGCTCCACAGACAGCGTCCTGTCCTTTGTCTCTTGCCCAAGTCCAATGGGTGTGTGTGCTAATGTGCATCTTCAGGTGTGCTGCTGCTGTGTGTGTGTGGTTGCAGACTCCGATCAGAGTCTCTCTCAAACTCAGTAATTTGTAAAGATGTTTAAACAATAAATGGGAAAATTGTGTTAATGTAAGCAGAGAACAATTATATACACGTTAAAACATAAAGAATCACATAGAGCCTAGAAAAAGTCCGTAGACCGTTTGTAATGTAAGCAAAAATCACATGGTCCTAAGAATGGAGGAAGAAAAAAAATGTTAGAATCATTTGACGCCGGCTGCCATTTTGGAAATCTCCAAAGCACATGTTCTCCACCCCCAGTAGTGGTGGATAACAAGTCATTGTTATCCCCTCTGTAGACCGTGCTGAGAATTTCTTTCTCAGCCATCTTTTAACTGTTTTCTCTATTTATCTCCGCCCGCCATCTTGTAATGTTCCAAAAACATGTGCTCCGTTTTCCCCAAGTCCAGGCCCCAATCAAATCCTTAATCCGACTTCTTGTATTCTGGTGTACACTATATGCATTTTTATTAACTTTATGAACCGGATCGTCTATTTGTTTCTAATATCCTACAGATCCATGTTTAGTGATGTTTTATAGCCATCAGTACGTGACGTTGACTCTTCTGCAGGCTGCATAATGAACGTGGCAACTAGCAAATTCTGACAAGATTTGTTGAGCTTCGCATCCTGACTGCACCTGAAGCCAAGAAGGAAGAAAATAAAGAGCTGCAGCTGTAATTAAACAAAGAGAAAAAGCCAGGCAAACAATCGTGGACCGACTGAATGCCAAAGGATTTAAAAACATGTACTTGCTAGGAAAGTTGTAGACTGTTTAATTGGCTTTTAATATGATTTTTCAATGTGTTGGTGTTATATATGTGTTTATGTGCTAACTGTGCTGGTTTTGTGCAGCTGTGCAGGACACAGCTGCAAACTAACATTTTGTATCATGCTGCTCTTTGCACGTCAGGGTCAAATACGGACACTTGAGACCCGGGTTTAGCACAAGACAATGTTTTAACATATTTTACCATTACATGCATCTCACAACATCAAACACAATCACCCATTTACACAGAATATGTGGACCGTCTTGTGGAAATCTTCTTTGATGTGACACATTCTTCTGGGGCCAGGGAAGGTAATAAAGATGGACTTCAGCGCCAAACACACACTTCTGACAGTACGGCAAATAGTGCCTTTATTTACAGGTTCGGCATATAAAGACATGCCGCGCCATACGGGGCATGTGTAAGGGATGGTGAGGTGCTTCACGCTGGTCTGATCTGTATCACTCAATATCAGTGCTTCTTCATCCAAAACGTGGTTCAGAAATGGGCATCACGGTGCAGGAAGAAACAGAGGTGAATGAGACTTTATATATCGGCATCATCAAGTTGTGGATATATAAAAACCACACAAAGTGAGTTTTGTTGTATTTTGCATTCCGTTGTCAGGGAAACGCAGTCCGTGTCATAGAGTGGACTCCATTCCGTTTTTATGGAGTCCACTCTATGACACGGGCTGCGTTGTCAGGAAAACGCAGTCCGTGTCATAGAGTGGACTCCATTACGTTGTTATGGAGTCCACTCTATGACACGGGCTGCGTTTCCCTGACAACGGAACTGTGACATCATCAAGAAATCCTTTGATGTGTCTCGGAACACTAGATCATTGCGTTTCTGGTTCCAGAAGAGTGCAGTTGGATATTTTCTCTTGAAAGTATCTGCGATATTTGTCCTTTACAGACTTAAGTAGTTTTTTGGAAGATTCATCACCATCTTTCAGAGGTTACATCGAGTCATTTAGCGACAAATAAAACAGTCTTTTTCAAGACTACACCCCTTTTCAGGGCTGACCAACAGTCTTTTTCAAGACTACACAAGTGTCATTTAACATGTACCGTAGAAACAACCAGAGAATTGGAGCTGGCGCTCCACTTCTTCCGACTCCTCCCACCGGATACAATGTGAACATTGCACTTTCTCATGCACGGAATGAAGTGCACTGCCTGAAAAGGCAAGTGAGCGAACTCACCGCTCACACTGAAACTGTGAAGTTCGAATTGACCAACATGTTAAAAGGCAAAGATCTTGCCTATGAGCAGATGGTTGACAAGAACCGAAAGAGGTTTTCAGACCTTATCAGGGAGAACGAGGGTTTATCTCTGAAGGTCAGAGAGACCGAACAACTCGTTGTCAAAAATGCTGAACTCATGGTCAAAGTAACAGGGTTACTCTCCACCAACAACTCTCTTCAAGAGAAGCTGCACAAGCAGCAGGCCAACAACCAACAGTTGGAAGCAGAACACAAACTGCTGAAGATCAAGACAGAGGCTCTGGATGAGACTATCAGGGAGAACGAGGGTTTATCTCTGAAGCTCACCGAGACCACAAAAGAACTTTCTGTCAAAAGTGCTGAACTCACGGTCAACAACGAGACCTGGCAGCAGAAATATGAAGATCTGGAGAAAAAGACAACCAAGAAACTGGATGACCAACAACAGTCATTGGAGTCTAAAGTAACAGGGTTACTCTCCACCAACATTTCTCTTCAAGAGAAGCTGCACAAGCAGCAGGCCAACAACCAACAGTTGGAAGCAGAACACAAACTGCTGAAGATCAAGACAGAGGCTCTGGATGAGACTATCAGGGAGAACGAGGGTTTATCTCTGAAGCTCACCGAGACCACAAAAGAACTTTCTGTCAAAAGTGCTGAACTCACGGTCAACAACGAGACCTGGCAGCAGAAATATGAAGATCTGGAGAAAAAGACAACCAAGAAACTGGATGACCAACAACAGTCATTGGAGTCTAAAGTAACAGGGTTACTCTCCACCAACATTTCTCTTCAAGAGAAGCTGCACAAGCAGCAGGCCAACAACCAACAGTTGGAAGCAGAACACAAACTGCTGAAGATCAAGACAGAGGCTCTGGATGAGAGTATCAGGGAGAACGAGGGTTTATCTCTGAAGCTCACCGAGACCACAAAAGAACTTTCTGTCAAAAGTGCTGAACTCACGGTCAACAACGAGACCTGGCAGCAGTTGGAAGCAGAACACAAACTGCTGAAGACACAGAGGGATTCTCTGGCTGCTTTAATAAAGAGCCAAGAGGAGACCCGCCACGAGATGGTCACAATCAGTGATTTCACTGAGTTGTGCCTGACCTCTAGGATCCAACAACTGGAGGATACCATCTCCAAAGAACATCAGATCCTTATCACCAGGATCCAAGAATTAGAGGACGACAAAACAGTCCTTGAAAACATCTGCCTCGACTTAAAAAAAAAAAAAAGAGGCATCTTTGGGAGACGGATGCAAGACCGGCAGACGGAGATGGACAAAATGAGGCGCAAGATGCAGGACAAGGAGACAAAGAAATAGGAGAGAGAAGAGAAGAAAAAGGAGACCATTCAGGACCTGTAAGAACACCTTCCTTCACCTCCCACTCCATCCTACCTCATCCATCTACCCCCGCTCCCCTTCCACCTGCGCTTCACAGCGCTAAATACCCCGGGCATGGACCGCCTCCTCATTCATTGGTAAATATCATTGCCATTGTATAGTTTATTCCCTTTGCTCCAGGAAGTGTTTTTTTCCACCTTCATGGACTGGACAGTAGCACGGCACGGCCTCTGAGGAATGAGGAATCTTTTTCATCTCATCCATTTCATTCTTTGGTTAATGCAAGGCTGCAGATGAAGATGAGGGGATTTCTGTATCTGCGCATATACCCTGAACCCGGCCATTTGGCCGGTGTTTGGATGAACTACCACGGCTGGGTTGACGAATCAACAGTGACAACTTGTGAAGGTAGACCGATAGTTTCATTTGTCCGTCGTTGGAAATTGGGATCTCGGTTTGATTTTTCAAGTTATGCATTAGGAAAGGTTGACACACATGTCCCCCTCAATAGTTTCAATGATGCCATGCCAATATATATAACATATTTTCATACTTCATATTTGTAATATCATAGATAATAACAAGATAATATAGGACTAATATCATATAGCATTATGTAGGACTAATATAAAAAACATAGTATTATACTTCATATTTCTAGTATCATAGAAGATTATATAGGACTAATCTCATATAACATAATATAGGACTAATATAACAAACATGGCATCATACTTAGTATTTCTAATATTATATAACTTAATATCATATACAGTGTTTTCCATAGCGCCCCAACACCCACGCCCCCCTCCGGTACGTCCGCCCCCCCAAAGTTGGAAACCTAGGGGAAACACTGATATGACATAATATAGTAGAACTAATATAGGAGACATGGCTTTATACTTTATCTTTCCAATATCATAGGACATAATATTGTAGAACGAATATCATAAAATAGCATCGCATTCCATAGTTCTAATATAATTTAACTTAATACCGTAGAACTAAAATAAAATAGCATCGTATTCCATAGTTCTAATATAATTTAACTTAACACCGTAGAACTAAAATCATAAAATAGCATCGTATTCCATAGTTCTAATATAATTTAACGTAATACCGTAGAACTAAAATAAAATAGCATCGTATTCCATAGTTCTAATATAATTTAACTTAATATCGTAGAACTAATATCATCAAATAGCATCGTATTCCATAGTTCTAATATAATTTAACGTAATATCGTAGAACTAAAATAAAATAGCATCGTATTCCATAGTTCTAATATAATTTAACTTAATACCGTAGAACTAAAATAAAATAGCATCGTATTCCATAGTTCTAATATAATTGAACTTAATATCGTAGAACTAATATCATAAAATAGTATCGTATTCCATAGTTCTAATATAATTTAACTTAATATCGTAGAACTAATATCATAAAATAGCATCGTATTCCATAGTTCTAATATAATTAAACTTAATATCGTAGAACTAATATCATAAAATAGCATCGTATTCCATAGTTCTAATATAATTTAACTTAATACCGTAGAACTAATATCATAAAATAGCATCGTATTCCATAGTTCTAATATAATTTAACTTAATATCGTAGAACTAATATCATAAAATAGCATCGTATTCCATAGTTCTAATATAATTTAACTTAATACCGTAGAACTAATATCATAAAATAGCATCGTATTCCATAGTTCTAATATAATTTAACTTAATATGTAGAACTAATATCATAAAATAGCATCGTATTCCATAGTTCTAATATAATTTAACTTAATACCGTAGAACTAATATCATAAAATAGCATCGTATTCTATAGTTCTAATATAATTTCACTTAATACCGTAGAACTAAAATGAAATAGCATCGTATTCCATATTTCTAATATAATTTAACTTAATATCGTAGAACTAAAATCAAATAGCATCTATTCCATATTTCTAATACCATTTAACATAACATAGAACTAATATCATAAGTATAGCATTATAGTTTAATATATAACATAATATCTTAAATATAATTTAACAGATGCTATTTTTTACCACTAGCCATGCCTTTAATACAAAGTATAGAGGGGGACATGTATGTCTACCTTGCCTAATGCATAACTTGAAAAATCAAACCGACATCCCAATTTCCAATGACAGACAAATGAAACTATCGGCCTACCTTCACAAGTTGTTACTATTGATTTGTCAAACCGGCTGTGTGAGGTTATCCGAACATCGTCCAAATGACCGGGTTCAGGGTATATGCGCAGATACAGAAATCCGCTCATCTTCATTTGCGGCCTTGCATTTCGCCAAAGAAAGAAATGGATGAGATGAAAAAGATTCCTCATTCCTCAGGCGCTGTGCTCCGCTACTTTCCAGTCAATGAAGTGGGAAAAGAACACTTAACGGAGCACTGGGAATAAAATATACCCATTTTCATGATTACAGATTGAATGAGGAGTTTGGTCCTCACATGCCAAAAAGTTATATTTTCTTTTTTTCTTTTAAAAAGTTTTTTTTTTCTTTTTTTTTCTTTTTCATTTAAAAAAATTATATTTTATTT
The DNA here is from genome assembly GCF_964276395.1 of Gasterosteus aculeatus. Taxonomy (NCBI): domain Eukaryota; kingdom Metazoa; phylum Chordata; class Actinopteri; order Perciformes; family Gasterosteidae; genus Gasterosteus; species Gasterosteus aculeatus. Next base: position 22,413,151 of record NC_135695.1, on the reverse strand, counting down.
TTTTATTTTAAAGTTATATTTTATTTTTATTTTATTTTAAAAAGTTATTCTTTTATTTTATTTTAAAAAGTTATTCTTTTATTTTATTTTAAAAAGTTATATTTTCTTTTTCATTTAAAAAAGTTATATTTTCTTTTTTTCTTTTAAAAAGTTATATTTCATTTTTATTTTATTTTAAAAAGCTATTCTTTTATTTTATTTTAAAAAGTTATTCTTTGATTTTATTTAAAAAAGTTATTCTTTGATTTTATTTTAAAAAGTTATATTTTATTTTTCATTTAAAAAAGTTATATTTTATTTCATTTTTATTTTATTTTAAAAAGTTATATTTCATTTGGGGTTCAACTGTGGGTTTTCCCTCCATCTATGGGTTTCCCACATAAAAAAAAAAAATCTCCTCCGCGAATCGCCACCTTAACGTGGTGGAGGAGTTTGAGTGGCTCAGTGATCCTGTTATCTGTGTTGTCTGTGGCACAAGCACCTTGTGCGATGGACAACAGGTCTCAGGGGAGAGTCCAGACTAAGAGCGATTCAAAAACCCTAATGTTTAATCAAACAATAATACAATGGCTTTACAGCCTAATATCTATATAGTGTTAAAAAAGACACCAGCCACAAGACAGCCTAAAAGGTTCTTAAATGACTTTACTTACTTTACTTAATTACTTAAGCTATCAACTATTCTGTATTAAATCGGTTATACCAAATTAAAAATGGGTCGTTGTGGCGCAGGGGTTAGAGAAGGTGTGCTGGGAAGCACAAGGTTGGTGGTTCGAGTCCAGGCTGCCCCATGTTCCATGTCGAAGTGTCCCTGAGCAAGACACCTAACCCCTAATTGCTCCCCGGGCAAAAATGTGAAAAAGCCATGGGTTTAAAGTGAAATGTAAGTCGCTTTGGATAAAAGCGTCTGCTAAATGACCTGTAATGTAAAAAAGGATGCCCTTGATACATGCCCCTTAAATGAGATGTCGGCCTTCTTCAGGCAGCGCTTCTGGTGGCCATCACTTGAGAGGGACACGGAGGGGTTTGTGGCCGCTTGTCCAGTTTGCACCCAGAACAAGGCCTCCCTCCAGCGGCCGTCAGTTACCACACCCCCCCTCCGGTGCCTCGACGGCCTTCTTCATACATATACTTACGTATATTTATGTGTATCAGTGGCGGCTGGTGGGTTTTCTTTTTGCCAGCCAATCAGTTTCAGTAAACATCCCTGTATGATTCAATGCAACAAAGGGTATCAAATACACATCCTTACTGTGCAGTTAAATAAACATGTAAAATAGAACATGTGTATATATACGTATATATTTAGATGCACCTATGAACCTAGTTTGTTGGGGAAACATCAGTGTGTTGAGGAGAGACCAACTCAAAAGCCACACAGAACTTCACACAATGAACTATTTTGGTTAATATGTGCCTGTTTTCATCCACGTCCTGGTTGTGTGTCCACACCGCGGTCCGGTGTGCGTCGCAGCTGGGCAGTGATGTTAACTTTAGCACGGTGACGTCATGCGGACCGGCGCCGTTAGCACGTAGCTAACTAGCTAGCTAAGCCTCCCGGCGTAGAAGTCTCTACAGAAGCCTCGGCTTCCCTTTCACACCGGTCCGTTGTCTGGTCGTGAGGTCCGGCTGGTCCCGGTCCACCTAGCGAAGTAAGTAACCAAGTACAAGTACTTGGTTACTTGTACAAGTACTTGGTTACTGTACTTAAGTGGACACTTTACTGGAGTGTTTATTTTTCAGACGACTTTTTACTTCTACTCCTGACATTTTAAAAACAGTCTCGTTACTTCAGGCTTCTCCAGATAAACGGCGCTATGCGGACAGTGAATGTGATTGGATGAGAAGTATAAACATTGAGCATCCAAACACTCGATTATTATAAAAAGTTCAGGGGTAGCAGATTTTGATAGCACAATAACACCCTATCAAATATTGCTCCCACTACTCATTGCAGGATAATACAACAGAGTAGACGGAGGCGAGGATACACAGTCCATGCAATTATTTAATATTTCATTTCAAGAGAACGGTCATTGTACAATCTACACGCTCAATGTACTTTTTAACTTGGCCAAAAGAGGAAATAATCGGGATTTTGAGGATGTTACTCGGTTAACACGTCGTTCACCGACAGGGTTGCAAAATATTATGGGCGTGTCAAGGAAACTTGGAAAATCGACTCGGCGCATGCCCAATACTACAAAGAAGCAGTTCTCGACAAGTAGCACAAAATGATAGAGCGCCGGCAGATCGGAGCGACGCCGGGTGGGAAAAGTGGTCGGTGGAAAGTTAGTATTTAGCGACACGGAGCCTCCTCCTCTTCCTCCTCCTCTTCCTCACGCAGAGTCCAGGTAATGTTAGATGAGTCTCTTCATGACCGTGGGTTTGTCCTAAATGTTTTATTGAGAGTCTGGCACAACACAGCGACTTGCAAGCAGCGTGTTAAATAAAGTGATGTGTGTCTTAATGCGGCTTTGGAAATGAACACAAAGGGATTCTGTATTTGCTCATGAAGCCTGAACATACTGGTTAACCAATTGCTTTGTTGAAAAGTGTGATTAGTTGTACACTGTTTCACTAAAGAGATTATGTGTTCATTGCTGGATTACATGTGGCTCTCATAGGCAATTATTTGGATCACGGTAAAAGTATTTCAGTATCTTAGGCCTGCAGTGCAAAGAGTACTATGATTTGTAATGCTCACCGCATTGTTGGATCTGTTGTGTTCAAAAATGAAGAAACGCCGGACGGACAGAGGTCATCGCTGATCAAAAGGTTAAAATCAAATGTATTTAATAAAGGAGATGGCGTTGTGGTAAAAAGAACATCTCAGCTGAGGAGCCGCTGGTCTCAGCAGCCAACAGGCCCCAGGTCAGTCCTTTGACCATCCCTAGTGCCCGTCTGTCGCCTCCACCAGCCAACTCGAGAACAATGGTTCCTACAGGTATTTATAGCAATGCTTAAAGGTGTCAAAGTTAGTGTCCACACCTCTGGGAGTGGTCTTCTGGTGAGTTCAATGTAACTCGGATTTCGAATGATCCTTAGTCAATATCAGTGCTTGTGCAAGTATTACATGCATGCATTCCAGTTGATTACATTACATCAAATACAATCATAACTGCATTGATATTATTCTACTACAGTGCAGAATTACACTGGTTTTACAATATTGTCATTACTTTATGAATTACACAGTTTCAGAATCATGGCTGTATTCTGGTGTACACTATATGCATTTGTATTAATTTTATGAACCGGATCGTCTATTTGTTTCTAATATCCTACAATCCATCCCTTTACACCAATTTTGGTGTAAAAACTAATCGGAGAATTTCTTTCTCAGCCATCTTTTAACTGTTTTCTCTATTTATCTCCGCCCGCCATCTTGTAATGTTCCAAAAACATGTGCTCCGTTTTCCCCAAGTCCAGGCCCCAATCAAATCCTTAATCCGACTTCTTGTATTCTGGTGTACACTATATGCATTTTTATTAACTTTATGAACCGGATCGTCTATTTGTTTCTAATATCCTACAGATCCATGTTTAGTGATGTTTTATAGCCATCAGTACGTGACGTTGACTCTTCTGCAGGCTGCATAATGAACGTGGCAACTAGCAAATTCTGACAAGATATGTTGAGCTTCGCATCCTGACTGCACCTGAAGCCAAGAAGGAAGAAAATAAAGAGCTGCAGCTGTAATTAAACAAAGAGAAAAAGCCAGGCAAACAATCGTGGACCGACTGAATGCCAAAGGATTTAAAAACATGTACTTGCTAGGAAAGTTGTAGACTGTTTAATTGGCTTTTAATATGATTTTTCAATGTGTTGGTGTTATATATGTGTTTATGTGCTAACTGTGCTGGTTTTGTGCAGCTGTGCAGGACACAGCTGCAAACTAACATTTTGTATCATGCTGCTCTTTGCACGTCAGGGTCAAATACGGACACTTGAGACCCGGGTTTAGCACAAGACAATGTTTTAACATATTTTACCATTACATGCATCTCACAACATCAAACACAATCACCCATTTACACAGAATATGTGGACCGTCTTGTGGAAATCTTCTTTGATGTGACACATTCTTCTGGGGCCAGGGAAGGTAATAAAGATGGACTTCAGCGCCAAACACACACTTCTGACAGTACGGCAAATAGTGCCTTTATTTACAGGTTCGGCATATAAAGACATGCCGCGCCATACGGGGCATGTGTAAGGGATGGTGAGGTGCTTCACGCTGGTCTGATCTGTATCACTCAATATCAGTGCTTCTTCATCCAAAACGTGGTTCAGAAATGGGCATCACGGTGCAGGAAGAAACAGACGTGAATGACACTTTATATATCGGCATCATCAAGTTGTGTATATATAAAAACCACACAAAGTGAGTTTTGTTGTATTTTGCATTCCGTTGTCAGGGAAACGCAGTCCGTGTCATAGAGTGGACTCCATTCCGTTTTTATGGAGTCCACTCTATGACACGGGCTGCGTTGTCAGGGAAACGCAGCCCGTGTCATAGAGTGGACTCCATTCCATTGTTATGGAGTCCACTCTATGACACGGGCTGCGTTTCCCTGACAACGGAACTGTGACATCATCAAGAAATCCTTTGATGTGTCTCGGAACACTAGATCATTGCGTTTCTGGTTCCAGAAGAGTGCAGTTGGATATTTTCTCTTGAAAGTATCTGCGATATTTGTCCTTTACAGACTTAAGTAGTTTTTTGGAAGATTCATCACCATCTTTCAGAGGTTACATCGAGTCATTTAGCGACAAATAAAACAGTCTTTTTCAAGACTACACCCCTTTTCAGGGCTGACCAACAGTCTTTTTCAAGACTACACAAGTGTCATTTAACATGTACCGTAGAAACAACCAGAGAATTGGAGCTGGCGCTCCACTTCTTCCGACTCCTCCCACCGGATACAATGTGAACATTGCACTTTCTCATGCACGGAATGAAGTGCACTGCCTGAAAAGGCAAGTGAGCGAACTCACCGCTCACACTGAAACTGTGAAGTTCGAATTGACCAACATGTTAAAAGGCAAAGATCTTGCCTATGAGCAGATGGTTGACAAGAACCGAAAGAGGTTTTCAGACCTTATCAGGGAGAACGAGGGTTTATCTCTGAAGGTCAGAGAGACCGAACAACTCGTTGTCAAAAATGCTGAACTCATGGTCAAAGTAACAGGGTTACTCTCCACCAACAACTCTCTTCAAGAGAAGCTGCACAAGCAGCAGGCCAACAACCAACAGTTGGAAGCAGAACACAAACTGCTGAAGATCAAGACAGAGGCTCTGGATGAGACTATCAGGGAGAACGAGGGTTTATCTCTGAAGCTCACCGAGACCACAAAAGAACTTTCTGTCAAAAGTGCTGAACTCACGGTCAACAACGAGACCTGGCAGCAGAAATATGAAGATCTGGAGAAAAAGACAACCAAGAAACTGGATGACCAACAACAGTCATTGGAGTCTAAAGTAACAGGGTTACTCTCCACCAACATTTCTCTTCAAGAGAAGCTGCACAAGCAGCAGGCCAACAACCAACAGTTGGAAGCAGAACACAAACTGCTGAAGATCAAGACAGAGGCTCTGGATGAGACTATCAGGGAGAACGAGGGTTTATCTCTGAAGCTCACCGAGACCACAAAAGAACTTTCTGTCAAAAGTGCTGAACTCACGGTCAACAACGAGACCTGGCAGCAGAAATATGAAGATCTGGAGAAAAAGACAACCAAGAAACTGGATGACCAACAACAGTCATTGGAGTCTAAAGTAACAGGGTTACTCTCCACCAACATTTCTCTTCAAGAGAAGCTGCACAAGCAGCAGGCCAACAACCAACAGTTGGAAGCAGAACACAAACTGCTGAAGATCAAGACAGAGGCTCTGGATGAGACTATCAGGGAGAACGAGGGTTTATCTCTGAAGCTCACCGAGACCACAAAAGAACTTTCTGTCAAAAGTGCTGAACTCACGGTCAACAACGAGACCTGGCAGCAGAAATATGAAGATCTGGAGAAAAAGACAACCAAGAAACTGGATGACCAACAACAGTCATTGGAGTCTAAAGTAACAGGGTTACTCTCCACCAACATTTCTCTTCAAGAGAAGCTGCACAAGCAGCAGGCCAACAACCAACAGTTGGAAGCAGAACACAAACTGCTGAAGATCAAGACAGAGGCTCTGGATGAGACTATCAGGGAGAACGAGGGTTTATCTCTGAAGCTCACCGAGACCACAAAAGAACTTTCTGTCAAAAGTGCTGAACTCACGGTCAACAACGAGACCTGGCAGCAGAAATATGAAGATCTGGAGAAAAAGACAACCAAGAAACTGGATGACCAACAACAGTCATTGGAGTCTAAAGTAACAGGGTTACTCTCCACCAACATTTCTCTTCAAGAGAAGCTGCACAAGCAGCAGGCCAACAACCAACAGTTGGAAGCAGAACACAAACTGCTGAAGATCAAGACAGAGGCTCTGGATGAGACTATCAGGGAGAACGAGGGTTTATCTCTGAAGCTCACCGAGACCACAAAAGAACTTTCTGTCAAAAGTGCTGAACTCACGGTCAACAACGAGACCTGGCAGCAGTTGGAAGCAGAACACAAACTGCTGAAGACACAGAGGGATTCTCTGGCTGCTTTAATAAAGAGCCAAGAGGAGACCCGCCACGAGATGGTCACAATCAGTGATTTCACTGAGTTGTGCCTGACCTCTAGGATCCAACAACTGGAGGATACCATCTCCAAAGAACATCAGATCCTTATCACCAGGATCCAAGAATTAGAGGACGACAAAACAGTCCTTGAAAACATCTGCCTCGACTTAAAAAAAAAAAAAGAGGCATCTTTGGGAGACGGATGCAAGACCGGCAGACGGAGATGGACAAAATGAGGCGCAAGATGCAGGACAAGGAGACAAAGAAATAGGAGAGAGAAGAGAAGAAAAAGGAGACCATTCAGGACCTGTAAGAACACCTTCCTTCACCTCCCACTCCATCCTACCTCATCCATCTACCCCCGCTCCCCTTCCACCTGCGCTTCACAGCGCTAAATACCCCGGGCATGGACCGCCTCCTCATTCATTGGTAAATATCATTGCCATTGTATAGTTTATTCCCTTTGCTCCAGGAAGTGTTTTTTTCCACCTTCATGGACTGGACAGTTGCACGGCACGGCCTCTGAGGAATGAGGAATCTTTTTCATCTCATCCATTTCATTCTTTGGTTAATGCAAGGCTGCAGATGAAGATGAGGGGATTTCTGTATCTGCGCATATACCCTGAACCCGGCCATTTGGCCGGTGTTTGGATGAACTACCACGGCTGGGTTGACGAATCAACAGTGACAACTTGTGAAGGTAGACCGATAGTTTCATTTGTCCGTCGTTGGAAATTGGGATCTCGGTTTGATTTTTCAAGTTATGCATTAGGAAAGGTTGACACACATGTCCCCCTCTATAGTTTCAATGATGCCATGCCAATATATATAACATATTTTCATACTTCATATTTGTAATATCATAGATAATAACAAGATAATATAGGACTAATATCATATAGCATTATGTAGGACTAATATAAAAAACATAGTATTATACTTCATATTTCTAGTATCATAGAAGATTATATAGGACTAATCTCATATAACATAATATAGGACTAATATAACAAACATGGCATCATACTTAGTATTTCTAATATTATATTACTTAATATCATATACAGTGTTTTCCATAGCGCCCCAACACCCACGCCCCCCTCCGGTACGTCCGCCCCCCCAAAGTTGGAAACCTAGGGGAAACACTGATATGACATAATATAGTAGAACTAATATAGGAGACATGGCTTTATACTTTATCTTTCCAATATCATAGGACATAATATCGTAGAACGAATATCATAAAATAGCATCGCATTCCATAGTTCTAATATAATTTAACTTAATACCGTAGAACTAAAATAAAATAGCATCGTATTCCATAGTTCTAATATAATTTAACTTAATACCGTAGAACTAAAATAAAATAGCATCGTATTCCATAGTTCTAATATAATTTAACTTAATATCGTAGAACTAATATCATAAAATAGCATCGTATTCCATAGTTCTAATATAATTTAACTTAATTCCGTAGAACTAAAATAAAATAGCATCGTATTCCATAGTTCTAATATAATTTAACTTAATATCGTAGAACTAATATCATCAAATAGCATCGTATTCCATAGTTCTAATATAATTTAACGTAATACCGTAGAACTAAAATAAAATAGCATCGTATTCCATAGTTCTAATATAATTGAACTTAATATTGTAGAACTAATATCATAAAATAGTATCGTATTCCATAGTTCTAATATAATTGAACTTAATATCGTAGAACTAACATCATAAAATAGCATCGTATTCCATAGTTCTAATATAATTGAACTTAATATCGTAGAACTAATATCATAAAATAGCATCGTATTCCATAGTTCTAATATAATTTAACTTAATATCTTAGAACTAATATCATAAAATAGCATCGTATTCCATAGTTCTAATATAATTTAACTTAATACCGTAGAACTAATATCATAAAATAGCATCGTATTCCATAGTTCTAATATAATTTAACTTAATATCGTAGAACTAATATCATAAAATAGCATCGTATTCCATAGTTCTAATATAATTTAACTTAATACCGTAGAACTAATATCATAAAATAGCATCGTATTCTATAGTTCTAATATAATTTAACTTAATACCGTAGAACTAAAATGAAATAGCATCGTATTCCATATTTCTAATATAATTTAACTTAATATCGTAGAACTAAAATCAAATAGCATCTATTCCATATTTCTAATACCATTTAACATAACATAGAACTAATATCATAAGTATAGCATTATAGTTTAATATATAACATAATATCTTATTAAAATATCATAAATATAATTTAACAGATGCTATTTTTTACCACTAGCCATGCCTTTAATACAAAGTATAGAGGGGGACATGTATGTCTACCTTGCCTAATGCATAATTTGAAAAATCAAACCGACATCCCAATTTCCAATGACAGACAAATGAAACTATCGGCCTACCTTCACAAGTTGTTACTATTGATTTGTCAAACCGGCTGTGTGAGGTTATCCGAACATCGTCCAAATGACCGGGTTCAGGGTATATGCGCAGATACAGAAATCCGCTCATCTTCATTTGCGGCCTTGCATTTCGCCAAAGAAAGAAATGGATGAGATGAAAAAGATTCCTCATTCCTCAGGCGCTGTGCTCCGCTACTTTCCAGTCAATGAAGTGGGAAAAGAACACTTAACGGAGCACTGGGAATAAAATATACCCATTTTCATGATTACAGATTGAATGAGGAGTTTGGTCCTCACATGCCAAAAAGTTATATTTTCTTTTTTTCTTTTAAAAAGTTTTTTTTTTCTTTTTTTTTCTTTTTCATTTAAAAAAATTATATTTTATTTTTTTATTTTAAAGTTATATTTTATTTTTATTTTATTTTAAAAAGTTATTCTTTTATTTTATTTTAAAAAGTTATTCTTTTATTTCATTTTAAAAAGTTATATTTTATTTTTCATTTAAAAAAGTTATATTTTCTTTTTTTCTTTTAAAAAGTTATATTTCATTTTTATTTTATTTTAAAAAGCTATTCTTTTATTTTATTTTAAAAAGTTATTCTTTGATTTTATTTAAAAAAGTTATTCTTTGATTTTATTTTAAAAAGTTATATTTTATTTTTCATTTAAAAAAGTTATATTTTATTTCATTTTTATTTTATTTTAAAAAGTTATATTTCATTTGGGGTTCAACTGTGGGTTTTCCCTCCATCTATGGGTTTCCCACATAAAAAAAAAAAATCTCCTCCGCGAATCGCCACCTTAACGTGGTGGAGGAGTTTGAGTGGCTCAGTGATCCTGTTATCTGTGTAGTCTGTGGCACAAGCACCTTGTGCGATGGACAACAGGTCTCAGGGGAGAGTCCAGACTAAGAGCGATTCAAAAACCCTAATGTTTAATCAAACAATAATACAATGGCTTTACAGCCTAATATCTATATAGTGTTAAAAAAGACACCAGCCACAAGACAGCCTAAAAGGTTCTTAAATGACTTTACTTACTTTACTTAATTACTTAAGCTATCAACTATTCTGTATTAAATCGGTTATACCAAATTAAAAATGGGTTGTTGTGGCGCAGGGGTTAGAGAAGGTGTGCTGGGAAGCACAAGGTTGGTGGTTCGAGTCCAGGCTGCCCCATGTTCCATGTCGAAGTGTCCCTGAGCAAGACACCTAACCCCTAATTGCTCCCCGGGCAAAAATGTGAAAAAGCCATGGGTTTAAAGTGAAATGTAAGTCGCTTTGGATAAAAGCGTCTGCTAAATGACCTGTAATGTAATGTAAAAAAGGATGCCCTTGATACATGCCCCTTAAATGAGATGTCGGCCAGAGGTCAGGTGGATGGTCTGCTTCTTCAGGCAGCGCTTCTGGTGGCCATCACTTGAGAGGGACACGGAGGGGTTTGTGGCCGCTTGTCCAGTTTGCACCCAGAACAAGGCCTCCCTCCAGCGGCCGTCAGTTACCACACCCCCCCTCCGGTGCCTCGACGGCCTTCTTCATACATATACTTACGTATATTTATGTGTATCAGTGGCGGCTGGTGGGTTTTCTTTTTGCCAGCCAATCAGTTTCAGTAAACATCCCTGTATGATTCAATGCAACAAAGGGTATCAAATACACATCCTTACTGTGCAGTTAAATAAACATGTAAAATAGAACATGTGTATATATACGTATATATTTAGATGCACCTATGAACCTAGTTTGTTGGGGAAACATCAGTGTGTTGAGGAGAGACCAACTCAAAAGCCACACAGAACTTCACACAATGAACTATTTTGGTTAATATGTGCCTGTTTTCATCCACGTCCTGGTTGTGTGTCCACACCGCGGTCCGGTGTGCGTCGCAGCTGGGCAGTGATGTTAACTTTAGCACGGTGACGTCATGCGGACCGGCGCCGTTAGCACGTAGCTAACTAGCTAGCTAAGCCTCCCGGCGTAGAAGTCTCTACAGAAGCCTCGGCTTCCCTTTCACACCGGTCCGTTGTCTGGTCGTGAGGTCCGGCTGGTCCCGGTCCACCTAGCTAAGTAAGTAACCAAGTACAAGTACTTGGTTACTTGTACAAGTACTTGGTTACTGTACTTAAGTGGATACTTTACTGGAGTGTTTATTTTTCAGACGACTTTTTACTTCTACTCCTGACATTTTAAAAACAGTCTCGTTACTTCAGGCTTCTCCAGATAAACGGCGCTATGCGGACAGTGAATGTGATTGGATGAGAAGTATAAACATTGAGCATCCAAACACTCGATTATTATAAAAAGTTCAGGGGTAGCAGATTTTGATAGCACAATAACACAAGTAGCACAAAATGATAGAGCGCCGGCAGATCGGAGCGACGCCGGGTGGGAAAAGTGGTCGGTGGAAAGTTAGTATTTAGCGACACGGAGCCTCCTCCTCTTCCTCCTCCTCTTCCTCACGCAGAGTCCAGGTAATGTTAGATGAGTCTCTTCATGACCGTGGGTTTGTCCTAAATGTTTTATTGAGAGTCTGGCACAACACAGCGACTTGCAAGCAGCGTGTTAAATAAAGTGATGTGTGTCTTAATGCGGCTTTGGAAATGAACACAAAGGGATTCTGTATTTGCTCATGAAGCCTGAACATACTGGTTAACCAATTGCTTTGTTGAAAAGTGTGATTAGTTGTACACTGTTTCACTAAAGAGATTATGTGTTCATTGCTGGATTACATGCGGCTCTCATAGGCAATTATTTGGATCACGGTAAAAGTATTTCAGTATCTTAGGCCTGCAGTGCAAAGAGTACTATGATTTGTAATGCTCACCGCATTGTTGGATCTGTTGTGTTCAAAAATGAAGAAACGCCGGACGGACAGAGGTCATCGCTGATCAAAAGGTTAAAATCAAATGTATTTAATAAAGGAGATGGCGTTGTGGTAAAAAGAACATCTCAGCTGAGGAGCCGCTGGTCTCAGCAGCCAACAGGCCCCAGGTCAGTCCTTTGACCATCCCTAGTGCCCGTCTGTCGCCTCCACCAGCCAACTCGAGAACAATGGTTCCTACAGGTATTTATAGCAATGCTTAAAGGTGTCAAAGTTAGTGTCCACACCTCTGGGAGTGGTCTTCTGGTGAGTTCAATGTAACTCGGATTTCGAATGATCCTTAGTCAATATCAGTGCTTGTGCAAGTATTACATGCATGCATTCCAGTTGATTACATTACATCAAATACAATCATAACTGCATTGATATTATTCTACTACAGTGCAGAATTACACTGGTTTTACAATATTGTCATTACTTTATGAATTACACAGTTTCAGAATCATGGCTGTATTCTGGTGTACACTATATGCATTTGTATTAATTTTATGAACCGGATCGTCTATTTGTTTCTAATATCCTACAATCCATCCCTTTACACCAATTTTGGTGTAAAAACTAATCGGAGAATTTCTTTCTCAGCCATCTTTTAACTGTTTTCTCTATTTATCTCCGCCCGCCATCTTGTAATGTTCCAAAAACATGTGCTCCGTTTTCCCCAAGTCCAGGCCCCAATCAAATCCTTAATCCGACTTCTTGTATTCTGGTGTACACTATATGCATTTTTATTAACTTTATGAACCGGATCGTCTATTTGTTTCTAATATCCTACAGATCCATGTTTAGTGATGTTTTATAGCCATCAGTACGTGACGTTGACTCTTCTGCAGGCTGCATAATGAACGTGGCAACTAGCAAATTCTGACAAGATATGTTGAGCTTCGCATCCTGACTGCACCTGAAGCCAAGAAGGAAGAAAATAAAGAGCTGCAGCTGTAATTAAACAAAGAGAAAAAGCCAGGCAAACAATCGTGGACCGACTGAATGCGAAAGGATTTAAAAACATGTACTTGCTAGGAAAGTTGTAGACGGTTTAATTGGCTTTTAATATGATTTTTCAATGTGTTGGTGTTATATATGTGTTTATGTGCTAACTGTGCTGGTTTTGTGCAGCTGTGCAGGACACAGCTGCAAACTAACATTTTGTATCATGCTGCTCTTTGCACGTCAGGGTCAAATACGGACACTTGAGACCCGGGTTTAGCACAAGACAATGTTTTAACATATTTTACCATTACATGCATCTCACAACATCAAACACAATCACCCATTTACACAGAATATGTGGACCGTCTTGTGGAAATCTTCTTTGATGTGACACATTCTTCTGGGGCCAGGGAAGGTAATAAAGATGGACTTCAGCGCCAAACACACACTTCTGACAGTACGGCAAATAGTGCCTTTATTTACAGGTTCGGCATATAAAGACATGCCGCGCCATACGGGGCATGTGTAAGGGATGGTGAGGTGCTTCACGCTGGTCTGATCTGTATCACTCAATATCAGTGCTTCTTCATCCAAAACGTGGTTCAGAAATGGGCATCACGGTGCAGGAAGAAACAGACGTGAATGACACTTTATATATCGGCATCATCAAGTTGTGTATATATAAAAACCACACAAAGTGAGTTTTGTTGTATTTTGCATTCCGTTGTCAGGGAAACGCAGCCCGTGTCATAGAGTGGACTCCATTACGTTGTTATGGAGTCCACTCTATGACACGGGCTGCGTTTCCCTGACAACGGAACTGTGACATCATCAAGAAATCCTTTGATGTGTCTCGGAACACTAGATCATTGCGTTTCTGGTTCCAGAAGAGTGCAGTTGGATATTTTCTCTTGAAAGTATCTGCGATATTTGTCCTTTACAGACTTAAGTAGTTTTTTGGAAGATTCATCACCATCTTTCAGAGGTTACATCGAGTCATTTAGCGACAAATAAAACAGTCTTTTTCAAGACTACACCCCTTTTCAGGGCTGACCAACAGTCTTTTTCAAGACTACACAAGTGTCATTTAACATGTACCGTAGAAACAACCAGAGAATTGGAGCTGGCGCTCCACTTCTTCCGACTCCTCCCACCGGATACAATGTGAACATTGCACTTTCTCGTGCACAGAATGAAGTGCACTGCCTGAAAAGGCAAGTGAGCGAACTCACCGCTCACACTGAAACTGTGAAGTTCGAATTGACCAACATGTTAAAAGGCAAAGATCTTGCCTATGAGCAGATGGTTGACAAGAACCGAAAGAGGTTTTCAGACCTTATCAGGGAGAACGAGGGTTTATCTCTGAAGGTCAGAGAGACCGAACAACTCGTTGTCAAAAATGCTGAACTCATGGTCAAAGTAACAGGGTTACTCTCCACCAACAACTCTCTTCAAGAGAAGCTGCACAAGCAGCAGGCCAACAACCAACAGTTGGAAGCAGAACACAAACTGCTGAAGATCAAGACAGAGGCTCTGGATGAGACTATCAGGGAGAACGAGGGTTTATCTCTGAAGCTCACCGAGACCACAAAAGAACTTTCTGTCAAAAGTGCTGAACTCACGGTCAACAACGAGACCTGGCAGCAGAAATATGAAGATCTGGAGAAAAAGACAACCAAGAAACTGGATGACCAACAACAGTCATTGGAGTCTAAAGTAACAGGGTTACTCTCCACCAACATTTCTCTTCAAGAGAAGCTGCACAAGCAGCAGGCCAACAACCAACAGTTGGAAGCAGAACACAAACTGCTGAAGATCAAGACAGAGGCTCTGGATGAGACTATCAGGGAGAACGAGGGTTTATCTCTGAAGCTCACCGAGACCACAAAAGAACTTTCTGTCAAAAGTGCTGAACTCACGGTCAACAACGAGACCTGGCAGCAGAAATATGAAGATCTGGAGAAAAAGACAACCAAGAAACTGGATGACCAACAACAGTCATTGGAGTCTAAAGTAACAGGGTTACTCTCCACCAACATTTCTCTTCAAGAGAAGCTGCACAAGCAGCAGGCCAACAACCAACAGTTGGAAGCAGAACACAAACTGCTGAAGATCAAGACAGAGGCTCTGGATGAGACTATCAGGGAGAACGAGGGTTTATCTCTGAAGCTCACCGAGACCACAAAAGAACTTTCTGTCAAAAGTGCTGAACTCACGGTCAACAACGAGACCTGGCAGCAGAAATATGAAGATCTGGAGAAAAAGACAACCAAGAAACTGGATGACCAACAACAGTCATTGGAGTCTAAAGTAACAGGGTTACTCTCCACCAACATTTCTCTTCAAGAGAAGCTGCACAAGCAGCAGGCCAACAACCAACAGTTGGAAGCAGAACACAAACTGCTGAAGATCAAGACAGAGGCTCTGGATGAGACTATCAGGGAGAACGAGGGTTTATCTCTGAAGCTCACCGAGACCACAAAAGAACTTTCTGTCAAAAGTGCTGAGCTCACGGTCAACAACGAGACCTGGCAGCAGAAATATGAAGATCTGGAGAAAAAGACAACCAAGAAACTGGATGACCAACAACAGTCATTGGAGTCTAAAGTAACAGGGTTACTCTCCACCAACATTTCTCTTCAAGAGAAGCTGCACAAGCAGCAGGCCAACAACCAACAGTTGGAAGCAGAACACAAACTGCTGAAGATCAAGACAGAGGCTCTGGATGAGACTATCAGGGAGAACGAGGGTTTATCTCTGAAGCTCACCGAGACCACAAAAGAACTTTCTGTCAAAAGTGCTGAACTCACGGTCAACAACGAGACCTGGCAGCAGAAATATGAAGATCTGGAGAAAAAGACAACCAAGAAACTGGATGACCAACAACAGTCATTGGAGTCTAAAGTAACAGGGTTACTCTCCACCAACATTTCTCTTCAAGAGAAGCTGCACAAGCAGCAGGCCAACAACCAACAGTTGGAAGCAGAACACAAACTGCTGAAGATCAAGACAGAGGCTCTGGATGAGACTATCAGGGAGAACGAGGGTTTATCTCTGAAGCTCACCGAGACCACAAAAGAACTTTCTGTCAAAAGTGCTGAACTCACGGTCAACAACGAGACCTGGCAGCAGAAATATGAAGATCTGGAGAAAAAGACAACCAAGAAACTGGATGACCAACAACAGTCATTGGAGTCTAAAGTAACAGGGTTACTCTCCACCAACATTTCTCTTCAAGAGAAGCTGCACAAGCAGCAGGCCAACAACCAACAGTTGGAAGCAGAACACAAACTGCTGAAGATCAAGACAGAGGCTCTGGATGAGACTATCAGGGAGAACGAGGGTTTATCTCTGAAGCTCACCGAGACCACAAAAGAACTTTCTGTCAAAAGTGCTGAGCTCACGGTCAACAACGAGACCTGGCAGCAGAAATATGAAGATCTGGAGAAAAAGACAACCAAGAAACTGGATGACCAACAACAGTCATTGGAGTCTAAAGTAACAGGGTTACTCTCCACCAACATTTCTCTTCAAGAGAAGCTGCACAAGCAGCAGGCCAACAACCAACAGTTGGAAGCAGAACACAAACTGCTGAAGATCAAGACAGAGGCTCTGGATGAGACTATCAGGGAGAACGAGGGTTTATCTCTGAAGCTCACCGAGACCACAAAAGAACTTTCTGTCAAAAGTGCTGAACTCACGGTCAACAACGAGACCTGGCAGCAGTTGGAAGCAGAACACAAACTGCTGAAGACACAGAGGGATTCTCTGGCTGCTTTAATAAAGAGCCAAGAGGAGACCCGCCACGAGATGGTCACAATCAGTGATTTCACTGAGTTGTGCCTGACCTCTAGGATCCAACAACTGGAGGATACCATCTCCAAAGAACATCAGATCCTTATCACCAGGATCCAAGAATTAGAGGACGACAAAACAGTCCTTGAAAACATCTGCCTCGACTTAAAAAAAAAAAAAAGAGGCATCTTTGGGAGACGGATGCAAGACCGGCAGACGGAGATGGACAAAATGAGGCGCAAGATGCAGGACAAGGAGACAAAGAAATAGGAGAGAGAAGAGAAGAAAAAGGAGACCATTCAGGACCTGTAAGAACACCTTCCTTCACCTCCCACTCCATCCTACCTCATCCATCTACCCCCGCTCCCCTTCCACCTGCGCTTCACAGCGCTAAATACCCCGGGCATGGACCGCCTCCTCATTCATTGGTAAATATCATTGCCATTGTATAGTTTATTCCCTTTGCTCCAGGAAGTGTTTTTTTCCACCTTCATGGACTGGACAGTTGCACGGCACGGCCTCTGAGGAATGAGGAATCTTTTTCATCTCATCCATTTCATTCTTTGGTTAATGCAAGGCTGCAGATGAAGATGAGGGGATTTCTGTATCTGCGCATATACCCTGAACCCGGCCATTTGGCCGGTGTTTGGATGAACTACCACGGCTGGGTTGACGAATCAACAGTGACAACTTGTGAAGGTAGACCGATAGTTTCATTTGTCCGTCGTTGGAAATTGGGATCTCGGTTTGATTTTTCAAGTTATGCATTAGGAAAGGTTGACACACATGTCCCCCTCTATAGTTTCAATGATGCCATGCCAATATATATAACATATTTTCATACTTCATATTTGTAATATCATAGATAATAACAAGATAATATAGGACTAATATCATATAGCATTATGTAGGACTAATATAAAAAACATAGTATTATACTTCATATTTCTAGTATCATAGAAGATTATATAGGACTAATCTCATATAACATAATATAGGACTAATATAACAAACATGGCATCATACTTAGTATTTCTAATATTATATTACTTAATATCATATACAGTGTTTTCCATAGCGCCCCAACACCCACGCCCCCCTCCGGTACGTCCGCCCCCCCAAAGTTGGAAACCTAGGGGAAACACTGATATGACATAATATAGTAGAACTAATATAGGAGACATGGCTTTATACTTTATCTTTCCAATATCATAGGACATAATATCGTAGAACGAATATCATAAAATAGCATCGCATTCCATAGTTCTAATATAATTTAACTTAATACCGTAGAACTAAAATAAAATAGCATCGTATTCCATAGTTCTAATATAATTTAACTTAATACCGTAGAACTAAAATAAAATAGCATCGTATTCCATAGTTCTAATATAATTTAACTTAATATCGTAGAACTAATATCATAAAATAGCATCGTATTCCATAGTTCTAATATAATTTAACTTAATTCCGTAGAACTAAAATAAAATAGCATCGTATTCCATAGTTCTAATATAATTTAACTTAATATCGTAGAACTAATATCATCAAATAGCATCGTATTCCATAGTTCTAATATAATTTAACGTAATACCGTAGAACTAAAATAAAATAGCATCGTATTCCATAGTTCTAATATAATTGAACTTAATATTGTAGAACTAATATCATAAAATAGTATCGTATTCCATAGTTCTAATATAATTGAACTTAATATCGTAGAACTAATATCATAAAATAGCATCGTATTCCATAGTTCTAATATAATTGAACTTAATATCGTAGAACTAATATCATAAAATAGCATCGTATTCCATAGTTCTAATATAATTTAACTTAATATCTTAGAACTAATATCATAAAATAGCATCGTATTCCATAGTTCTAATATAATTTAACTTAATACCGTAGAACTAATATCATAAAATAGCATCGTATTCCATAGTTCTAATATAATTTAACTTAATATCGTAGAACTAATATCATAAAATAGCATCGTATTCCATAGTTCTAATATAATTTAACTTAATACCGTAGAACTAATATCATAAAATAGCATCGTATTCTATAGTTCTAATATAATTTAACTTAATACCGTAGAACTAAAATGAAATAGCATCGTATTCCATATTTCTAATATAATTTAACTTAATATCGTAGAACTAAAATCAAATAGCATCTATTCCATATTTCTAATACCATTTAACATAACATAGAACTAATATCATAAGTATAGCATTATAGTTTAATATATAACATAATATCTTATTAAAATATCATAAATATAATTTAACAGATGCTATTTTTTACCACTAGCCATGCCTTTAATACAAAGTATAGAGGGGGACATGTATGTCTACCTTGCCTAATGCATAATTTGAAAAATCAAACCGACATCCCAATTTCCAATGACAGACAAATGAAACTATCGGCCTACCTTCACAAGTTGTTACTATTGATTTGTCAAACCGGCTGTGTGAGGTTATCCGAACATCGTCCAAATGACCGGGTTCAGGGTATATGCGCAGATACAGAAATCCGCTCATCTTCATTTGCGGCCTTGCATTTCGCCAAAGAAAGAAATGGATGAGATGAAAAAGATTCCTCATTCCTCAGGCGCTGTGCTCCGCTACTTTCCAGTCAATGAAGTGGGAAAAGAACACTTAACGGAGCACTGGGAATAAAATATACCCATTTTCATGATTACAGATTGAATGAGGAGTTTGGTCCTCACATGCCAAAAAGTTATATTTTCTTTTTTTCTTTTAAAAAGTTTTTTTTTTCTTTTTTTTTCTTTTTCATTTAAAAAAATTATATTTTATTTTTTTATTTTAAAGTTATATTTTATTTTTATTTTATTTTAAAAAGTTATTCTTTTATTTTATTTTAAAAAGTTATTCTTTTATTTCATTTTAAAAAGTTATATTTTATTTTTCATTTAAAAAAGTTATATTTTCTTTTTTTCTTTTAAAAAGTTATATTTCATTTTTATTTTATTTTAAAAAGCTATTCTTTTATTTTATTTTAAAAAGTTATTCTTTGATTTTATTTAAAAAAGTTATTCTTTGATTTTATTTTAAAAAGTTATATTTTATTTTTCATTTAAAAAAGTTATATTTTATTTCATTTTTATTTTATTTTAAAAAGTTATATTTCATTTGGGGTTCAACTGTGGGTTTTCCCTCCATCTATGGGTTTCCCACATAAAAAAAAAAAATCTCCTCCGCGAATCGCCACCTTAACGTGGTGGAGGAGTTTGAGTGGCTCAGTGATCCTGTTATCTGTGTTGTCTGTGGCACAAGCACCTTGTGCGATGGACAACAGGTCTCAGGGGAGAGTCCAGACTAAGAGCGATTCAAAAACCCTAATGTTTAATCAAACAATAATACAATGGCTTTACAGCCTAATATCTATATAGTGTTAAAAAAGACACCAGCCACAAGACAGCCTAAAAGGTTCTTAAATGACTTTACTTACTTTACTTAATTACTTAAGCTATCAACTATTCTGTATTAAATCGGTTATACCAAATTAAAAATGGGTTGTTGTGGCGCAGGGGTTAGAGAAGGTGTGCTGGGAAGCACAAGGTTGGTGGTTCGAGTCCAGGCCGCCCCATGTTCCATGTCGAAGTGTCCCTGAGCAAGACACCTAACCCCTAATTGCTCCCCGGGCAAAAATGTGAAAAAGCCATGGGTTTAAAGTGAAATGTAAGTCGCTTTGGATAAAAGCGTCTGCTAAATGTAATGTAATGTAAAAAAGGATGCCCTTGATACATGCCCCTTAAATGAGATGTCGGCCAGAGGTCAGGCGGATGGTCTGCTTCTTCAGGCAGCGCTTCTGGTGGCCATCACTTGAGAGGGACACGGAGGGGTTTGTGGCCGCTTGTCCAGTTTGCACCCAGAACAAGGCCTCCCTCCAGCGGCCGTCAGTTACCACACCCCCCCTCCGGTGCCTCGACGGCCTTCTTCATACATATACTTACGTATATTTATGTGTATCAGTGGCGGCTGGTGGGTTTTCTTTTTGCCAGCCAATCAGTTTCAGTAAACATCCCTGTATGATTCAATGCAACAAAGGGTATCAAATACACATCCTTACTGTGCAGTTAAATAAACATGTAAAATAGAACATGTGTATATATACGTATATATTTAGATGCACCTATGAACCTAGTTTGTTGGGGAAACATCAGTGTGTTGAGGAGAGACCAACTCAAAAGCCACACAGAACTTCACACAATGAACTATTTTGGTTAATATGTGCCTGTTTTCATCCACGTCCTGGTTGTGTGTCCACACCGCGGTCCGGTGTGCGTCGCAGCTGGGCAGTGATGTTAACTTTAGCACGGTGACGTCATGCGGACCGGCGCCGTTAGCACGTAGCTAACTAGCTAGCTAAGCCTCCCGGCGTAGAAGTCTCTACAGAAGCCTCGGCTTCCCTTTCACACCGGTCCGTTGTCTGGTCGTGAGGTCCGGCTGGTCCCGGTCCACCTAGCTAAGTAAGTAACCAAGTACAAGTACTTGGTTACTTGTACAAGTACTTGGTTACTGTACTTAAGTGGATACTTTACTGGAGTGTTTATTTTTCAGACGACTTTTTACTTCTACTCCTGACATTTTAAAAACAGTCTCGTTACTTCAGGCTTCTCCAGATAAACGGCGCTATGCGGACAGTGAATGTGATTGGATGAGAAGTATAAACATTGAGCATCCAAACACTCGATTATTATAAAAAGTTCAGGGGTAGCAGATTTTGATAGCACAATAACACAAGTAGCACAAAATGATAGAGCGCCGGCAGATCGGAGCGACGCCGGGTGGGAAAAGTGGTCGGTGGAAAGTTAGTATTTAGCGACACGGAGCCTCCTCCTCTTCCTCCTCCTCTTCCTCACGCAGAGTCCAGGTAATGTTAGATGAGTCTCTTCATGACCGTGGGTTTGTCCTAAATGTTTTATTGAGAGTCTGGCACAACACAGCGACTTGCAAGCAGCGTGTTAAATAAAGTGATGTGTGTCTTAATGCGGCTTTGGAAATGAACACAAAGGGATTCTGTATTTGCTCATGAAGCCTGAACATACTGGTTAACCAATTGCTTTGTTGAAAAGTGTGATTAGTTGTACACTGTTTCACTAAAGAGATTATGTGTTCATTGCTGGATTACATGTGGCTCTCATAGGCAATTATTTGGATCACGGTAAAAGTATTTCAGTATCTTAGGCCTGCAGTGCAAAGAGTACTATGATTTGTAATGCTCACCGCATTGTTGGATCTGTTGTGTTCAAAAATGAAGAAACGCCGGACGGACAGAGGTCATCGCTGATCAAAAGGTTAAAATCAAATGTATTTAATAAAGGAGATGGCGTTGTGGTAAAAAGAACATCTCAGCTGAGGAGCCGCTGGTCTCAGCAGCCAACAGGCCCCAGGTCAGTCCTTTGACCATCCCTAGTGCCCGTCTGTCGCCTCCACCAGCCAACTCGAGAACAATGGTTCCTACAGGTATTTATAGCAATGCTTAAAGGTGTCAAAGTTAGTGTCCACACCTCTGGGAGTGGTCTTCTGGTGAGTTCAATGTAACTCGGATTTCGAATGATCCTTAGTCAATATCAGTGCTTGTGCAAGTATTACATGCATGCATTCCAGTTGATTACATTACATCAAATACAATCATAACTGCATTGATATTATTCTACTACAGTGCAGAATTACACTGGTTTTACAATATTGTCATTACTTTATGAATTACACAGTTTCAGAATCATGGCTGTATTCTGGTGTACACTATATGCATTTGTATTAATTTTATGAACCGGATCGTCTATTTGTTTCTAATATCCTACAATCCATCCCTTTACACCAATTTTGGTGTAAAAACTAATCGGAGAATTTCTTTCTCAGCCATCTTTTAACTGTTTTCTCTATTTATCTCCGCCCGCCATCTTGTAATGTTCCAAAAACATGTGCTCCGTTTTCCCCAAGTCCAGGCCCCAATCAAATCCTTAATCCGACTTCTTGTATTCTGGTGTACACTATATGCATTTTTATTAACTTTATGAACCGGATCGTCTATTTGTTTCTAATATCCTACAGATCCATGTTTAGTGATGTTTTATAGCCATCAGTACGTGACGTTGACTCTTCTGCAGGCTGCATAATGAACGTGGCAACTAGCAAATTCTGACAAGATATGTTGAGCTTCGCATCCTGACTGCACCTGAAGCCAAGAAGGAAGAAAATAAAGAGCTGCAGCTGTAATTAAACAAAGAGAAAAAGCCAGGCAAACAATCGTGGACCGACTGAATGCGAAAGGATTTAAAAACATGTACTTGCTAGGAAAGTTGTAGACTGTTTAATTGGCTTTTAATATGATTTTTCAATGTGTTGGTGTTATATATGTGTTTATGTGCTAACTGTGCTGGTTTTGTGCAGCTGTGCAGGACACAGCTGCAAACTAACATTTTGTATCATGCTGCTCTTTGCACGTCAGGGTCAAATACGGACACTTGAGACCCGGGTTTAGCACAAGACAATGTTTTAACATATTTTACCATTACATGCATCTCACAACATCAAACACAATCACCCATTTACACAGAATATGTGGACCGTCTTGTGGAAATCTTCTTTGATGTGACACATTCTTCTGGGGCCAGGGAAGGTAATAAAGATGGACTTCAGCGCCAAACACACACTTCTGACAGTACGGCAAATAGTGCCTTTATTTACAGGTTCGGCATATAAAGACATGCCGCGCCATACGGGGCATGTGTAAGGGATGGTGAGGTGCTTCACGCTGGTCTGATCTGTATCACTCAATATCAGTGCTTCTTCATCCAAAACGTGGTTCAGAAATGGGCATCACGGTGCAGGAAGAAACAGACGTGAATGACACTTTATATATCGGCATCATCAAGTTGTGTATATATAAAAAACACACAAAGTGAGTTTTGTTGTATTTTGCATTCCGTTGTCAGGGAAACGCAGTCCGTGTCATAGAGTGGACTCCATTCCGTTTTTATGGAGTCCACTCTATGACACGGGCTGCGTTGTCAGGGAAACGCAGCCCGTGTCATAGAGTGGACTCCATTACGTTGTTATGGAGTCCACTCTATGACACGGGCTGCGTTTCCCTGACAACGGAACTGTGACATCATCAAGAAATCCTTTGATGTGTCTCGGAACACTAGATCATTGCGTTTCTGGTTCCAGAAGAGTGCAGTTGGATATTTTCTCTTGAAAGTATCTGCGATATTTGTCCTTTACAGACTTAAGTAGTTTTTTGGAAGATTCATCACCATCTTTCAGAGGTTACATCGAGTCATTTAGCGACAAATAAAACAGTCTTTTTCAAGACTACACCCCTTTTCAGGGCTGACCAACAGTCTTTTTCAAGACTACACAAGTGTCATTTAACATGTACCGTAGAAACAACCAGAGAATTGGAGCTGGCGCTCCACTTCTTCCGACTCCTCCCACCGGATACAATGTGAACATTGCACTTTCTCGTGCACAGAATGAAGTGCACTGCCTGAAAAGGCAAGTGAGCGAACTCACCGCTCACACTGAAACTGTGAAGTTCGAATTGACCAACATGTTAAAAGGCAAAGATCTTGCCTATGAGCAGATGGTTGACAAGAACCGAAAGAGGTTTTCAGACCTTATCAGGGAGAACGAGGGTTTATCTCTGAAGGTCAGAGAGACCGAACAACTCGTTGTCAAAAATGCTGAACTCATGGTCAAAGTAACAGGGTTACTCTCCACCAACAACTCTCTTCAAGAGAAGCTGCACAAGCAGCAGGCCAACAACCAACAGTTGGAAGCAGAACACAAACTGCTGAAGATCAAGACAGAGGCTCTGGATGAGACTATCAGGGAGAACGAGGGTTTATCTCTGAAGCTCACCGAGACCACAAAAGAACTTTCTGTCAAAAGTGCTGAACTCACGGTCAACAACGAGACCTGGCAGCAGAAATATGAAGATCTGGAGAAAAAGACAACCAAGAAACTGGATGACCAACAACAGTCATTGGAGTCTAAAGTAACAGGGTTACTCTCCACCAACATTTCTCTTCAAGAGAAGCTGCACAAGCAGCAGGCCAACAACCAACAGTTGGAAGCAGAACACAAACTGCTGAAGATCAAGACAGAGGCTCTGGATGAGACTATCAGGGAGAACGAGGGTTTATCTCTGAAGCTCACCGAGACCACAAAAGAACTTTCTGTCAAAAGTGCTGAACTCACGGTCAACAACGAGACCTGGCAGCAGAAATATGAAGATCTGGAGAAAAAGACAACCAAGAAACTGGATGACCAACAACAGTCATTGGAGTCTAAAGTAACAGGGTTACTCTCCACCAACATTTCTCTTCAAGAGAAGCTGCACAAGCAGCAGGCCAACAACCAACAGTTGGAAGCAGAACACAAACTGCTGAAGATCAAGACAGAGGCTCTGGATGAGACTATCAGGGAGAACGAGGGTTTATCTCTGAAGCTCACCGAGACCACAAAAGAACTTTCTGTCAAAAGTGCTGAACTCACGGTCAACAACGAGACCTGGCAGCAGAAATATGAAGATCTGGAGAAAAAGACAACCAAGAAACTGGATGACCAACAACAGTCATTGGAGTCTAAAGTAACAGGGTTACTCTCCACCAACATTTCTCTTCAAGAGAAGCTGCACAAGCAGCAGGCCAACAACCAACAGTTGGAAGCAGAACACAAACTGCTGAAGATCAAGACAGAGGCTCTGGATGAGACTATCAGGGAGAACGAGGGTTTATCTCTGAAGCTCACCGAGACCACAAAAGAACTTTCTGTCAAAAGTGCTGAGCTCACGGTCAACAACGAGACCTGGCAGCAGAAATATGAAGATCTGGAGAAAAAGACAACCAAGAAACTGGATGACCAACAACAGTCATTGGAGTCTAAAGTAACAGGGTTACTCTCCACCAACATTTCTCTTCAAGAGAAGCTGCACAAGCAGCAGGCCAACAACCAACAGTTGGAAGCAGAACACAAACTGCTGAAGATCAAGACAGAGGCTCTGGATGAGACTATCAGGGAGAACGAGGGTTTATCTCTGAAGCTCACCGAGACCACAAAAGAACTTTCTGTCAAAAGTGCTGAACTCACGGTCAACAACGAGACCTGGCAGCAGTTGGAAGCAGAACACAAACTGCTGAAGACACAGAGGGATTCTCTGGCTGCTTTAATAAAGAGCCAAGAGGAGACCCGCCACGAGATGGTCACAATCAGTGATTTCACTGAGTTGTGCCTGACCTCTAGGATCCAACAACTGGAGGATACCATCTCCAAAGAACATCAGATCCTTATCACCAGGATCCAAGAATTAGAGGACGACAAAACAGTCCTTGAAAACATCTGCCTCGACTTAAAAAAAAAAAAAAGAGGCATCTTTGGGAGACGGATGCAAGACCGGCAGACGGAGATGGACAAAATGAGGCGCAAGATGCAGGACAAGGAGACAAAGAAATAGGAGAGAGAAGAGAAGAAAAAGGAGACCATTCAGGACCTGTAAGAACACCTTCCTTCACCTCCCACTCCATCCTACCTCATCCATCTACCCCCGCTCCCCTTCCACCTGCGCTTCACAGCGCTAAATACCCCGGGCATGGACCGCCTCCTCATTCATTGGTAAATATCATTGCCATTGTATAGTTTATTCCCTTTGCTCCAGGAAGTGTTTTTTTCCACCTTCATGGACTGGACAGTAGCACGGCACGGCCTCTGAGGAATGAGGAATCTTTTTCATCTCATCCATTTCATTCTTTGGTTAATGCAAGGCTGCAGATGAAGATGAGGGGATTTCTGTATCTGCGCATATACCCTGAACCCGGCCATTTGGCCGGTGTTTGGATGAACTACCACGGCTGGGTTGACGAATCAACAGTGACAACTTGTGAAGGTAGACCGATAGTTTCATTTGTCCGTCGTTGGAAATTGGGATCTCGGTTTGATTTTTCAAGTTATGCATTAGGAAAGGTTGACACACATGTCCCCCTCTATAGTTTCAATGATGCCATGCCAATATATATAACATATTTTCATACTTCATATTTGTAATATCATAGATAATAACAAGATAACATAGGACTAATATCATATAGCATTATGTAGGACTAATATAAAAAACATAGTATTATACTTCATATTTCTAGTATCATAGAAGATTATATAGGACTAATCTCATATAACATAATATAGGACTAATATAACAAACATGGCATCATACTTAGTATTTCTAATATTATATAACTTAATATCATATACAGTGTTTTCCATAGCGCCCCAACACCCACGCCCCCCTCCGGTACGTCCGCCCCCCCAAAGTTGGAAACCTAGGGGAAACACTGATATGACATAATATAGTAGAACTAATATAGGAGACATGGCTTTATACTTTATCTTTCCAATATCATAGGACATAATATCGTAGAACGAATATCATAAAATAGCATCGCATTCCATAGTTCTAATATAATTTAACTTAATACCGTAGAACTAAAATAAAATAGCATCGTATTCCATAGTTCTAATATAATTTAACTTAATACCGTAGAACTAAAATAAAATAGCATCGTATTCCATAGTTCTAATATAATTTAACTTAATATCGTAGAACTAATATCATAAAATAGCATCGTATTCCATAGTTCTAATATAATTTAACTTAATTCCGTAGAACTAAAATAAAATAGCATCGTATTCCATAGTTCTAATATAATTTAACTTAATATCGTAGAACTAATATCATCAAATAGCATCGTATTCCATAGTTCTAATATAATTGAACTTAATATCGTAGAACTAATATCATAAAATAGCATCGTATTCCATAGTTCTAATATAATTTAACTTAATATCGTAGAACTAATATCATAAAATAGCATCGTATTCCATAGTTCTAATATAATTTAACTTAATACCGTAGAACTAATATCATAAAATAGCATCGTATTCCATAGTTCTAATATAATTTAACTTAATATCATAGAACTAATATCATAAAATAGCATCGTATTCCATAGTTCTAATATAATTTAACTTAATACCGTAGAACTAATATCATAAAATAGCATCGTATTCTATAGTTCTAATATAATTTAACTTAATACCGTAGAACTAAAATGAAATAGCATCGTATTCCATATTTCTAATATAATTTAACTTAATATCGTAGAACTAAAATCAAATAGCATCTATTCCATATTTCTAATACCATTTAACATAACATAGAACTAATATCATAAGTATAGCATTATAGTTTAATATATAACATAATATCTTATTAAAATATTATAAATATAATTTAACAGATGCTATTTTTTACCACTAGCCATGCCTTTAATACAAAGTATAGAGGGGGACATGTATGTCTACCTTGCCTAATGCATAACTTGAAAAATCAAACCGACATCCCAATTTCCAATGACAGACAAATGAAACTATCGGCCTACCTTCACAAGTTGTTACTATTGATTTGTCAAACCGGCTGTGTGAGGTTATCCGAACATCGTCCAAATGACCGGGTTCAGGGTATATGCGCAGATACAGAAATCCGCTCATCTTCATTTGCGGCCTTGCATTTCGCCAAAGAAAGAAATGGATGAGATGAAAAAGATTCCTCATTCCTCAGGCGCTGTGCTCCGCTACTTTCCAGTCAATGAAGTGGGAAAAGAACACTTAACGGAGCACTGGGAATAAAATATACCCATTTTCATGATTACAGATTGAATGAGGAGTTTGGTCCTCACATGCCAAAAAGTTATATTTTCTTTTTTTCTTTTAAAAAGTTTTTTTTTTCTTTTTCATTTAAAAAAATTATATTTTATTTTTTTATTTTAAAGTTATATTTTATTTTTATTTTATTTTAAAAAGTTATTCTTTTATTTTATTTTAAAAAGTTATTCTTTTATTTTATTTTAAAAAGTTATATTTTCTTTTTCAATTAAAAAAGTTATATTTTCTTTTTTTCTTTTAAAAAGTTATATTTCATTTTTATTTTATTTTAAAAAGCTATTCTTTTATTTTATTTTAAAAAGTTATTCTTTGATTTTATTTAAAAAAGTTATATTTTATTTTTCATTTAAAAAAGTTATATTTTATTTCATTTTTATTTTATTTTAAAAAGTTATATTTCATTTGGGGTTCAACTGTGGGTTTTCCCTCCATCTATGGGTTTCCCACATAAAAAAAAAAAATCTCCTCCGCGAATCGCCACCTTAACGTGGTGGAGGAGTTTGAGTGGCTCAGTGATCCTGTTATCTGTGTTGTCTGTGGCACAAGCACCTTGTGCGATGGACAACAGGTCTCAGGGGAGAGTCCAGACTAAGAGCGATTCAAAAACCCTAATGTTTAATCAAACAATAATACAATGGCTTTACAGCCTAATATCTATATAGTGTTAAAAAAGACACCAGCCACAAGACAGCCTAAAAGGTTCTTAAATGACTTTACTTACTTTACTTAATTATTACTTAAGCTATCAACTATTCTGTATTAAATCGGTTATACCAAATTAAAAATGGGTCGTTGTGGCGCAGGGGTTAGAGAAGGTGTGCTGGGAAGCACAAGGTTGGTGGTTCGAGTCCAGGCTGCCCCATGTTCCATGTCGAAGTGTCCCTGAGCAAGACACCTAACCCCTAATTGCTCCCTGGGCAAAAATGTGAAAAAGCCATGGGTTTAAAGTGAAATGTAAGTCGCTTTGGATAAAAGCGTCTGCTAAATGACCTGTAATGTAATGTAATGTAAAAAAGGATGCCCTTGATACATGCCCCTTAAATGAGATGTCGGCCAGAGGTCAGGCGGATGGTCTGCTTCTTCAGGCAGCGCTTCTGGTGGCCATCACTTGAGAGGGACACGGAGGGGTTTGTGGCCGCTTGTCCAGTTTGCACCCAGAACAAGGCCTCCCTCCAGCGACCGTCAGTTACCACACCCCCCCTCCGGTGCCTCGACGGCCTTCTTCATACATATACTTACGTATATTTATGTGTATCAGTGGCGGCTGGTGGGTTTTCTTTTTGCCAGCCAATCAGTTTCAGTAAACATCCCTGTATGATTCAATGCACAAAAGGGTATCAAATACACATCCTTACTGTGCAGTTAAATAAACATGTAAAATAGAACATGTGTATATATACGTATATATTTAGATGCACCTATGAACCTAGTTTGTTGGGGAAACATCAGTGTGTTGAGGAGAGACCAACTCAAAAGCCACACAGAACTTCACACAATGAACTATTTTGGTTAATATGTGCCTGTTTTCATCCACGTCCTGGTTGTGTGTCCACACCGCGGTCCGGTGTGCGTCGCAGCTGGGCAGTGATGTTAACTTTAGCACGGTGACGTCATGCGGACCGGCGCCGTTAGCACGTAGCTAACTAGCTAGCTAAGCCTCCCGGCGTAGAAGTCTCTACAGAAGCCTCGGCTTCCCTTTCACACCGGTCCGTTGTCTGGTCGTGAGGTCCGGCTGGTCCCGGTCCACCTAGCTAAGTAAGTAACCAAGTACAAGTACTTGGTTACTTGTACAAGTACTTGGTTACTGTACTTAAGTGGATACTTTACTGGAGTGTTTATTTTTCAGACGACTTTTTACTTCTACTCCTGACATTTTAAAAACAGTCTCGTTACTTCAGGCTTCTCCAGATAAACGGCGCTATGCGGACAGTGAATGTGATTGGATGAGAAGTATAAACATTGAGCATCCAAACACTCGATTATTATAAAAAGTTCAGGGGTAGCAGATTTTGATAGCACAATAACACCCTATCAAATATTGCTCCCACTACTCATTGCAGGATAATACAACAGAGTAGACGGAGGCGAGGATACACAGTCCATGCGATTATTTAATATTTCATTTCAAGAGAACGGTCATTGTACAATCTACACGCTCAATGTACTTTTTAACTTGGCCAAAAGAGGAAATAATCGGGATTTTGAGGATGTTACTCGGTTAACACGTCGTTCACCGACAGGGTTGCAAAATATTATGGGCGTGTCAAGGAAACTTGGAAAATCGACTCGGCGCATGCCCAATACTACAAAGAAGCAGTTCTCGACAAGTAGCACAAAATGATAGAGCGCCGGCAGATCGGAGCGACGCCGGGTGGGAAAAGTGGTCGGTGGAAAGTTAGTATTTAGCGACACGGAGCCTCCTCCTCTTCCTCCTCCTCTTCCTCACGCAGAGTCCAGGTAACGTTAGATGAGTCTCTTCATGACCGTGGGTTTGTCCTAAATGTTTTATTGAGAGTCTGGCACAACACAGCGACTTGCAAGCAGCGTGTTAAATAAAGTGATGTGTGTCTTAATGCGGCTTTGGAAATGAACACAAAGGGATTCTGTATTTGCTCATGAAGCCTGAACATACTGGTTAACCAATTGCTTTGTTGAAAAGTGTGATTAGTTGTACACTGTTTCACTAAAGAGATTATGTGTTCATTGCTGGATTACATGTGGCTCTCATAGGCAATTATTTGGATCACGGTAAAAGTATTTCAGTATCTTAGGCCTGCAGTGCAAAGAGTACTATGATTTGTAATGCTCACCGCATTGTTGGATCTGTTGTGTTCAAAAATGAAGAAACGCCGGACGGACAGAGGTCATCGCTGATCAAAAGGTTAAAATCAAATGTATTTAATAAAGGAGATGGCGTTGTGGTAAAAAGAACATCTCAGCTGAGGAGCCGCTGGTCTCAGCAGCCAACAGGCCCCAGGTCAGTCCTTTGACCATCCCTAGTGCCCGTCTGTCGCCTCCACCAGCCAACTCGAGAACAATGGTTCCTACAGGTATTTATAGCAATGCTTAAAGGTGTCAAAGTTAGTGTCCACACCTCTGGGAGTGGTCTTCTGGTGAGTTCAATGTAACTCGGATTTCGAATGATCCTTAGTCAATATCAGTGCTTGTGCAAGTATTACATGCATGCATTCCAGTTGATTACATTACATCAAATACAATCATAACTGCATTGATATTATTCTACTACAGTGCAGAATTACACTGGTTTTACAATATTGTCATTACTTTATGAATTACACAGTTTCAGAATCATGGCTGTATTCTGGTGTACACTATATGCATTTGTATTAATTTTATGAACCGGATCGTCTATTTGTTTCTAATATCCTACAATCCATCCCTTTACACCAATTTTGGTGTAAAAACTAATCGGAGAATTTCTTTCTCAGCCATCTTTTAACTGTTTTCTCTATTTATCTCCGCCCGCCATCTTGTAATGTTCCAAAAACATGTGCTCCGTTTTCCCCAAGTCCAGGCCCCAATCAAATCCTTAATCCGACTTCTTGTATTCTGGTGTACACTATATGCATTTTTATTAACTTTATGAACCGGATCGTCTATTTGTTTCTAATATCCTACAGATCCATGTTTAGTGATGTTTTATAGCCATCAGTACGTGACGTTGACTCTTCTGCAGGCTGCATAATGAACGTGGCAACTAGCAAATTCTGACAAGATATGTTGAGCTTCGCATCCTGACTGCACCTGAAGCCAAGAAGGAAGAAAATAAAGAGCTGCAGCTGTAATTAAACAAAGAGAAAAAGCCAGGCAAACAATCGTGGACCGACTGAATGCGAAAGGATTTAAAAACATGTACTTGCTAGGAAAGTTGTAGACTGTTTAATTGGCTTTTAATATGATTTTTCAATGTGTTGGTGTTATATATGTGTTTATGTGCTAACTGTGCTGGTTTTGTGCAGCTGTGCAGGACACAGCTGCAAACTAACATTTTGTATCATGCTGCTCTTTGCACGTCAGGGTCAAATACGGACACTTGAGACCCGGGTTTAGCACAAGACAATGTTTTAACATATTTTACCATTACATGCATCTCACAACATCAAACACAATCACCCATTTACACAGAATATGTGGACCGTCTTGTGGAAATCTTCTTTGATGTGACACATTCTTCTGGGGCCAGGGAAGGTAATAAAGATGGACTTCAGCGCCAAACACACACTTTTGACAGTACGGCAAATAGTGCCTTTATTTACAGGTTCGGCATATAAAGACATGCCGCGCCATACGGGGCATGTGTAAGGGATGGTGAGGTGCTTCACGCTGGTCTGATCTGTATCACTCAATATCAGTGCTTCTTCATCCAAAACGTGGTTCAGAAATGGGCATCACGGTGCAGGAAGAAACAGACGTGAATGACACTTTATATATCGGCATCATCAAGTTGTGTATATATAAAAACCACACAAAGTGAGTTTTGTTGTATTTTGCATTCCGTTGTCAGGGAAACGCAGTCCGTGTCATAGAGTGGACTCCATTCCGTTGTTATGGAGTCCACTCTATGACACGGACTGCGTTGTCAGGGAAACGCAGTCCGTGTCATAGAGTGGACTCCATTCCGTTTTTATGGAGTCCACTCTATGACACGGGCTGCGTTTCCCTGACAACGCAGTCCGTGTCATAGAGTGGACTCCATTCCATTGTTATGGAGTCCACTCTATGACACGGGCTGCGTTTCCCTGACAACGGAACTGTGACATCATCAAGAAATCCTTTGATGTGTCTCGGAACACTAGATCATTGCGTTTCTGGTTCCAGAAGAGTGCAGTTGGATATTTTCTCTTGAAAGTATCTGCGATATTTGTCCTTTACAGACTTAAGTAGTTTTTTGGAAGATTCATCACCATCTTTCAGAGGTTACATCGAGTCATTTAGCGACAAATAAAACAGTCTTTTTCAAGACTACACCCCTTTTCAGGGCTGACCAACAGTCTTTTTCAAGACTACACAAGTGTCATTTAACATGTACCGTAGAAACAACCAGAGAATTGGAGCTGGCGCTCCACTTCTTCCGACTCCTCCCACCGGATACAATGTGAACATTGCACTTTCTCGTGCACAGAATGAAGTGCACTGCCTGAAAAGGCAAGTGAGCGAACTCACCGCTCACACTGAAACTGTGAAGTTCGAATTGACCAACATGTTAAAAGGCAAAGATCTTGCCTATGAGCAGATGGTTGACAAGAACCGAAAGAGGTTTTCAGACCTTATCAGGGAGAACGAGGGTTTATCTCTGAAGGTCAGAGAGACCGAACAACTCGTTGTCAAAAATGCTGAACTCATGGTCAAAGTAACAGGGTTACTCTCCACCAACAACTCTCTTCAAGAGAAGCTGCACAAGCAGCAGGCCAACAACCAACAGTTGGAAGCAGAACACAAACTGCTGAAGATCAAGACAGAGGCTCTGGATGAGACTATCAGGGAGAACGAGGGTTTATCTCTGAAGCTCACCGAGACCACAAAAGAACTTTCTGTCAAAAGTGCTGAACTCACGGTCAACAACGAGACCTGGCAGCAGAAATATGAAGATCTGGAGAAAAAGACAACCAAGAAACTGGATGACCAACAACAGTCATTGGAGTCTAAAGTAACAGGGTTACTCTCCACCAACATTTCTCTTCAAGAGAAGCTGCACAAGCAGCAGGCCAACAACCAACAGTTGGAAGCAGAACACAAACTGCTGAAGATCAAGACAGAGGCTCTGGATGAGACTATCAGGGAGAACGAGGGTTTATCTCTGAAGCTCACCGAGACCACAAAAGAACTTTCTGTCAAAAGTGCTGAACTCACGGTCAACAACGAGACCTGGCAGCAGAAATATGAAGATCTGGAGAAAAAGACAACCAAGAAACTGGATGACCAACAACAGTCATTGGAGTCTAAAGTAACAGGGTTACTCTCCACCAACATTTCTCTTCAAGAGAAGCTGCACAAGCAGCAGGCCAACAACCAACAGTTGGAAGCAGAACACAAACTGCTGAAGATCAAGACAGAGGCTCTGGATGAGACTATCAGGGAGAACGAGGGTTTATCTCTGAAGCTCACCGAGACCACAAAAGAACTTTCTGTCAAAAGTGCTGAGCTCACGGTCAACAACGAGACCTGGCAGCAGAAATATGAAGATCTGGAGAAAAAGACAACCAAGAAACTGGATGACCAACAACAGTCATTGGAGTCTAAAGTAACAGGGTTACTCTCCACCAACATTTCTCTTCAAGAGAAGCTGCACAAGCAGCAGGCCAACAACCAACAGTTGGAAGCAGAACACAAACTGCTGAAGATCAAGACAGAGGCTCTGGATGAGACTATCAGGGAGAACGAGGGTTTATCTCTGAAGCTCACCGAGACCACAAAAGAACTTTCTGTCAAAAGTGCTGAGCTCACGGTCAACAACGAGACCTGGCAGCAGAAATATGAAGATCTGGAGAAAAAGACAACCAAGAAACTGGATGACCAACAACAGTCATTGGAGTCTAAAGTAACAGGGTTACTCTCCACCAACATTTCTCTTCAAGAGAAGCTGCACAAGCAGCAGGCCAACAACCAACAGTTGGAAGCAGAACACAAACTGCTGAAGATCAAGACAGAGGCTCTGGATGAGACTATCAGGGAGAACGAGGGTTTATCTCTGAAGCTCACCGAGACCACAAAAGAACTTTCTGTCAAAAGTGCTGAACTCACGGTCAACAACGAGACCTGGCAGCAGTTGGAAGCAGAACACAAACTGCTGAAGACACAGAGGGATTCTCTGGCTGCTTTAATAAAGAGCCAAGAGGAGACCCGCCACGAGATGGTCACAATCAGTGATTTCACTGAGTTGTGCCTGACCTCTAGGATCCAACAACTGGAGGATACCATCTCCAAAGAACATCAGATCCTTATCACCAGGATCCAAGAATTAGAGGACGACAAAACAGTCCTTGAAAACATCTGCCTCGACTTAAAAAAAAAAAAAAGAGGCATCTTTGGGAGACGGATGCAAGACCGGCAGACGGAGATGGACAAAATGAGGCGCAAGATGCAGGACAAGGAGACAAAGAAATAGGAGAGAGAAGAGAAGAAAAAGGAGACCATTCAGGACCTGTAAGAACACCTTCCTTCACCTCCCACTCCATCCTACCTCATCCATCTACCCCCGCTCCCCTTCCACCTGCGCTTCACAGCGCTAAATACCCCGGGCATGGACCGCCTCCTCATTCATTGGTAAATATCATTGCCATTGTATAGTTTATTCCCTTTGCTCCAGGAAGTGTTTTTTTCCACCTTCATGGACTGGACAGTAGCACGGCACGGCCTCTGAGGAATGAGGAATCTTTTTCATCTCATCCATTTCATTCTTTGGTTAATGCAAGGCTGCAGATGAAGATGAGGGGATTTCTGTATCTGCGCATATACCCTGAACCCGGCCATTTGGCCGGTGTTTGGATGAACTACCACGGCTGGGTTGACGAATCAACAGTGACAACTTGTGAAGGTAGACCGATAGTTTCATTTGTCCGTCGTTGGAAATTGGGATCTCGGTTTGATTTTTCAAGTTATGCATTAGGAAAGGTTGACACACATGTCCCCCTCTATAGTTTCAATGATGCCATGCCAATATATATAACATATTTTCATACTTCATATTTGTAATATCATAGATAATAACAAGATAATATAGGACTAATATCATATAGCATTATGTAGGACTAATATAAAAAACATAGTATTATACTTCATATTTCTAGTATCATAGAAGATTATATAGGACTAATCTCATATAACATAATATAGGACTAATATAACAAACATGGCATCATACTTAGTATTTCTAATATTATATAACTTAATATCATATACAGTGTTTTCCATAGCGCCCCAACACCCACGCCGCCCTCCGGTACGTCCGCCCCCCCAAAGTTGGAAACCTAGGGGAAACACTGATATGACATAATATAGTAGAACTAATATAGGAGACATGGCTTTATACTTTATCTTTCCAATATCATAGGACATAATATCGTAGAACGAATATCATAAAATAGCATCGCATTCCATAGTTCTAATATAATTTAACTTAATACCGTAGAACTAAAATAAAATAGCATCGTATTCCATAGTTCTAATATAATTTAACTTAACACCGTAGAACTAAAATCATAAAATAGCATCGTATTCCATAGTTCTAATATAATTTAACGTAGTACCGTAGAACTAAAATAAAATAGCATCGTATTCCATAGTTCTAATATAATTTAACTTAATATCGTAGAACTAATATCATCAAATAGCATCGTATTCCATAGTTCTAATATAATTTAACGTAATACCGTAGAACTAAAATAAAATAGCATCGTATTCCATAGTTCTAATATAATTTAACTTAATACCGTAGAACTAAAATAAAATAGCATCGTATTCCATAGTTCTAATATAATTGAACTTAATATCGTAGAACTAATATCATAAAATAGTATCGTATTCCATAGTTCTAATATAATTTAACTTAATATCGTAGAACTAATATCATAAAATAGCATCGTATTCCATAGTTCTAATATAATTAAACTTAATATCGTAGAACTAATATCATAAAATAGCATCGTATTCCATAGTTCTAATATAATTTAACTTAATACCGTAGAACTAATATCATAAAATAGCATCGTATTCCATAGTTCTAATATAATTTAACTTAATACCGTAGAACTAATATCATAAAATAGCATCGTATTCCATAGTTCTAATATAATTTAACATAATATCGTAGAACTAATATCATAAAATAGCATCGTATTCCATAGTTCTAATATAATTTAACTTAATACCGTAGAACTAATATCATAAAATAGCATCGTATTCTATAGTTCTAATATAATTTAACTTAATACCGTAGAACTAAAATGAAATAGCATCGTATTCCATATTTCTAATATAATTTAACTTAATATCGTAGAACTAAAATCAAATAGCATCTATTCCATATTTCTAATACCATTTAACATAACATAGAACTAATATCATAAGTATAGCATTATAGTTTAATATATAACATAATATCTTATTAAAATATCATAAATATAATTTAACAGATGCTATTTTTTACCACTAGCCATGCCTTTAATACAAAGTATAGAGGGGGACATGTATGTCTACCTTGCCTAATGCATAACTTGAAAAATCAAACCGACATCCCAGTTTCCAATGACAGACAAATGAAACTATCGGCCTACCTTCACAAGTTGTTACTATTGATTTGTCAAACCGGCTGTGTGAGGTTATCCGAACATCGTCCAAATGACCGGGTTCAGGGTATATGCGCAGATACAGAAATCCGCTCATCTTCATTTGCGGCCTTGCATTTCGCCAAAGAAAGAAATGGATGAGATGAAAAAGATTCCTCATTCCTCAGGCGCTGTGCTCCGCTACTTTCCAGTCAATGAAGTGGGAAAAGAACACTTAACGGAGCACTGGGAATAAAATATACCCATTTTCATGATTACAGATTGAATGAGGAGTTTGGTCCTCACATGCCAAAAAGTTATATTTTCTTTTTTTCTTTTAAAAAGTTATTTTTTTCTTTTTTTTTCTTTTTCATTTAAAAAAATTACATTTTATTTTTTTATTTTAAAGTTATATTTTATTTTTATTTTATTTAAAAAAGTTATTCTTTTATTTTATTTTAAAAAGTTATTCTTTTATTTTATTTTAAAAAGTTATATTTTCTTTTTCATTTAAAAAAGTTATATTTTCTTTTTTTCTTTTAAAAAGTTATATTTCATTTTTATTTTATTTTAAAAAGCTATTCTTTTATTTTATTTTAAAAAGTTATTCTTTGATTTTATTTAAAAAAGTTATTCTTTGATTTTATTTTATAAAGTTATATTTTATTTTTCATTTAAAAAAGTTATATTTTATTTCATTTTTATTTTATTTTAAAAAGTTATATTTCATTTGGGGTTCAACTGTGGGTTTTCCCTCCATCTATGGGTTTCCCACATAAAAAAAAAAAATCTCCTCCGCGAATCGCCACCTTAACGTGGTGGAGGAGTTTGAGTGGCTCAGTGATCCTGTTATCTGTGTTGTCTGTGGCACAAGCACCTTGTGCGATGGACAACAGGTCTCAGGGGAGAGTCCAGACTAAGAGCGATTCAAAAACCCTAATGTTTAATCAAACAATAATACAATGGCTTTACAGCCTAATATCTATATAGTGTTAAAAAAGACACCAGCCACAAGACAGCCTAAAAGGTTCTTAAATGACTTTACTTACTTTACTTAATTATTACTTAAGCTATCAACTATTCTGTATTAAATCGGTTATACCAAATTAAAAATGGGTCGTTGTGGCGCAGGGGTTAGAGAAGGTGTGCTGGGAAGCACAAGGTTGGTGGTTCGAGTCCAGGCTGCCCCATGTTCCATGTCGAAGTGTCCCTGAGCAAGACACCTAACCCCTAATTGCTCCCTAGGCAAAAATGTGAAAAAGCCATGGGTTTAAAGTGAAATGTAAGTCGCTTTGGATAAAAGCGTCTGCTAAATGACCTGTAATGTAATGTAATGTAAAAAAGGATGCCCTTGATACATGCCCCTTAAATGAGATGTCGGCCAGAGGTCAGGCGGATGGTCTGCTTCTTCAGGCAGCGCTTCTGGTGGCCATCACTTGAGAGGGACACGGAGGGGTTTGTGGCCGCTTGTCCAGTTTGCACCCAGAACAAGGCCTCCCTCCAGCGACCGTCAGTTACCACACCCCCCCTCCGGTGCCTCGACGGCCTTCTTCATACATATACTTACGTATTTATGTATTTACGTATTTATGTGTATCAGTGGCGGCTGGTGGGTTTTCTTTTTGCCAGCCAATCAGTTTCAGTAAACATCCCTGTATGATTCAATGCACAAAAGGGTATCAAATACACATCCTTACTGTGCAGTTAAATAAACATGTTAAATAGAACATGTGTATATATACGTATATATTTAGATGCACCTATGAACCTAGTTTGTTGGGGAAACATCAGTGTGTTGAGGAGAGACCAACTCAAAAGCCACACAGAACTTCACACAATGAACTATTTTGGTTAATATGTGCCTGTTTTCATCCACGTCCTGGTTGTGTGTCCACACCGCGGTCCGGTGTGCGTCGCAGCTGGGCAGTGATGTTAACTTTAGCACGGTGACGTCATGCGGACCGGCGCCGTTAGCACGTAGCTAACTAGCTAGCTAAGCCTCCCGGCGTAGAAGTCTCTACAGAAGCCTCGGCTTCCCTTTCACACCGGTCCGTTGTCTGGTCGTGAGGTCCGGCTGGTCCCGGTCCACCTAGCTAAGTAAGTAACCAAGTACAAGTACTTGGTTACTTGTACAAGTACTTGGTTACTGTACTTAAGTGGATACTTTACTGGAGTGTTTATTTTTCAGACGACTTTTTACTTCTACTCCTGACATTTTAAAAACAGTCTCGTTACTTCAGGCTTCTCCAGATAAACGGCGCTATGCGGACAGTGAATGTGATTGGATGAGAAGTATAAACATTGAGCATCCAAACACTCGATTATTATAAAAAGTTCAGGGGTAGCAGATTTTGATAGCACAATAACACCCTATCAAATATTGCTCCCACTACTCATTGCAGGATAATACAACAGAGTAGACGGAGGCGAGGATACACAGTCCATGCGATTATTTAATATTTCATTTCAAGAGAACGGTCATTGTACAATCTACACGCTCAATGTACTTTTTAACTTGGCCAAAAGAGGAAATAATCGGGATTTTGAGGATGTTACTCGGTTAACACGTCGTTCACCGACAGGGTTGCAAAATATTATGGGCGTGTCAAGGAAACTTGGAAAATCGACTCGGCGCATGCCCAATACTACAAAGAAGCAGTTCTCGACAAGTAGCACAAAATGATAGAGCGCCGGCAGATCGGAGCGACGCCGGGTGGGAAAAGTGGTCGGTGGAAAGTTAGTATTTAGCGACACGGAGCCTCCTCCTCTTCCTCCTCCTCTTCCTCACGCAGAGTCCAGGTAACGTTAGATGAGTCTCTTCATGACCGTGGGTTTGTCCTAAATGTTTTATTGAGAGTCTGGCACAACACAGCGACTTGCAAGCAGCGTGTTAAATAAAGTGATGTGTGTCTTAATGCGGCTTTGGAAATGAACACAAAGGGATTCTGTATTTGCTCATGAAGCCTGAACATACTGGTTAACCAATTGCTTTGTTGAAAAGTGTGATTAGTTGTACACTGTTTCACTAAAGAGATTATGTGTTCATTGCTGGATTACATGTGGCTCTCATAGGCAATTATTTGGATCACGGTAAAAGTATTTCAGTATCTTAGGCCTGCAGTGCAAAGAGTACTATGATTTGTAATGCTCACCGCATTGTTGGATCTGTTGTGTTCAAAAATGAAGAAACGCCGGACGGACAGAGGTCATCGCTGATCAAAAGGTTAAAATCAAATGTATTTAATAAAGGAGATGGCGTTGTGGTAAAAAGAACATCTCAGCTGAGGAGCCGCTGGTCTCAGCAGCCAACAGGCCCCAGGTCAGTCCTTTGACCATCCCTAGTGCCCGTCTGTCGCCTCCACCAGCCAACTCGAGAACAATGGTTCCTACAGGTATTTATAGCAATGCTTAAAGGTGTCAAAGTTAGTGTCCACACCTCTGGGAGTGGTCTTCTGGTGAGTTCAATGTAACTCGGATTTCGAATGATCCTTAGTCAATATCAGTGCTTGTGCAAGTATTACATGCATGCATTCCAGTTGATTACATTACATCAAATACAATCATAACTGCATTGATATTATTCTACTACAGTGCAGAATTACACTGGTTTTACAATATTGTCATTACTTTATGAATTACACAGTTTCAGAATCATGGCTGTATTCTGGTGTACACTATATGCATTTGTATTAATTTTATGAACCGGATCGTCTATTTGTTTCTAATATCCTACAATCCATCCCTTTACACCAATTTTGGTGTAAAAACTAATCGGAGAATTTCTTTCTCAGCCATCTTTTAACTGTTTTCTCTATTTATCTCCGCCCGCCATCTTGTAATGTTCCAAAAACATGTGCTCCGTTTTCCCCAAGTCCAGGCCCCAATCAAATCCTTAATCCGACTTCTTGTATTCTGGTGTACACTATATGCATTTTTATTAACTTTATGAACCGGATCGTCTATTTGTTTCTAATATCCTACAGATCTATGTTTAGTGATGTTTTATAGCCATCAGTATGTGACGTTGACTCTTCTGCAGGCTGCATAATGAACGTGGCAACTAGCAAATTCTGACAAGATATGTTGAGCTTCGCATCCTGACTGCACCTGAAGCCAAGAAGGAAGAAAATAAAGAGCTGCAGCTGTAATTAAACAAAGAGAAAAAGCCAGGCAAACAATCGTGGACCGACTGAATGCCAAAGGATTTAAAAACATGTACTTGCTAGGAAAGTTGTAGACTGTTTAATTGGCTTTTAATATGATTTTTCAATGTGTTGGTGTTATATATGTGTTTATGTGCTAACTGTGCTGGTTTTGTGCAGCTGTGCAGGACACAGCTGCAAACTAACATTTTGTATCATGCTGCTCTTTGCACGTCAGGGTCAAATACGGACACTTGAGACCCGGGTTTAGCACAAGACAATGTTTTAACATATTTTACCATTACATGCATCTCACAACATCAAACACAATCACCCATTTACACAGAATATGTGGACCGTCTTGTGGAAATCTTCTTTGATGTGACACATTCTTCTGGGGCCAGGGAAGGTAATAAAGATGGACTTCAGCGCCAAACACACACTTTTGACAGTACGGCAAATAGTGCCTTTATTTACAGGTTCGGCATATAAAGACATGCCGCGCCATACGGGGCATGTGTAAGGGATGGTGAGGTGCTTCACGCTGGTCTGATCTGTATCACTCAATATCAGTGCTTCTTCATCCAAAACGTGGTTCAGAAATGGGCATCACGGTGCAGGAAGAAACAGACGTGAATGACACTTTATATATCGGCATCATCAAGTTGTGTATATATAAAAACCACACAAAGTGAGTTTTGTTGTATTTTGCATTCCGTTGTCAGGGAAACGCAGTCCGTGTCATAGAGTGGACTCCATTCCGTTGTTATGGAGTCCACTCTATGACACGGACTGCGTTGTCAGGGAAACGCAGTCCGTGTCATAGAGTGGACTCCATTCCGTTTTTATGGAGTCCACTCTATGACACGGGCTGCGTTTCCCTGACAACGCAGTCCGTGTCATAGAGTGGACTCCATTCCATTGTTATGGAGTCCACTCTATGACACGGGCTGCGTTTCCCTGACAACGGAACTGTGACATCATCAAGAAATCCTTTGATGTGTCTCGGAACACTAGATCATTGCGTTTCTGGTTCCAGAAGAGTGCAGTTGGATATTTTCTCTTGAAAGTATCTGCGATATTTGTCCTTTACAGACTTAAGTAGTTTTTTGGAAGATTCATCACCATCTTTCAGAGGTTACATCGAGTCATTTAGCGACAAATAAAACAGTCTTTTTCAAGACTACACCCCTTTTCAGGGCTGACCAACAGTCTTTTTCAAGACTACACAAGTGTCATTTAACATGTACCGTAGAAACAACCAGAGAATTGGAGCTGGCGCTCCACTTCTTCCGACTCCTCCCACCGGATACAATGTGAACATTGCACTTTCTCGTGCACAGAATGAAGTGCACTGCCTGAAAAGGCAAGTGAGCGAACTCACCGCTCACACTGAAACTGTGAAGTTCGAATTGACCAACATGTTAAAAGGCAAAGATCTTGCCTATGAGCAGATGGTTGACAAGAACCGAAAGAGGTTTTCAGACCTTATCAGGGAGAACGAGGGTTTATCTCTGAAGGTCAGAGAGACCGAACAACTCGTTGTCAAAAATGCTGAACTCATGGTCAAAGTAACAGGGTTACTCTCCACCAACAACTCTCTTCAAGAGAAGCTGCACAAGCAGCAGGCCAACAACCAACAGTTGGAAGTAGAACACAAACTGCTGA
Organism: Gasterosteus aculeatus; assembly: GCF_964276395.1. Taxonomy (NCBI): domain Eukaryota; kingdom Metazoa; phylum Chordata; class Actinopteri; order Perciformes; family Gasterosteidae; genus Gasterosteus; species Gasterosteus aculeatus. Next base: position 22,369,589 of record NC_135695.1, on the reverse strand, counting down.
AGATCAAGACAGAGGCTCTGGATGAGACTATCAGGGAGAACGAGGGTTTATCTCTGAAGCTCACCGAGACCACAAAAGAACTTTCTGTCAAAAGTGCTGAACTCACGGTCAACAACGAGACCTGGCAGCAGAAATATGAAGATCTGGAGAAAAAGACAACCAAGAAACTGGATGACCAACAACAGTCATTGGAGTCTAAAGTAACAGGGTTACTCTCCACCAACATTTCTCTTCAAGAGAAGCTGCACAAGCAGCAGGCCAACAACCAACAGTTGGAAGCAGAACACAAACTGCTGAAGATCAAGACAGAGGCTCTGGATGAGACTATCAGGGAGAACGAGGGTTTATCTCTGAAGCTCACCGAGACCACAAAAGAACTTTCTGTCAAAAGTGCTGAACTCACGGTCAACAACGAGACCTGGCAGCAGAAATATGAAGATCTGGAGAAAAAGACAACCAAGAAACTGGATGACCAACAACAGTCATTGGAGTCTAAAGTAACAGGGTTACTCTCCACCAACATTTCTCTTCAAGAGAAGCTGCACAAGCAGCAGGCCAACAACCAACAGTTGGAAGCAGAACACAAACTGCTGAAGATCAAGACAGAGGCTCTGGATGAGACTATCAGGGAGAACGAGGGTTTATCTCTGAAGCTCACCGAGACCACAAAAGAACTTTCTGTCAAAAGTGCTGAGCTCACGGTCAACAACGAGACCTGGCAGCAGAAATATGAAGATCTGGAGAAAAAGACAACCAAGAAACTGGATGACCAACAACAGTCATTGGAGTCTAAAGTAACAGGGTTACTCTCCACCAACATTTCTCTTCAAGAGAAGCTGCACAAGCAGCAGGCCAACAACCAACAGTTGGAAGCAGAACACAAACTGCTGAAGATCAAGACAGAGGCTCTGGATGAGACTATCAGGGAGAACGAGGGTTTATCTCTGAAGCTCACCGAGACCACAAAAGAACTTTCTGTCAAAAGTGCTGAGCTCACGGTCAACAACGAGACCTGGCAGCAGAAATATGAAGATCTGGAGAAAAAGACAACCAAGAAACTGGATGACCAACAACAGTCATTGGAGTCTAAAGTAACAGGGTTACTCTCCACCAACATTTCTCTTCAAGAGAAGCTGCACAAGCAGCAGGCCAACATCCAACAGTTGGAAGCAGAACACAAACTGCTGAAGATCAAGACAGAGGCTCTGGATGAGACTATCAGGGAGAACGAGGGTTTATCTCTGAAGCTCACCGAGACCACAAAAGAACTTTCTGTCAAAAGTGCTGAGCTCACGGTCAACAACGAGACCTGGCAGCAGAAATATGAAGATCTGGAGAAAAAGACAACCAAGAAACTGGATGACCAACAACAGTCATTGGAGTCTAAAGTAACAGGGTTACTCTCCACCAACATTTCTCTTCAAGAGAAGCTGCACAAGCAGCAGGCCAACAACCAACAGTTGGAAGCAGAACACAAACTGCTGAAGATCAAGACAGAGGCTCTGGATGAGACTATCAGGGAGAACGAGGGTTTATCTCTGAAGCTCACCGAGACCACAAAAGAACTTTCTGTCAAAAGTGCTGAACTCACGGTCAACAACGAGACCTGGCAGCAGTTGGAAGCAGAACACAAACTGCTGAAGACACAGAGGGATTCTCTGGCTGCTTTAATAAAGAGCCAAGAGGAGACCCGCCACGAGATGGTCACAATCAGTGATTTCACTGAGTTGTGCCTGACCTCTAGGATCCAACAACTGGAGGATACCATCTCCAAAGAACATCAGATCCTTATCACCAGGATCCAAGAATTAGAGGACAACAAAACAGTCCTTGAAAACATCTGCCTCGACTTAAAAAAAAAAAAAAGAGGCATCTTTGGGAGACGGATGCAAGACCGGCAGACGGAGATGGACAAAATGAGGCGCAAGATGCAGGACAAGGAGACAAAGAAATAGGAGAGAGAAGAGAAGAAAAAGGAGACCATTCAGGACCTGTAAGAACACCTTCCTTCACCTCCCACTCCATCCTACCTCATCCATCTACCCCCGCTCCCCTTCCACCTGCGCTTCACAGCGCTAAATACCCCGGGCATGGACCGCCTCCTCATTCATTGGTAAATATCATTGCCATTGTATAGTTTATTCCCTTTGCTCCAGGAAGTGTTTTTTTCCACCTTCATGGACTGGACAGTAGCACGGCACGGCCTCTGAGGAATGAGGAATCTTTTTCATCTCATCCATTTCATTCTTTGGTTAATGCAAGGCTGCAGATGAAGATGAGGGGATTTCTGTATCTGCGCATATACCCTGAACCCGGCCATTTGGCCGGTGTTTGGATGAACTACCACGGCTGGGTTGACGAATCAACAGTGACAACTTGTGAAGGTAGACCGATAGTTTCATTTGTCCGTCGTTGGAAATTGGGATCTCGGTTTGATTTTTCAAGTTATGCATTAGGAAAGGTTGACACACATGTCCCCCTCTATAGTTTCAATGATGCCATGCCAATATATATAACATATTTTCATACTTCATATTTGTAATATCATAGATAATAACAAGATAATATAGGACTAATATCATATAGCATTATGTAGGACTAATATAAAAAACATAGTATTATACTTCATATTTCTAGTATCATAGAAGATTATATAGGACTAATCTCATATAACATAATATAGGACTAATATAACAAACATGGCATCATACTTAGTATTTCTAATATTATATAACTTAATATCATATACAGTGTTTTCCATAGCGCCCCAACACCCATGCCGCCCTCCGGTACGTCCGCCCCCCCAAAGTTGGAAACCTAGGGGAAACACTGATATGACATAATATAGTAGAACTAATATAGGAGACATGGCTTTATACTTTATCTTTCCAATATCATAGGACATAATATCGTAGAACGAATATCATAAAATAGCATCGCATTCCATAGTTCTAATATAATTTAACTTAATACCGTAGAACTAAAATAAAATAGCATCGTATTCCATAGTTCTAATATAATTTAACTTAACACCGTAGAACTAAAATCATAAAATAGCATCGTATTCCATAGTTCTAATATAATTTAACGTAGTACCGTAGAACTAAAATAAAATAGCATCGTATTCCATAGTTCTAATATAATTTAACTTAATATCGTAGAACTAATATCATCAAATAGCATCGTATTCCATAGTTCTAATATAATTTAACGTAATACCGTAGAACTAAAATAAAATAGCATCGTATTCCATAGTTCTAATATAATTTAACTTAATACCGTAGAACTAAAATAAAATAGCATTGTATTCCATAGTTCTAATATAATTAAACTTAATATCGTAGAACTAATATCATAAAATAGCATCGTATTCCATAGTTCTAATATAATTTAACTTAATACCGTAGAACTAATATCATAAAATAGCATCGTATTCCATAGTTCTAATATAATTTAACTTAATACCGTAGAACTAATATCATAAAATAGCATCGTATTCCATAGTTCTAATATAATTTAACATAATATCGTAGAACTAATATCATAAAATAGCATCGTATTCCATAGTTCTAATATAATTTAACTTAATACCGTAGAACTAATATCATAAAATAGCATCGTATTCTATAGTTCTAATATAATTTAACTTAATACCGTAGAACTAAAATGAAATAGCATCGTATTCCATATTTCTAATATAATTTAACTTAATATCGTAGAACTAAAATCAAATAGCATCTATTCCATATTTCTAATACCATTTAACATAACATAGAACTAATATCATAAGTATAGCATTATAGTTTAATATATAACATAATATCTTATTAAAATATCATAAATATAATTTAACAGATGCTATTTTTTACCACTAGCCATGCCTTTAATACAAAGTATAGAGGGGGACATGTATGTCTACCTTGCCTAATGCATAACTTGAAAAATCAAACCGACATCCCAGTTTCCAATGACAGACAAATGAAACTATCGGCCTACCTTCACAAGTTGTTACTATTGATTTGTCAAACCGGCTGTGTGAGGTTATCCGAACATCGTCCAAATGACCGGGTTCAGGGTATGTGCGCAGATACAGAAATCCGCTCATCTTCATTTGCGGCCTTGCATTTCGCCAAAGAAAGAAATGGATGAGATGAAAAAGATTCCTCATTCCTCAGGCGCTGTGCTCCGCTACTTTCCAGTCAATGAAGTGGGAAAAGAACACTTAACGGAGCACTGGGAATAAAATATACCCATTTTCATGATTACAGATTGAATGAGGAGTTTGGTCCTCACATGCCAAAAAGTTATATTTTCTTTTTTTCTTTTAAAAAGTTATTTTTTTCTTTTTTTTTCTTTTTCATTTAAAAAAATTACATTTTATTTTTTTATTTTAAAGTTATATTTTATTTTTATTTTATTTTAAAAAGTTATTCTTTTATTTTATTTTAAAAAGTTATTCTTTTATTTTATTTTAAAAAGTTATATTTTCTTTTTCATTTAAAAAAGTTATATTTTCTTTTTTTCTTTTAAAAAGTTATATTTCATTTTTATTTTATTTTAAAAAGCTATTCTTTTATTTTATTTTAAAAAGTTATTCTTTGATTTTATTTAAAAAAGTTATTCTTTGATTTTATTTTATAAAGTTATATTTTATTTTTCATTTAAAAAAGTTATATTTTATTTCATTTTTATTTTATTTTAAAAAGTTATATTTCATTTGGGGTTCAACTGTGGGTTTTCCCTCCATCTATGGGTTTCCCACATAAAAAAAAAAAATCTCCTCCGCGAATCGCCACCTTAACGTGGTGGAGGAGTTTGAGTGGCTCAGTGATCCTGTTATCTGTGTTGTCTGTGGCACAAGCACCTTGTGCGATGGACAACAGGTCTCAGGGGAGAGTCCAGACTAAGAGCGATTCAAAAACCCTAATGTTTAATCAAACAATAATACAATGGCTTTACAGCCTAATATCTATATAGTGTTAAAAAAGACACCAGCCACAAGACAGCCTAAAAGGTTCTTAAATGACTTTACTTACTTTACTTAATTATTACTTAAGCTATCAACTATTCTGTATTAAATCGGTTATACCAAATTAAAAATGGGTCGTTGTGGCGCAGGGGTTAGAGAAGGTGTGCTGGGAAGCACAAGGTTGGTGGTTCGAGTCCAGGCTGCCCCATGTTCCATGTCGAAGTGTCCCTGAGCAAGACACCTAACCCCTAATTGCTCCCTGGGCAAAAATGTGAAAAAGCCATGGGTTTAAAGTGAAATGTAAGTCGCTTTGGATAAAAGCGTCTGCTAAATGACCTGTAATGTAATGTAATGTAAAAAAGGATGCCCTTGATACATGCCCCTTAAATGAGATGTCGGCCAGAGGTCAGGCGGATGGTCTGCTTCTTCAGGCAGCGCTTCTGGTGGCCATCACTTGAGAGGGACACGGAGGGGTTTGTGGCCGCTTGTCCAGTTTGCACCCAGAACAAGGCCTCCCTCCAGCGACCGTCAGTTACCACACCCCCCCTCCGGTGCCTCGACGGCCTTCTTCATACATATACTTACGTATATTTATGTGTATCAGTGGCGGCTGGTGGGTTTTCTTTTTGCCAGCCAATCAGTTTCAGTAAACATCCCTGTATGATTCAATGCACAAAAGGGTATCAAATACACATCCTTACTGTGCAGTTAAATAAACATGTAAAATAGAACATGTGTATATATACGTATATATTTAGATGCACCTATGAACCTAGTTTGTTGGGGAAACATCAGTGTGTTGAGGAGAGACCAACTCAAAAGCCACACAGAACTTCACACAATGAACTATTTTGGTTAATATGTGCCTGTTTTCATCCACGTCCTGGTTGTGTGTCCACACCGCGGTCCGGTGTGCGTCGCAGCTGGGCAGTGATGTTAACTTTAGCACGGTGACGTCATGCGGACCGGCGCCGTTAGCACGTAGCTAACTAGCTAGCTAAGCCTCCCGGCGTAGAAGTCTCTACAGAAGCCTCGGCTTCCCTTTCACACCGGTCCGTTGTCTGGTCGTGAGGTCCGGCTGGTCCCGGTCCACCTAGCTAAGTAAGTAACCAAGTACAAGTACTTGGTTACTTGTACAAGTACTTGGTTACTGTACTTAAGTGGATACTTTACTGGAGTGTTTATTTTTCAGACGACTTTTTACTTCTACTCCTGACATTTTAAAAACAGTCTCGTTACTTCAGGCTTCTCCAGATAAACGGCGCTATGCGGACAGTGAATGTGATTGGATGAGAAGTATAAACATTGAGCATCCAAACACTCGATTATTATAAAAAGTTCAGGGGTAGCAGATTTTGATAGCACAATAACACCCTATCAAATATTGCTCCCACTACTCATTGCAGGATAATACAACAGAGTAGACGGAGGCGAGGATACACAGTCCATGCAATTATTTAATATTTCATTTCAAGAGAACGGTCATTGTACAATCTACACGCTCAATGTACTTTTTAACTTGGCCAAAAGAGGAAATAATCGGGATTTTGAGGATGTTACTCGGTTAACACGTCGTTCACCGACAGGGTTGCAAAATATTATGGGCGTGTCAAGGAAACTTGGAAAATCGACTCGGCGCATGCCCAATACTACAAAGAAGCAGTTCTCGACAAGTAGCACAAAATGATAGAGCGCCGGCAGATCGGAGCGACGCCGGGTGGGAAAAGTGGTCGGTGGAAAGTTAGTATTTAGCGACACGGAGCCTCCTCCTCTTCCTCCTCCTCTTCCTCACGCAGAGTCCAGGTAACGTTAGATGAGTCTCTTCATGACCGTGGGTTTGTCCTAAATGTTTTATTGAGAGTCTGGCACAACACAGCGACTTGCAAGCAGCGTGTTAAATAAAGTGATGTGTGTCTTAATGCGGCTTTGGAAATGAACACAAAGGGATTCTGTATTTGCTCATGAAGCCTGAACATACTGGTTAACCAATTGCTTTGTTGAAAAGTGTGATTAGTTGTACACTGTTTCACTAAAGAGATTATGTGTTCATTGCTGGATTACATGCGGCTCTCATAGGCAATTATTTGGATCACGGTAAAAGTATTTCAGTATCTTAGGCCTGCAGTGCAAAGAGTACTATGATTTGTAATGCTCACCGCATTGTTGGATCTGTTGTGTTCAAAAATGAAGAAACGCCGGACGGACAGAGGTCATCGCTGATCAAAAGGTTAAAATCAAATGTATTTAATAAAGGAGATGGCGTTGTGGTAAAAAGAACATCTCAGCTGAGGAGCCGCTGGTCTCAGCAGCCAACAGGCCCCAGGTCAGTCCTTTGACCATCCCTAGTGCCCGTCTGTCGCCTCCACCAGCCAACTCGAGAACAATGGTTCCTACAGGTATTTATAGCAATGCTTAAAGGTGTCAAAGTTAGTGTCCACACCTCTGGGAGTGGTCTTCTGGTGAGTTCAATGTAACTCGGATTTCGAATGATCCTTAGTCAATATCAGTGCTTGTGCAAGTATTACATGCATGCATTCCAGTTGATTACATTACATCAAATACAATCATAACTGCATTGATATTATTCTACTACAGTGCAGAATTACACTGGTTTTACAATATTGTCATTACTTTATGAATTACACAGTTTCAGAATCATGGCTGTATTCTGGTGTACACTATATGCATTTGTATTAATTTTATGAACCGGATCGTCTATTTGTTTCTAATATCCTACAATCCATCCCTTTACACCAATTTTGGTGTAAAAACTAATCGGAGAATTTCTTTCTCAGCCATCTTTTAACTGTTTTCTCTATTTATCTCCGCCCGCCATCTTGTAATGTTCCAAAAACATGTGCTCCGTTTTCCCCAAGTCCAGGCCCCAATCAAATCCTTAATCCGACTTCTTGTATTCTGGTGTACACTATATGCATTTTTATTAACTTTATGAACCGGATCGTCTATTTGTTTCTAATATCCTACAGATCCATGTTTAGTGATGTTTTATAGCCATCAGTACGTGACGTTGACTCTTCTGCAGGCTGCATAATGAACGTGGCAACTAGCAAATTCTGACAAGATATGTTGAGCTTCGCATCCTGACTGCACCTGAAGCCAAGAAGGAAGAAAATAAAGAGCTGCAGCTGTAATTAAACAAAGAGAAAAAGCCAGGCAAACAATCGTGGACCGACTGAATGCCAAAGGATTTAAAAACATGTACTTGCTAGGAAAGTTGTAGACTGTTTAATTGGCTTTTAATATGATTTTTCAATGTGTTGGTGTTATATATGTGTTTATGTGCTAACTGTGCTGGTTTTGTGCAGCTGTGCAGGACACAGCTGCAAACTAACATTTTGTATCATGCTGCTCTTTGCACGTCAGGGTCAAATACGGACACTTGAGACCCGGGTTTAGCACAAGACAATGTTTTAACATATTTTACCATTACATGCATCTCACAACATCAAACACAATCACCCATTTACACAGAATATGTGGACCGTCTTGTGGAAATCTTCTTTGATGTGACACATTCTTCTGGGGCCAGGGAAGGTAATAAAGATGGACTTCAGCGCCAAACACACACTTCTGACAGTACGGCAAATAGTGCCTTTATTTACAGGTTCGGCATATAAAGACATGCCGCGCCATACGGAGCATGTGTAAGGGATGGTGAGGTGCTTCACGCTGGTCTGATCTGTATCACTCAATATCAGTGCTTCTTCATCCAAAACGTGGTTCAGAAATGGGCATCACGGTGCAGGAAGAAACAGACGTGAATGACACTTTATATATCGGCATCATCAAGTTGTGTATATATAAAAACCACACAAAGTGAGTTTTGTTGTATTTTGCATTCCGTTGTCAGGGAAACGCAGTCCGTGTCATAGAGTGGACTCCATTCCGTTGTTATGGAGTCCACTCTATGACACGGACTGCGTTGTCAGGGAAACGCAGCCCGTGTCATAGAGTGGACTCCATAACAACGTAATGGAGTCCACTCTATGACACGGGCTGCGTTTCCCTGACAACGGAACTGTGACATCATCAAGAAATCCTTTGATGTGTCTCGGAACACTAGATCATTGCGTTTCTGGTTCCAGAAGAGTGCAGTTGGATATTTTCTATTGAAAGTATCTGCGATATTTGTCCTTTACAGACTTAAGTAGTTTTTTGGAAGATTCATCACCATCTTTCAGAGGTTACATCGAGTCATTTAGCGACAAATAAAACAGTCTTTTTCAAGACTACACCCCTTTTCAGGGCTGACCAACAGTCTTTTTCAAGACTACACAAGTGTCATTTAACATGTACCGTAGAAACAACCAGAGAATTGGAGCTGGCGCTCCACTTCTTCCGACTCCTCCCACCGGATACAATGTGAACATTGCACTTTCTCGTGCACAGAATGAAGTGCACTGCCTGAAAAGGCAAGTGAGCGAACTCACCGCTCACACTGAAACTGTGAAGTTCGAATTGACCAACATGTTAAAAGGCAAAGATCTTGCCTATGAGCAGATGGTTGACAAGAACCGAAAGAGGTTTTCAGACCTTATCAGGGAGAACGAGGGTTTATCTCTGAAGGTCAGAGAGACCGAACAACTCGTTGTCAAAAATGCTGAACTCATGGTCAAAGTAACAGGGTTACTCTCCACCAACAACTCTCTTCAAGAGAAGCTGCACAAGCAGCAGGCCAACAACCAACAGTTGGAAGCAGAACACAAACTGCTGAAGATCAAGACAGAGGCTCTGGATGAGACTATCAGGGAGAACGAGGGTTTATCTCTGAAGCTCACCGAGACCACAAAAGAACTTTCTGTCAAAAGTGCTGAACTCACGGTCAACAACGAGACCTGGCAGCAGAAATATGAAGATCTGGAGAAAAAGACAACCAAGAAACTGGATGACCAACAACAGTCATTGGAGTCTAAAGTAACAGGGTTACTCTCCACCAACATTTCTCTTCAAGAGAAGCTGCACAAGCAGCAGGCCAACAACCAACAGTTGGAAGCAGAACACAAACTGCTGAAGATCAAGACAGAGGCTCTGGATGAGACTATCAGGGAGAACGAGGGTTTATCTCTGAAGCTCACCGAGACCACAAAAGAACTTTCTGTCAAAAGTGCTGAACTCACGGTCAACAACGAGACCTGGCAGCAGAAATATGAAGATCTGGAGAAAAAGACAACCAAGAAACTGGATGACCAACAACAGTCATTGGAGTCTAAAGTAACAGGGTTACTCTCCACCAACATTTCTCTTCAAGAGAAGCTGCACAAGCAGCAGGCCAACAACCAACAGTTGGAAGCAGAACACAAACTGCTGAAGATCAAGACAGAGGCTCTGGATGAGACTATCAGGGAGAACGAGGGTTTATCTCTGAAGCTCACCGAGACCACAAAAGAACTTTCTGTCAAAAGTGCTGAACTCACGGTCAACAACGAGACCTGGCAGCAGAAATATGAAGATCTGGAGAAAAAGACAACCAAGAAACTGGATGACCAACAACAGTCATTGGAGTCTAAAGTAACAGGGTTACTCTCCACCAACATTTCTCTTCAAGAGAAGCTGCACAAGCAGCAGGCCAACAACCAACAGTTGGAAGCAGAACACAAACTGCTGAAGATCAAGACAGAGGCTCTGGATGAGACTATCAGGGAGAACGAGGGTTTATCTCTGAAGCTCACCGAGACCACAAAAGAACTTTCTGTCAAAAGTGCTGAGCTCACGGTCAACAACGAGACCTGGGAGCAGAAATATGAAGATCTGGAGAAAAAGACAACCAAGAAACTGGATGACCAACAACAGTCATTGGAGTCTAAAGTAACAGGGTTACTCTCCACCAACATTTCTCTTCAAGAGAAGCTGCACAAGCAGCAGGCCAACAACCAACAGTTGGAAGCAGAACACAAACTGCTGAAGATCAAGACAGAGGCTCTGGATGAGACTATCAGGGAGAACGAGGGTTTATCTCTGAAGCTCACCGAGACCACAAAAGAACTTTCTGTCAAAAGTGCTGAACTCACGGTCAACAACGAGACCTGGCAGCAGTTGGAAGCAGAACACAAACTGCTGAAGACACAGAGGGATTCTCTGGCTGCTTTAATAAAGAGCCAAGAGGAGACCCGCCACGAGATGGTCACAATCAGTGATTTCACTGAGTTGTGCCTGACCTCTAGGATCCAACAACTGGAGGATACCATCTCCAAAGAACATCAGATCCTTATCACCAGGATCCAAGAATTAGAGGACGACAAAACAGTCCTTGAAAACATCTGCCTCGACTTAAAAAAAAAAAAAAGAGGCATCTTTGGGAGACGGATGCAAGACCGGCAGACGGAGATGGACAAAATGAGGCGCAAGATGCAGGACAAGGAGACAAAGAAATAGGAGAGAGAAGAGAAGAAAAAGGAGACCATTCAGGACCTGTAAGAACACCTTCCTTCACCTCCCACTCCATCCTACCTCATCCATCTACCCCCGCTCCCCTTCCACCTGCGCTTCACAGCGCTAAATACCCCGGGCATGGACCGCCTCCTCATTCATTGGTAAATATCATTGCCATTGTATAGTTTATTCCCTTTGCTCCAGGAAGTGTTTTTTTCCACCTTCATGGACTGGACAGTAGCACGGCACGGCCTCTGAGGAATGAGGAATCTTTTTCATCTCATCCATTTCATTCTTTGGTTAATGCAAGGCTGCAGATGAAGATGAGGGGATTTCTGTATCTGCGCATATACCCTGAACCCGGCCATTTGGCCGGTGTTTGGATGAACTACCACGGCTGGGTTGACGAATCAACAGTGACAACTTGTGAAGGTAGACCGATAGTTTCATTTGTCCGTCGTTGGAAATTGGGATCTCGGTTTGATTTTTCAAGTTATGCATTAGGAAAGGTTGACACACATGTCCCCCTCTATAGTTTCAATGATGCCATGCCAATATATATAACATATTTTCATACTTCATATTTGTAATATCATAGATAATAACAAGATAATATAGGACTAATATCATATAGCATTATGTAGGACTAATATAAAAAACATAGTATTATACTTCATATTTCTAGTATCATAGAAGATTATATAGGACTAATCTCATATAACAAATGTAGGACTAATATAACAAACATGGCATCATACTTAGTATTTCTAATATTATATAACTTAATATCATATACAGTGTTTTCCATAGCGCCCCAACACCCACGCCCCCCTCCGGTACGTCCGCCCCCCCAAAGTTGGAAACCTAGGGGAAACACTGATATGACATAATATAGTAGAACTAATATAGGAGACATGGCTTTATACTTTATCTTTCCAATATCATAGGACATAATATCGTAGAACGAATATCATAAAATAGCATCGCATTCCATAGTTCTAATATAATTTAACTTAATACCGTAGAACTAAAATAAAATAGCATCGTATTCCATAGTTCTAATATAATTTAACTTAACACCGTAGAACTAAAATCATAAAATAGCATCGTATTCCATAGTTCTAATATAATTTAACGTAGTACCGTAGAACTAAAATAAAATAGCATCGTATTCCATAGTTCTAATATAATTTAACTTAATATCGTAGAACTAATATCATCAAATAGCATCGTATTCCATAGTTCTAATATAATTTAACGTAATACCGTAGAACTAAAATAAAATAGCATCGTATTCCATAGTTCTAATATAATTTAACTTAATACCGTAGAACTAAAATAAAATAGCATCGTATTCCATAGTTCTAATATAATTGAACTTAATATCGTAGAACTAATATCATAAAATAGTATCGTATTCCATAGTTCTAATATAATTTAACTTAATATCGTAGAACTAATATCATAAAATAGCATCGTATTCCATAGTTCTAATATAATTAAACTTAATATCGTAGAACTAATATCATAAAATAGCATCGTATTCCATAGTTCTAATATAATTTAACTTAATACCGTAGAACTAATATCATAAAATAGCATCGTATTCCATAGTTCTAATATAATTTAACTTAATACCGTAGAACTAATATCATAAAATAGCATCGTATTCCATAGTTCTAATATAATTTAACATAATATCGTAGAACTAATATCATAAAATAGCATCGTATTCCATAGTTCTAATATAATTTAACTTAATACCGTAGAACTAATATCATAAAATAGCATCGTATTCTATAGTTCTAATATAATTTAACTTAATACCGTAGAACTAAAATGAAATAGCATCGTATTCCATATTTCTAATATAATTTAACTTAATATCGTAGAACTAAAATCAAATAGCATCTATTCCATATTTCTAATACCATTTAACATAACATAGAACTAATATCATAAGTATAGCATTATAGTTTAATATATAACATAATATCTTATTAAAATATCATAAATATAATTTAACAGATGCTATTTTTTACCACTAGCCATGCCTTTAATACAAAGTATAGAGGGGGACATGTATGTCTACCTTGCCTAATGCATAACTTGAAAAATCAAACCGACATCCCAGTTTCCAATGACAGACAAATGAAACTATCGGCCTACCTTCACAAGTTGTTACTATTGATTTGTCAAACCGGCTGTGTGAGGTTATCCGAACATCGTCCAAATGACCGGGTTCAGGGTATATGCGCAGATACAGAAATCCGCTCATCTTCATTTGCGGCCTTGCATTTCGCCAAAGAAAGAAATGGATGAGATGAAAAAGATTCCTCATTCCTCAGGCGCTGTGCTCCGCTACTTTCCAGTCAATGAAGTGGGAAAAGAACACTTAACGGAGCACTGGGAATAAAATATACCCATTTTCATGATTACAGATTGAATGAGGATTTTGGTCCTCACATGCCAAAAAGTTATATTTTCTTTTTTTCTTTTAAAAAGTTATTTTTTTCTTTTTTTTTCTTTTTCATTTAAAAAAATTACATTTTATTTTTTTATTTTAAAGTTATATTTTATTTTTATTTTATTTTAAAAAGTTATTCTTTTATTTTATTTTAAAAAGTTATTCTTTTATTTTATTTTAAAAAGTTATATTTTCTTTTTCATTTAAAAAAGTTATATTTTCTTTTTTTCTTTTAAAAAGTTATATTTCATTTTTATTTTATTTTAAAAAGCTATTCTTTTATTTTATTTTAAAAAGTTATTCTTTGATTTTATTTAAAAAAGTTATTCTTTGATTTTATTTTATAAAGTTATATTTTATTTTTCATTTAAAAAAGTTATATTTTATTTCATTTTTATTTTATTTTAAAAAGTTATATTTCATTTGGGGTTCAACTGTGGGTTTTCCCTCCATCTATGGGTTTCCCACATAAAAAAAAAAAATCTCCTCCGCGAATCGCCACCTTAACGTGGTGGAGGAGTTTGAGTGGCTCAGTGATCCTGTTATCTGTGTTGTCTGTGGCACAAGCACCTTGTGCGATGGACAACAGGTCTCAGGGGAGAGTCCAGACTAAGAGCGATTCAAAAACCCTAATGTTTAATCAAACAATAATACAATGGCTTTACAGCCTAATATCTATATAGTGTTAAAAAAGACACCAGCCACAAGACAGCCTAAAAGGTTCTTAAATGACTTTACTTACTTTACTTAATTATTACTTAAGCTATCAACTATTCTGTATTAAATCGGTTATACCAAATTAAAAATGGGTCGTTGTGGCGCAGGGGTTAGAGAAGGTGTGCTGGGAAGCACAAGGTTGGTGGTTCGAGTCCAGGCTGCCCCATGTTCCATGTCGAAGTGTCCCTGAGCAAGACACCTAACCCCTAATTGCTCCCTGGGCAAAAATGTGAAAAAGCCATGGGTTTAAAGTGAAATGTAAGTCGCTTTGGATAAAAGCGTCTGCTAAATGACCTGTAATGTAATCCATCACTTGAGAGGGACACGGAGGGGGTTTGTGGCCGCTTGTCCAGTTTGCACCCAGAACAAGGCCTCCCTCCAGCGACCGTCAGTTACCACACCCCCCCTCCGGTGCCTCGACGGCCTTCTTCATACATATACTTACGTATATTTATGTGTATCAGTGGCGGCTGGTGGGTTTTCTTTTTGCCAGCCAATCAGTTTCAGTAAACATCCCTGTATGATTCAATGCACAAAAGGGTATCAAATACACATCCTTACTGTGCAGTTAAATAAACATGTTAAATAGAACATGTGTATATATACGTATATATTTAGATGCACCTATGAACCTAGTTTGTTGGGGAAACATCAGTGTGTTGAGGAGAGACCAACTCAAAAGCCACACAGAACTTCACACAATGAACTATTTTGGTTAATATGTGCCTGTTTTCATCCACGTCCTGGTTGTGTGTCCACACCGCGGTCCGGTGTGCGTCGCAGCTGGGCAGTGATGTTAACTTTAGCACGGTGACGTCATGCGGACCGGCGCCGTTAGCACGTAGCTAACTAGCTAGCTAAGCCTCCCGGCGTAGAAGTCTCTACAGAAGCCTCGGCTTCCCTTTCACACCGGTCCGTTGTCTGGTCGTGAGGTCCGGCTGGTCCCGGTCCACCTAGCTAAGTAAGTAACCAAGTACAAGTACTTGGTTACTTGTACAAGTACTTGGTTACTGTACTTAAGTGGATACTTTACTGGAGTGTTTATTTTTCAGACGACTTTTTACTTCTACTCCTGACATTTTAAAAACAGTCTCGTTACTTCAGGCTTCTCCAGATAAACGGCGCTATGCGGACAGTGAATGTGATTGGATGAGAAGTATAAACATTGAGCATCCAAACACTCGATTATTATAAAAAGTTCAGGGGTAGCAGATTTTGATAGCACAATAACACCCTATCAAATATTGCTCCCACTACTCATTGCAGGATAATACAACAGAGTAGACGGAGGCGAGGATACACAGTCCATGCAATTATTTAATATTTCATTTCAAGAGAACGGTCATTGTACAATCTACACGCTCAATGTACTTTTTAACTTGGCCAAAAGAGGAAATAATCGGGATTTTGAGGATGTTACTCGGTTAACACGTCGTTCACCGACAGGGTTGCAAAATATTATGGGCGTGTCAAGGAAACTTGGAAAATCGACTCGGCGCATGCCCAATACTACAAAGAAGCAGTTCTCGACAAGTAGCACAAAATGATAGAGCCCCGGCAGATCGGAGCGACGCCGGGTGGGAAAAGTGGTCGGTGGAAAGTTAGTATTTAGCGACACGGAGCCTCCTCCTCTTCCTCCTCCTCTTCCTCACGCAGAGTCCAGGTAACGTTAGATGTGTCTCTTCATGACCGTGGGTTTGTCCTAAATGTTTTATTGAGAGTCTGGCACAACACAGCGACTTGCAAGCAGCGTGTTAAATAAAGTGATGTGTGTCTTAATGCGGCTTTGGAAATGAACACAAAGGGATTCTGTATTTGCTCATGAAGCCTGAACATACTGGTTAACCAATTGCTTTGTTGAAAAGTGTGATTAGTTGTACACTGTTTCACTAAAGAGATTATGTGTTCATTGCTGGATTACATGCGGCTCTCATAGGCAATTATTTGGATCACGGTAAAAGTATTTCAGTATCTTAGGCCTGCAGTGCAAAGAGTACTATGATTTGTAATGCTCACCGCATTGTTGGATCTGTTGTGTTCAAAAATGAAGAAACGCCGGACGGACAGAGGTCATCGCTGATCAAAAGGTTAAAATCAAATGTATTTAATAAAGGAGATGGCGTTGTGGTAAAAAGAACATCTCAGCTGAGGAGCCGCTGGTCTCAGCAGCCAACAGGCCCCAGGTCAGTCCTTTGACCATCCCTAGTGCCCGTCTGTCGCCTCCACCAGCCAACTCGAGAACAATGGTTCCTACAGGTATTTATAGCAATGCTTAAAGGTGTCAAAGTTAGTGTCCACACCTCTGGGAGTGGTCTTCTGGTGAGTTCAATGTAACTCGGATTTCGAATGATCCTTAGTCAATATCAGTGCTTGTGCAAGTATTACATGCATGCATTCCAGTTGATTACATTACATCAAATACAATCATAACTGCATTGATATTATTCTACTACAGTGCAGAATTACACTGGTTTTACAATATTGTCATTACTTTATGAATTACACAGTTTCAGAATCATGGCTGTATTCTGGTGTACACTATATGCATTTGTATTAATTTTATGAACCGGATCGTCTATTTGTTTCTAATATCCTACAATCCATCCCTTTACACCAATTTTGGTGTAAAAACTAATCGGAGAATTTCTTTCTCAGCCATCTTTTAACTGTTTTCTCTATTTATCTCCGCCCGCCATCTTGTAATGTTCCAAAAACATGTGCTCCGTTTTCCCCAAGTCCAGGCCCCAATCAAATCCTTAATCCGACTTCTTGTATTCTGGTGTACACTATATGCATTTTTATTAACTTTATGAACCGGATCGTCTATTTGTTTCTAATATCCTACAGATCCATGTTTAGTGATGTTTTATAGCCATCAGTACGTGACGTTGACTCTTCTGCAGGCTGCATAATGAACGTGGCAACTAGCAAATTCTGACAAGATATGTTGAGCTTCGCATCCTGACTGCACCTGAAGCCAAGAAGGAAGAAAATAAAGAGCTGCAGCTGTAATTAAACAAAGAGAAAAAGCCAGGCAAACAATCGTGGACCGACTGAATGCCAAAGGATTTAAAAACATGTACTTGCTAGGAAAGTTGTAGACTGTTTAATTGGCTTTTAATATGATTTTTCAATGTGTTGGTGTTATATATGTGTTTATGTGCTAACTGTGCTGGTTTTGTGCAGCTGTGCAGGACACAGCTGCAAACTAACATTTTGTATCATGCTGCTCTTTGCACGTCAGGGTCAAATACGGACACTTGAGACCCGGGTTTAGCACAAGACAATGTTTTAACATATTTTACCATTACATGCATCTCACAACATCAAACACAATCACCCATTTACACAGAATATGTGGACCGTCTTGTGGAAATCTTCTTTGATGTGACACATTCTTCTGGGGCCAGGGAAGGTAATAAAGATGGACTTCAGCGCCAAACACACACTTCTGACAGTACGGCAAATAGTGCCTTTATTTACAGGTTCGGCATATAAAGACATGCCGCGCCATACGGAGCATGTGTAAGGGATGGTGAGGTGCTTCACGCTGGTCTGATCTGTATCACTCAATATCAGTGCTTCTTCATCCAAAACGTGGTTCAGAAATGGGCATCACGGTGCAGGAAGAAACAGACGTGAATGACACTTTATATATCGGCATCATCAAGTTGTGTATATATAAAAACCACACAAAGTGAGTTTTGTTGTATTTTGCATTCCGTTGTCAGGGAAACGCAGTCCGTGTCATAGAGTGGACTCCATTCCGTTGTTATGGAGTCCACTCTATGACACGGACTGCGTTGTCAGGGAAACGCAGCCCGTGTCATAGAGTGGACTCCATTCCGTTTTTATGGAGTCCACTCTATGACACGGGCTGCGTTGTCAGGGAAACGCAGCCCGTGTCATAGAGTGGACTCCATTACGTTGTTATGGAGTCCACTCTATGACACGGGCTGCGTTGTCAGGGAAACGCAGCCCGTGTCATAGAGTGGACTCCATTACGTTGTTATGGAGTCCACTCTATGACACGGGCTGCGTTTCCCTGACAACGGAACTGTGACATCATCAAGAAATCCTTTGATGTGTCTCGGAACACTAGATCATTGCGTTTCTGGTTCCAGAAGAGTGCAGTTGGATATTTTCTATTGAAAGTATCTGCGATATTTGTCCTTTACAGACTTAAGTAGTTTTTTGGAAGATTCATCACCATCTTTCAGAGGTTACATCGAGTCATTTAGCGACAAATAAAACAGTCTTTTTCAAGACTACACCCCTTTTCAGGGCTGACCAACAGTCTTTTTCAAGACTACACAAGTGTCATTTAACATGTACCGTAGAAACAACCAGAGAATTGGAGCTGGCGCTCCACTTCTTCCGACTCCTCCCACCGGATACAATGTGAACATTGCACTTTCTCGTGCACAGAATGAAGTGCACTGCCTGAAAAGGCAAGTGAGCGAACTCACCGCTCACACTGAAACTGTGAAGTTCGAATTGACCAACATGTTAAAAGGCAAAGATCTTGCCTATGAGCAGATGGTTGACAAGAACCGAAAGAGGTTTTCAGACCTTATCAGGGAGAACGAGGGTTTATCTCTGAAGGTCAGAGAGACCGAACAACTCGTTGTCAAAAATGCTGAACTCATGGTCAAAGTAACAGGGTTACTCTCCACCAACAACTCTCTTCAAGAGAAGCTGCACAAGCAGCAGGCCAACAACCAACAGTTGGAAGCAGAACACAAACTGCTGAAGATCAAGACAGAGGCTCTGGATGAGACTATCAGGGAGAACGAGGGTTTATCTCTGAAGCTCACCGAGACCACAAAAGAACTTTCTGTCAAAAGTGCTGAACTCACGGTCAACAACGAGACCTGGCAGCAGAAATATGAAGATCTGGAGAAAAAGACAACCAAGAAACTGGATGACCAACAACAGTCATTGGAGTCTAAAGTAACAGGGTTACTCTCCACCAACATTTCTCTTCAAGAGAAGCTGCACAAGCAGCAGGCCAACAACCAACAGTTGGAAGCAGAACACAAACTGCTGAAGATCAAGACAGAGGCTCTGGATGAGACTATCAGGGAGAACGAGGGTTTATCTCTGAAGCTCACCGAGACCACAAAAGAACTTTCTGTCAAAAGTGCTGAACTCACGGTCAACAACGAGACCTGGCAGCAGAAATATGAAGATCTGGAGAAAAAGACAACCAAGAAACTGGATGACCAACAACAGTCATTGGAGTCTAAAGTAACAGGGTTACTCTCCACCAACATTTCTCTTCAAGAGAAGCTGCACAAGCAGCAGGCCAACAACCAACAGTTGGAAGCAGAACACAAACTGCTGAAGATCAAGACAGAGGCTCTGGATGAGACTATCAGGGAGAACGAGGGTTTATCTCTGAAGCTCACCGAGACCACAAAAGAACTTTCTGTCAAAAGTGCTGAACTCACGGTCAACAACGAGACCTGGCAGCAGAAATATGAAGATCTGGAGAAAAAGACAACCAAGAAACTGGATGACCAACAACAGTCATTGGAGTCTAAAGTAACAGGGTTACTCTCCACCAACATTTCTCTTCAAGAGAAGCTGCACAAGCAGCAGGCCAACAACCAACAGTTGGAAGCAGAACACAAACTGCTGAAGATCAAGACAGAGGCTCTGGATGAGACTATCAGGGAGAACGAGGGTTTATCTCTGAAGCTCACCGAGACCACAAAAGAACTTTCTGTCAAAAGTGCTGAACTCACGGTCAACAACGAGACCTGGCAGCAGTTGGAAGCAGAACACAAACTGCTGAAGACACAGAGGGATTCTCTGGCTGCTTTAATAAAGAGCCAAGAGGAGACCCGCCACGAGATGGTCACAATCAGTGATTTCACTGAGTTGTGCCTGACCTCTAGGATCCAACAACTGGAGGATACCATCTCCAAAGAACATCAGATCCTTATCACCAGGATCCAAGAATTAGAGGACGACAAAACAGTCCTTGAAAACATCTGCCTCGACTTAAAAAAAAAAAAAAGAGGCATCTTTGGGAGACGGATG
Organism: Gasterosteus aculeatus; assembly: GCF_964276395.1. Classification (NCBI taxonomy): domain Eukaryota; kingdom Metazoa; phylum Chordata; class Actinopteri; order Perciformes; family Gasterosteidae; genus Gasterosteus; species Gasterosteus aculeatus. Next base: position 22,348,998 of record NC_135695.1, on the reverse strand, counting down.
CAAGACCGGCAGACGGAGATGGACAAAATGAGGCGCAAGATGCAGGACAAGGAGACAAAGAAATAGGAGAGAGAAGAGAAGAAAAAGGAGACCATTCAGGACCTGTAAGAACACCTTCCTTCACCTCCCACTCCATCCTACCTCATCCATCTACCCCCGCTCCCCTTCCACCTGCGCTTCACAGCGCTAAATACCCCGGGCATGGACCGCCTCCTCATTCATTGGTAAATATCATTGCCATTGTATAGTTTATTCCCTTTGCTCCAGGAAGTGTTTTTTTCCACCTTCATGGACTGGACAGTAGCACGGCACGGCCTCTGAGGAATGAGGAATCTTTTTCATCTCATCCATTTCATTCTTTGGTTAATGCAAGGCTGCAGATGAAGATGAGGGGATTTCTGTATCTGCGCATATACCCTGAACCCGGCCATTTGGCCGGTGTTTGGATGAACTACCACGGCTGGGTTGACGAATCAACAGTGACAACTTGTGAAGGTAGACCGATAGTTTCATTTGTCCGTCGTTGGAAATTGGGATCTCGGTTTGATTTTTCAAGTTATGCATTAGGAAAGGTTGACACACATGTCCCCCTCTATAGTTTCAATGATGCCATGCCAATATATATAACATATTTTCATACTTCATATTTGTAATATCATAGATAATAACAAGATAATATAGGACTAATATCATATAGCATTATGTAGGACTAATATAAAAAACATAGTATTATACTTCATATTTCTAGTATCATAGAAGATTATATAGGACTAATCTCATATAACATAATATAGGACTAATATAACAAACATGGCATCATACTTAGTATTTCTAATATTATATAACTTAATATCATATACAGTGTTTTCCATAGCGCCCCAACACCCACGCCGCCCTCCGGTACGTCCGCCCCCCCAAAGTTGGAAACCTAGGGGAAACACTGATATGACATAATATAGTAGAACTAATATAGGAGACATGGCTTTATACTTTATCTTTCCAATATCATAGGACATAATATCGTAGAACGAATATCATAGAATAGCATCGCATTCCATAGTTCTAATATAATTTAACTTAATACCGTAGAACTAAAATAAAATAGCATCGTATTCCATAGTTCTAATATAATTTAACTTAACACCGTAGAACTAAAATCATAAAATAGCATCGTATTCCATAGTTCTAATATAATTTAACGTAGTACCGTAGAACTAAAATAAAATAGCATCGTATTCCATAGTTCTGATATAATTTAACTTAATATCGTAGAACTAATATCATCAAATAGCATCGTATTCCATAGTTCTAATATAATTTAACGTAATACCGTAGAACTAAAATAAAATAGCATCGTATTCCATAGTTCTAATATAATTTAACTTAATACCGTAGAACTAAAATAAAATAGCATCGTATTCCATAGTTCTAATATAATTGAACTTAATATCGTAGAACTAATATCATAAAATAGTATCGTATTCCATAGTTCTAATATAATTTAACTTAATATCGTAGAACTAATATCATAAAATAGCATCGTATTCCATAGTTCTAATATAATTAAACTTAATATCGTAGAACTAATATCATAAAATAGCATCGTATTCCATAGTTCTAATATAATTTAACTTAATACCGTAGAACTAATATCATAAAATAGCATCGTATTCCATAGTTCTAATATAATTTAACTTAATACCGTAGAACTAATATCATAAAATAGCATCGTATTCCATAGTTCTAATATAATTTAACATAATATCGTAGAACTAATATCATAAAATAGCATCGTATTCCATAGTTCTAATATAATTTAACTTAATACCGTAGAACTAATATCATAAAATAGCATCGTATTCTATAGTTCTAATATAATTTAACTTAATACCGTAGAACTAAAATGAAATAGCATCGTATTCCATATTTCTAATATAATTTAACTTAATATCGTAGAACTAAAATCAAATAGCATCTATTCCATATTTCTAATACCATTTAACATAACATAGAACTAATATCATAAGTATAGCATTATAGTTTAATATATAACATAATATCTTATTAAAATATCATAAATATAATTTAACAGATGCTATTTTTTACCACTAGCCATGCCTTTAATACAAAGTATAGAGGGGGACATGTATGTCTACCTTGCCTAATGCATAACTTGAAAAATCAAACCGACATCCCAGTTTCCAATGACAGACAAATGAAACTATCGGCCTACCTTCACAAGTTGTTACTATTGATTTGTCAAACCGGCTGTGTGAGGTTATCCGAACATCGTCCAAATGACCGGGTTCAGGGTATATGCGCAGATACAGAAATCCGCTCATCTTCATTTGCGGCCTTGCATTTCGCCAAAGAAAGAAATGGATGAGATGAAAAAGATTCCTCATTCCTCAGGCGCTGTGCTCCGCTACTTTCCAGTCAATGAAGTGGGAAAAGAACACTTAACGGAGCACTGGGAATAAAATATACCCATTTTCATGATTACAGATTGAATGAGGAGTTTGGTCCTCACATGCCAAAAAGTTATATTTTCTTTTTTTCTTTTAAAAAGTTATTTTTTTCTTTTTTTTTCTTTTTCATTTAAAAAAATTACATTTTATTTTTTTATTTTAAAGTTATATTTTATTTTTATTTTATTTTAAAAAGTTATTCTTTTATTTTATTTTAAAAAGTTATTCTTTTATTTTATTTTAAAAAGTTATATTTTCTTTTTCATTTAAAAAAGTTATATTTTCTTTTTTTCTTTTAAAAAGTTATATTTCATTTTTATTTTATTTTAAAAAGCTATTCTTTTATTTTATTTTAAAAAGTTATTCTTTGATTTTATTTAAAAAAGTTATTCTTTGATTTTATTTTATAAAGTTATATTTTATTTTTCATTTAAAAAAGTTATATTTTATTTCATTTTTATTTTATTTTAAAAAGTTATATTTCATTTGGGGTTCAACTGTGGGTTTTCCCTCCATCTATGGGTTTCCCACATAAAAAAAAAAAATCTCCTCCGCGAATCGCCACCTTAACGTGGTGGAGGAGTTTGAGTGGCTCAGTGATCCTGTTATCTGTGTTGTCTGTGGCACAAGCACCTTGTGCGATGGACAACAGGTCTCAGGGGAGAGTCCAGACTAAGAGCGATTCAAAAACCCTAATGTTTAATCAAACAATAATACAATGGCTTTACAGCCTAATATCTATATAGTGTTAAAAAAGACACCAGCCACAAGACAGCCTAAAAGGTTCTTAAATGACTTTACTTACTTTACTTAATTATTACTTAAGCTATCAACTATTCTGTATTAAATCGGTTATACCAAATTAAAAATGGGTCGTTGTGGCGCAGGGGTTAGAGAAGGTGTGCTGGGAAGCACAAGGTTGGTGGTTCGAGTCCAGGCTGCCCCATGTTCCATGTCGAAGTGTCCCTGAGCAAGACACCTAACCCCTAATTGCTCCCTGGGCAAAAATGTGAAAAAGCCATGGGTTTAAAGTGAAATGTAAGTCGCTTTGGATAAAAGCGTCTGCTAAATGACCTGTAATGTAATGTAATGTAAAAAAGGATGCCCTTGATACATGCCCCTTAAATGAGATGTCGGCCAGAGGTCAGGCGGATGGTCTGCTTCTTCAGGCAGCGCTTCTGGTGGCCATCACTTGAGAGGGACACGGAGGGGTTTGTGGCCGCTTGTCCAGTTTGCACCCAGAACAAGGCCTCCCTCCAGCGACCGTCAGTTACCACACCCCCCCTCCGGTGCCTCGACGGCCTTCTTCATACATATACTTACGTATATTTATGTGTATCAGTGGCGGCTGGTGGGTTTTCTTTTTGCCAGCCAATCAGTTTCAGTAAACATCCCTGTATGATTCAATGCACAAAAGGGTATCAAATACACATCCTTACTGTGCAGTTAAATAAACATGTAAAATAGAACATGTGTATATATACGTATATATTTAGATGCACCTATGAACCTAGTTTGTTGGGGAAACATCAGTGTGTTGAGGAGAGACCAACTCAAAAGCCACACAGAACTTCACACAATGAACTATTTTGGTTAATATGTGCCTGTTTTCATCCACGTCCTGGTTGTGTGACCACACCGCGGTCCGGTGTGCGTCGCAGCTGGGCAGTGATGTTAACTTTAGCACGGTGACGTCATGCGGACCGGCGCCGTTAGCACGTAGCTAACTAGCTAGCTAAGCCTCCCGGCGTAGAAGTCTCTACAGAAGCCTCGGCTTCCCTTTCACACCGGTCCGTTGTCTGGTCGTGAGGTCCGGCTGGTCCCGGTCCACCTAGCTAAGTAAGTAACCAAGTACAAGTACTTGGTTACTTGTACAAGTACTTGGTTACTGTACTTAAGTGGATACTTTACTGGAGTGTTTATTTTTCAGACGACTTTTTACTTCTACTCCTGACATTTTAAAAACAGTCTCGTTACTTCAGGCTTCTCCAGATAAACGGCGCTATGCGGACAGTGAATGTGATTGGATGAGAAGTATAAACATTGAGCATCCAAACACTCGATTATTATAAAAAGTTCAGGGGTAGCAGATTTTGATAGCACAATAACACCCTATCAAATATTGCTCCCACTACTCATTGCAGGATAATACAACAGAGTAGACGGAGGCGAGGATACACAGTCCATGCAATTATTTAATATTTCATTTCAAGAGAACGGTCATTGTACAATCTACACGCTCAATGTACTTTTTAACTTGGCCAAAAGAGGAAATAATCGGGATTTTGAGGATGTTACTCGGTTAACACGTCGTTCACCGACAGGGTTGCAAAATATTATGGGCGTGTCAAGGAAACTTGGAAAATCGACTCGGCGCATGCCCAATACTACAAAGAAGCAGTTCTCGACAAGTAGCACAAAATGATAGAGCGCCGGCAGATCGGAGCGACGCCGGGTGGGAAAAGTGGTCGGTGGAAAGTTAGTATTTAGCGACACGGAGCCTCCTCCTCTTCCTCCTCCTCTTCCTCACGCAGAGTCCAGGTAACGTTAGATGAGTCTCTTCATGACCGTGGGTTTGTCCTAAATGTTTTATTGAGAGTCTGGCACAACACAGCGACTTGCAAGCAGCGTGTTAAATAAAGTGATGTGTGTCTTAATGCGGCTTTGGAAATGAACACAAAGGGATTCTGTATTTGCTCATGAAGCCTGAACATACTGGTTAACCAATTGCTTTGTTGAAAAGTGTGATTAGTTGTACACTGTTTCACTAAAGAGATTATGTGTTCATTGCTGGATTACATGTGGCTCTCATAGGCAATTATTTGGATCACGGTAAAAGTATTTCAGTATCTTAGGCCTGCAGTGCAAAGAGTACTATGATTTGTAATGCTCACCGCATTGTTGGATCTGTTGTGTTCAAAAATGAAGAAACGCCGGACGGACAGAGGTCATCGCTGATCAAAAGGTTAAAATCAAATGTATTTAATAAAGGAGATGGCGTTGTGGTAAAAAGAACATCTCAGCTGAGGAGCCGCTGGTCTCAGCAGCCAACAGGCCCCAGGTCAGTCCTTTGACCATCCCTAGTGCCCGTCTGTCGCCTCCACCAGCCAACTCGAGAACAATGGTTCCTACAGGTATTTATAGCAATGCTTAAAGGTGTCAAAGTTAGTGTCCACACCTCTGGGAGTGGTCTTCTGGTGAGTTCAATGTAACTCGGATTTCGAATGATCCTTAGTCAATATCAGTGCTTGTGCAAGTATTACATGCATGCATTCCAGTTGATTACATTACATCAAATACAATCATAACTGCATTGATATTATTCTACTACAGTGCAGAATTACACTGGTTTTACAATATTGTCATTACTTTATGAATTACACAGTTTCAGAATCATGGCTGTATTCTGGTGTACACTATATGCATTTGTATTAATTTTATGAACCGGATCGTCTATTTGTTTCTAATATCCTACAATCCATCCCTTTACACCAATTTTGGTGTAAAAACTAATCGGAGAATTTCTTTCTCAGCCATCTTTTAACTGTTTTCTCTATTTATCTCCGCCCGCCATCTTGTAATGTTCCAAAAACATGTGCTCCGTTTTCCCCAAGTCCAGGCCCCAATCAAATCCTTAATCCGACTTCTTGTATTCTGGTGTACACTATATGCATTTTTATTAACTTTATGAACCGGATCGTCTATTTGTTTCTAATATCCTACAGATCCATGTTTAGTGATGTTTTATAGCCATCAGTACGTGACGTTGACTCTTCTGCAGGCTGCATAATGAACGTGGCAACTAGCAAATTCTGACAAGATATGTTGAGCTTCGCATCCTGACTGCACCTGAAGCCAAGAAGGAAGAAAATAAAGAGCTGCAGCTGTAATTAAACAAAGAGAAAAAGCCAGGCAAACAATCGTGGACCGACTGAATGCCAAAGGATTTAAAAACATGTACTTGCTAGGAAAGTTGTAGACTGTTTAATTGGCTTTTAATATGATTTTTCAATGTGTTGGTGTTATATATGTGTTTATGTGCTAACTGTGCTGGTTTTGTGCAGCTGTGCAGGACACAGCTGCAAACTAACATTTTGTATCATGCTGCTCTTTGCACGTCAGGGTCAAATACGGACACTTGAGACCCGGGTTTAGCACAAGACAATGTTTTAACATATTTTACCATTACATGCATCTCACAACATCAAACACAATCACCCATTTACACAGAATATGTGGACCGTCTTGTGGAAATCTTCTTTGATGTGACACATTCTTCTGGGGCCAGGGAAGGTAAAAAAGATGGACTTCAGCGCCAAACACACACTTCTGACAGTACGGCAAATAGTGCCTTTATTTACAGGTTCGGCATATAAAGACATGCCGCGCCATACGGAGCATGTGTAAGGGATGGTGAGGTGCTTCACGCTGGTCTGATCTGTATCACTCAATATCAGTGCTTCTTCATCCAAAACGTGGTTCAGAAATGGGCATCACGGTGCAGGAAGAAACAGACGTGAATGACACTTTATATATCGGCATCATCAAGTTGTGTATATATAAAAACCACACAAAGTGAGTTTTGTTGTATTTTGCATTCCGTTGTCAGGGAAACGCAGTCCGTGTCATAGAGTGGACTCCATTCCGTTGTTATGGAGTCCACTCTATGACACGGACTGCGTTGTCAGGGAAACGCAGCCCGTGTCATAGAGTGGACTCCATTCCGTTTTTATGGAGTCCACTCTATGACACGGGCTGCGTTGTCAGGGAAACGCAGCCCGTGTCATAGAGTGGACTCCATTACGTTGTTATGGAGTCCACTCTATGACACGGGCTGCGTTGTCAGGGAAACGCAGCCCGTGTCATAGAGTGGACTCCATTACGTTGTTATGGAGTCCACTCTATGACACGGGCTGCGTTTCCCTGACAACGGAACTGTGACATCATCAAGAAATCCTTTGATGTGTCTCGGAACACTAGATCATTGCGTTTCTGGTTCCAGAAGAGTGCAGTTGGATATTTTCTATTGAAAGTATCTGCGATATTTGTCCTTTACAGACTTAAGTAGTTTTTTGGAAGATTCATCACCATCTTTCAGAGGTTACATCGAGTCATTTAGCGACAAATAAAACAGTCTTTTTCAAGACTACACCCCTTTTCAGGGCTGACCAACAGTCTTTTTCAAGACTACACAAGTGTCATTTAACATGTACCGTAGAAACAACCAGAGAATTGGAGCTGGCGCTCCACTTCTTCCGACTCCTCCCACCGGATACAATGTGAACATTGCACTTTCTCGTGCACAGAATGAAGTGCACTGCCTGAAAAGGCAAGTGAGCGAACTCACCGCTCACACTGAAACTGTGAAGTTCGAATTGACCAACATGTTAAAAGGCAAAGATCTTGCCTATGAGCAGATGGTTGACAAGAACCGAAAGAGGTTTTCAGACCTTATCAGGGAGAACGAGGGTTTATCTCTGAAGGTCAGAGAGACCGAACAACTCGTTGTCAAAAATGCTGAACTCATGGTCAAAGTAACAGGGTTACTCTCCACCAACAACTCTCTTCAAGAGAAGCTGCACAAGCAGCAGGCCAACAACCAACAGTTGGAAGCAGAACACAAACTGCTGAAGATCAAGACAGAGGCTCTGGATGAGACTATCAGGGAGAACGAGGGTTTATCTCTGAAGCTCACCGAGACCACAAAAGAACTTTCTGTCAAAAGTGCTGAACTCACGGTCAACAACGAGACCTGGCAGCAGAAATATGAAGATCTGGAGAAAAAGACAACCAAGAAACTGGATGACCAACAACAGTCATTGGAGTCTAAAGTAACAGGGTTACTCTCCACCAACATTTCTCTTCAAGAGAAGCTGCACAAGCAGCAGGCCAACAACCAACAGTTGGAAGCAGAACACAAACTGCTGAAGATCAAGACAGAGGCTCTGGATGAGACTATCAGGGAGAACGAGGGTTTATCTCTGAAGCTCACCGAGACCACAAAAGAACTTTCTGTCAAAAGTGCTGAACTCACGGTCAACAACGAGACCTGGCAGCAGAAATATGAAGATCTGGAGAAAAAGACAACCAAGAAACTGGATGACCAACAACAGTCATTGGAGTCTAAAGTAACAGGGTTACTCTCCACCAACATTTCTCTTCAAGAGAAGCTGCACAAGCAGCAGGCCAACAACCAACAGTTGGAAGCAGAACACAAACTGCTGAAGATCAAGACAGAGGCTCTGGATGAGACTATCAGGGAGAACGAGGGTTTATCTCTGAAGCTCACCGAGACCACAAAAGAACTTTCTGTCAAAAGTGCTGAACTCACGGTCAACAACGAGACCTGGCAGCAGAAATATGAAGATCTGGAGAAAAAGACAACCAAGAAACTGGATGACCAACAACAGTCATTGGAGTCTAAAGTAACAGGGTTACTCTCCACCAACATTTCTCTTCAAGAGAAGCTGCACAAGCAGCAGGCCAACAACCAACAGTTGGAAGCAGAACACAAACTGCTGAAGATCAAGACAGAGGCTCTGGATGAGACTATCAGGGAGAACGAGGGTTTATCTCTGAAGCTCACCGAGACCACAAAAGAACTTTCTGTCAAAAGTGCTGAACTCACGGTCAACAACGAGACCTGGCAGCAGTTGGAAGCAGAACACAAACTGCTGAAGACACAGAGGGATTCTCTGGCTGCTTTAATAAAGAGCCAAGAGGAGACCCGCCACGAGAAGGTCACAATCAGTGATTTCACTGAGTTGTGCCTGACCTCTAGGATCCAACAACTGGAGGATACCATCTCCAAAGAACATCAGATCCTTATCACCAGGATCCAAGAATTAGAGGACGACAAAACAGTCCTTGAAAACATCTGCCTCGACTTAAAAAAAAAAAAAAGAGGCATCTTTGGGAGACGGATGCAAGACCGGCAGACGGAGATGGACAAAATGAGGCGCAAGATGCAGGACAAGGAGACAAAGAAATAGGAGAGAGAAGAGAAGAAAAAGGAGACCATTCAGGACCTGTAAGAACACCTTCCTTCACCTCCCACTCCATCCTACCTCATCCATCTACCCCCGCTCCCCTTCCACCTGCGCTTCACAGCGCTAAATACCCCGGGCATGGACCGCCTCCTCATTCATTGGTAAATATCATTGCCATTGTATAGTTTATTCCCTTTGCTCCAGGAAGTGTTTTCTTCCACCTTCATGGACTGGACAGTAGCACGGCACGGCCTCTGAGGAATGAGGAATCTTTTTCATCTCATCCATTTCATTCTTTGGTTAATGCAAGGCTGCAGATGAAGATGAGGGGATTTCTGTATCTGCGCATATACCCTGAACCCGGCCATTTGGCCGGTGTTTGGATGAACTACCACGGCTGGGTTGACGAATCAACAGTGACAACTTGTGAAGGTAGACCGATAGTTTCATTTGTCCGTCGTTGGAAATTGGGATCTCGGTTTGATTTTTCAAGTTATGCATTAGGAAAGGTTGACACACATGTCCCCCTCTATAGTTTCAATGATGCCATGCCAATATATATAACATATTTTCATACTTCATATTTGTAATATCATAGATAATAACAAGATAATATAGGACTAATATCATATAGCATTATGTAGGACTAATATAAAAAACATAGTATTATACTTCATATTTCTAGTATCATAGAAGATTATATAGGACTAATCTCATATAACATAATATAGGACTAATATAACAAACATGGCATCATACTTAGTATTTCTAATATTATATAACTTAATATCATATACAGTGTTTTCCATAGCGCCCCAACACCCACGCCGCCCTCCGGTACGTCCGCCCCCCCAAAGTTGGAAACCTAGGGGAAACACTGATATGACATAATATAGTAGAACTAATATAGGAGACATGGCTTTATACTTTATCTTTCCAATATCATAGGACATAATATCGTAGAACGAATATCATAGAATAGCATCGCATTCCATAGTTCTAATATAATTTAACTTAATACCGTAGAACTAAAATAAAATAGCATCGTATTCCATAGTTCTAATATAATTTAACTTAACACCGTAGAACTAAAATCATAAAATAGCATCGTATTCCATAGTTCTAATATAATTTAACGTAGTACCGTAGAACTAAAATAAAATAGCATCGTATTCCATAGTTCTGATATAATTTAACTTAATATCGTAGAACTAATATCATCAAATAGCATCGTATTCCATAGTTCTAATATAATTTAACGTAATACCGTAGAACTAAAATAAAATAGCATCGTATTCCATAGTTCTAATATAATTTAACTTAATACCGTAGAACTAAAATAAAATAGCATCGTATTCCATAGTTCTAATATAATTGAACTTAATATCGTAGAACTAATATCATAAAATAGTATCGTATTCCATAGTTCTAATATAATTTAACTTAATATCGTAGAACTAATATCATAAAATAGCATCGTATTCCATAGTTCTAATATAATTAAACTTAATATCGTAGAACTAATATCATAAAATAGCATCGTATTCCATAGTTCTAATATAATTTAACTTAATACCGTAGAACTAATATCATAAAATAGCATCGTATTCCATAGTTCTAATATAATTTAACTTAATACCGTAGAACTAATATCATAAAATAGCATCGTATTCCATAGTTCTAATATAATTTAACATAATATCGTAGAACTAATATCATAAAATAGCATCGTATTCCATAGTTCTAATATAATTTAACTTAATACCGTAGAACTAATATCATAAAATAGCATCGTATTCTATAGTTCTAATATAATTTAACTTAATACCGTAGAACTAAAATGAAATAGCATCGTATTCCATATTTCTAATATAATTTAACTTAATATCGTAGAACTAAAATCAAATAGCATCTATTCCATATTTCTAATACCATTTAACATAACATAGAACTAATATCATAAGTATAGCATTATAGTTTAATATATAACATAATATCTTATTAAAATATCATAAATATAATTTAACAGATGCTATTTTTTACCACTAGCCATGCCTTTAATACAAAGTATAGAGGGGGACATGTATGTCTACCTTGCCTAATGCATAACTTGAAAAATCAAACCGACATCCCAGTTTCCAATGACAGACAAATGAAACTATCGGCCTACCTTCACAAGTTGTTACTATTGATTTGTCAAACCGGCTGTGTGAGGTTATCCGAACATCGTCCAAATGACCGGGTTCAGGGTATATGCGCAGATACAGAAATCCGCTCATCTTCATTTGCGGCCTTGCATTTCGCCAAAGAAAGAAATGGATGAGATGAAAAAGATTCCTCATTCCTCAGGCGCTGTGCTCCGCTACTTTCCAGTCAATGAAGTGGGAAAAGAACACTTAACGGAGCACTGGGAATAAAATATACCCATTTTCATGATTACAGATTGAATGAGGAGTTTGGTCCTCACATGCCAAAAAGTTATATTTTCTTTTTTTCTTTTAAAAAGTTATTTTTTTCTTTTTTTTTCTTTTTCATTTAAAAAAATTACATTTTATTTTTTTATTTTAAAGTTATATTTTATTTTTATTTTATTTTAAAAAGTTATTCTTTTATTTTATTTTAAAAAGTTATTCTTTTATTTTATTTTAAAAAGTTATATTTTCTTTTTCATTTAAAAAAGTTATATTTTCTTTTTTTCTTTTAAAAAGTTATATTTCATTTTTATTTTATTTTAAAAAGCTATTCTTTTATTTTATTTTAAAAAGTTATTCTTTGATTTTATTTAAAAAAGTTATTCTTTGATTTTATTTTATAAAGTTATATTTTATTTTTCATTTAAAAAAGTTATATTTTATTTCATTTTTATTTTATTTTAAAAAGTTATATTTCATTTGGGGTTCAACTGTGGGTTTTCCCTCCATCTATGGGTTTCCCACATAAAAAAAAAAAATCTCCTCCGCGAATCGCCACCTTAACGTGGTGGAGGAGTTTGAGTGGCTCAGTGATCCTGTTATCTGTGTTGTCTGTGGCACAAGCACCTTGTGCGATGGACAACAGGTCTCAGGGGAGAGTCCAGACTAAGAGCGATTCAAAAACCCTAATGTTTAATCAAACAATAATACAATGGCTTTACAGCCTAATATCTATATAGTGTTAAAAAAGACACCAGCCACAAGACAGCCTAAAAGGTTCTTAAATGACTTTACTTACTTTACTTAATTATTACTTAAGCTATCAACTATTCTGTATTAAATCGGTTATACCAAATTAAAAATGGGTCGTTGTGGCGCAGGGGTTAGAGAAGGTGTGCTGGGAAGCACAAGGTTGGTGGTTCGAGTCCAGGCTGCCCCATGTTCCATGTCGAAGTGTCCCTGAGCAAGACACCTAACCCCTAATTGCTCCCTGGGCAAAAATGTGAAAAAGCCATGGGTTTAAAGTGAAATGTAAGTCGCTTTGGATAAAAGCGTCTGCTAAATGACCTGTAATGTAATGTAATGTAAAAAAGGATGCCCTTGATACATGCCCCTTAAATGAGATGTCGGCCAGAGGTCAGGCGGATGGTCTGCTTCTTCAGGCAGCGCTTCTGGTGGCCATCACTTGAGAGGGACACGGAGGGGTTTGTGGCCGCTTGTCCAGTTTGCACCCAGAACAAGGCCTCCCTCCAGCGACCGTCAGTTACCACACCCCCCCTCCGGTGCCTCGACGGCCTTCTTCATACATATACTTACGTATATTTATGTGTATCAGTGGCGGCTGGTGGGTTTTCTTTTTGCCAGCCAATCAGTTTCAGTAAACATCCCTGTATGATTCAATGCACAAAAGGGTATCAAATACACATCCTTACTGTGCAGTTAAATAAACATGTAAAATAGAACATGTGTATATATACGTATATATTTAGATGCACCTATGAACCTAGTTTGTTGGGGAAACATCAGTGTGTTGAGGAGAGACCAACTCAAAAGCCACACAGAACTTCACACAATGAACTATTTTGGTTAATATGTGCCTGTTTTCATCCACGTCCTGGTTGTGTGACCACACCGCGGTCCGGTGTGCGTCGCAGCTGGGCAGTGATGTTAACTTTAGCACGGTGACGTCATGCGGACCGGCGCCGTTAGCACGTAGCTAACTAGCTAGCTAAGCCTCCCGGCGTAGAAGTCTCTACAGAAGCCTCGGCTTCCCTTTCACACCGGTCCGTTGTCTGGTCGTGAGGTCCGGCTGGTCCCGGTCCACCTAGCTAAGTAAGTAACCAAGTACAAGTACTTGGTTACTTGTACAAGTACTTGGTTACTGTACTTAAGTGGATACTTTACTGGAGTGTTTATTTTTCAGACGACTTTTTACTTCTACTCCTGACATTTTAAAAACAGTCTCGTTACTTCAGGCTTCTCCAGATAAACGGCGCTATGCGGACAGTGAATGTGATTGGATGAGAAGTATAAACATTGAGCATCCAAACACTCGATTATTATAAAAAGTTCAGGGGTAGCAGATTTTGATAGCACAATAACACCCTATCAAATATTGCTCCCACTACTCATTGCAAGATAATACAACAGAGTAGACGGAGGCGAGGATACACAGTCCATGCAATTATTTAATATTTCATTTCAAGAGAACGGTCATTGTACAATCTACACGCTCAATGTACTTTTTAACTTGGCCAAAAGAGGAAATAATCGGGATTTTGAGGATGTTACTCGGTTAACACGTCGTTCACCGACAGGGTTGCAAAATATTATGGGCGTGTCAAGGAAACTTGGAAAATCGACTCGGCGCATGCCCAATACTACAAAGAAGCAGTTCTCGACAAGTAGCACAAAATGATAGAGCGCCGGCAGATCGGAGCGACGCCGGGTGGGAAAAGTGGTCGGTGGAAAGTTAGTATTTAGCGACACGGAGCCTCCTCCTCTTCCTCCTCCTCTTCCTCACGCAGAGTCCAGGTAACGTTAGATGAGTCTCTTCATGACCGTGGGTTTGTCCTAAATGTTTTATTGAGAGTCTGGCACAACACAGCGACTTGCAAGCAGCGTGTTAAATAAAGTGATGTGTGTCTTAATGCGGCTTTGGAAATGAACACAAAGGGATTCTGTATTTGCTCATGAAGCCTGAACATACTGGTTAACCAATTGCTTTGTTGAAAAGTGTGATTAGTTGTACACTGTTTCACTAAAGAGATTATGTGTTCATTGCTGGATTACATGTGGCTCTCATAGGCAATTATTTGGATCACGGTAAAAGTATTTCAGTATCTTAGGCCTGCAGTGCAAAGAGTACTATGATTTGTAATGCTCACCGCATTGTTGGATCTGTTGTGTTCAAAAATGAAGAAACGCCGGACGGACAGAGGTCATCGCTGATCAAAAGGTTAAAATCAAATGTATTTAATAAAGGAGATGGCGTTGTGGTAAAAAGAACATCTCAGCTGAGGAGCCGCTGGTCTCAGCAGCCAACAGGCCCCAGGTCAGTCCTTTGACCATCCCTAGTGCCCGTCTGTCGCCTCCACCAGCCAACTCGAGAACAATGGTTCCTACAGGTATTTATAGCAATGCTTAAAGGTGTCAAAGTTAGTGTCCACACCTCTGGGAGTGGTCTTCTGGTGAGTTCAATGTAACTCGGATTTCGAATGATCCTTAGTCAATATCAGTGCTTGTGCAAGTATTACATGCATGCATTCCAGTTGATTACATTACATCAAATACAATCATAACTGCATTGATATTATTCTACTACAGTGCAGAATTACACTGGTTTTACAATATTGTCATTACTTTATGAATTACACAGTTTCAGAATCATGGCTGTATTCTGGTGTACACTATATGCATTTGTATTAATTTTATGAACCGGATCGTCTATTTGTTTCTAATATCCTACAATCCATCCCTTTACACCAATTTTGGTGTAAAAACTAATCGGAGAATTTCTTTCTCAGCCATCTTTTAACTGTTTTCTCTATTTATCTCCGCCCGCCATCTTGTAATGTTCCAAAAACATGTGCTCCGTTTTCCCCAAGTCCAGGCCCCAATCAAATCCTTAATCCGACTTCTTGTATTCTGGTGTACACTATATGCATTTTTATTAACTTTATGAACCGGATCGTCTATTTGTTTCTAATATCCTACAGATCCATGTTTAGTGATGTTTTATAGCCATCAGTACGTGACGTTGACTCTTCTGCAGGCTGCATAATGAACGTGGCAACTAGCAAATTCTGACAAGATATGTTGAGCTTCGCATCCTGACTGCACCTGAAGCCAAGAAGGAAGAAAATAAAGAGCTGCAGCTGTAATTAAACAAAGAGAAAAAGCCAGGCAAACAATCGTGGACCGACTGAATGCCAAAGGATTTAAAAACATGTACTTGCTAGGAAAGTTGTAGACTGTTTAATTGGCTTTTAATATGATTTTTCAATGTGTTGGTGTTATATATGTGTTTATGTGCTAACTGTGCTGGTTTTGTGCAGCTGTGCAGGACACAGCTGCAAACTAACATTTTGTATCATGCTGCTCTTTGCACGTCAGGGTCAAATACGGACACTTGAGACCCGGGTTTAGCACAAGACAATGTTTTAACATATTTTACCATTACATGCATCTCACAACATCAAACACAATCACCCATTTACACAGAATATGTGGACCGTCTTGTGGAAATCTTCTTTGATGTGACACATTCTTCTGGGGCCAGGGAAGGTAATAAAGATGGACTTCAGCGCCAAACACACACTTCTGACAGTACGGCAAATAGTGCCTTTATTTACAGGTTCGGCATATAAAGACATGCCGCGCCATACGGAGCATGTGTAAGGGATGGTGAGGTGCTTCACGCTGGTCTGATCTGTATCACTCAATATCAGTGCTTCTTCATCCAAAACGTGGTTCAGAAATGGGCATCACGGTGCAGGAAGAAACAGACGTGAATGACACTTTATATATCGGCATCATCAAGTTGTGTATATATAAAAACCACACAAAGTGAGTTTTGTTGTATTTTGCATTCCGTTGTCAGGGAAACGCAGTCCGTGTCATAGAGTGGACTCCATTCCGTTGTTATGGAGTCCACTCTATGACACGGACTGCGTTGTCAGGGAAACGCAGCCCGTGTCATAGAGTGGACTCCATTCCGTTTTTATGGAGTCCACTCTATGACACGGGCTGCGTTGTCAGGGAAACGCAGCCCGTGTCATAGAGTGGACTCCATTACGTTGTTATGGAGTCCACTCTATGACACGGGCTGCGTTGTCAGGGAAACGCAGCCCGTGTCATAGAGTGGACTCCATTACGTTGTTATGGAGTCCACTCTATGACACGGGCTGCGTTTCCCTGACAACGGAACTGTGACATCATCAAGAAATCCTTTGATGTGTCTCGGAACACTAGATCATTGCGTTTCTGGTTCCAGAAGAGTGCAGTTGGATATTTTCTATTGAAAGTATCTGCGATATTTGTCCTTTACAGACTTAAGTAGTTTTTTGGAAGATTCATCACCATCTTTCAGAGGTTACATCGAGTCATTTAGCGACAAATAAAACAGTCTTTTTCAAGACTACACCCCTTTTCAGGGCTGACCAACAGTCTTTTTCAAGACTACACAAGTGTCATTTAACATGTACCGTAGAAACAACCAGAGAATTGGAGCTGGCGCTCCACTTCTTCCGACTCCTCCCACCGGATACAATGTGAACATTGCACTTTCTCGTGCACAGAATGAAGTGCACTGCCTGAAAAGGCAAGTGAGCGAACTCACCGCTCACACTGAAACTGTGAAGTTCGAATTGACCAACATGTTAAAAGGCAAAGATCTTGCCTATGAGCAGATGGTTGACAAGAACCGAAAGAGGTTTTCAGACCTTATCAGGGAGAACGAGGGTTTATCTCTGAAGGTCAGAGAGACCGAACAACTCGTTGTCAAAAATGCTGAACTCATGGTCAAAGTAACAGGGTTACTCTCCACCAACAACTCTCTTCAAGAGAAGCTGCACAAGCAGCAGGCCAACAACCAACAGTTGGAAGCAGAACACAAACTGCTGAAGATCAAGACAGAGGCTCTGGATGAGACTATCAGGGAGAACGAGGGTTTATCTCTGAAGCTCACCGAGACCACAAAAGAACTTTCTGTCAAAAGTGCTGAACTCACGGTCAACAACGAGACCTGGCAGCAGAAATATGAAGATCTGGAGAAAAAGACAACCAAGAAACTGGATGACCAACAACAGTCATTGGAGTCTAAAGTAACAGGGTTACTCTCCACCAACATTTCTCTTCAAGGGAAGCTGCACAAGCAGCAGGCCAACAACCAACAGTTGGAAGCAGAACACAAACTGCTGAAGATCAAGACAGAGGCTCTGGATGAGACTATCAGGGAGAACGAGGGTTTATCTCTGAAGCTCACCGAGACCACAAAAGAACTTTCTGTCAAAAGTGCTGAACTCACGGTCAACAACGAGACCTGGCAGCAGAAATATGAAGATCTGGAGAAAAAGACAACCAAGAAACTGGATGACCAACAACAGTCATTGGAGTCTAAAGTAACAGGGTTACTCTCCACCAACATTTCTCTTCAAGAGAAGCTGCACAAGCAGCAGGCCAACAACCAACAGTTGGAAGCAGAACACAAACTGCTGAAGATCAAGACAGAGGCTCTGGATGAGACTATCAGGGAGAACGAGGGTTTATCTCTGAAGCTCACCGAGACCACAAAAGAACTTTCTGTCAAAAGTGCTGAACTCACGGTCAACAACGAGACCTGGCAGCAGAAATATGAAGATCTGGAGAAAAAGACAACCAAGAAACTGGATGACCAACAACAGTCATTGGAGTCTAAAGTAACAGGGTTACTCTCCACCAACATTTCTCTTCAAGAGAAGCTGCACAAGCAGCAGGCCAACAACCAACAGTTGGAAGCAGAACACAAACTGCTGAAGATCAAGACAGAGGCTCTGGATGAGACTATCAGGGAGAACGAGGGTTTATCTCTGAAGCTCACCGAGACCACAAAAGAACTTTCTGTCAAAAGTGCTGAACTCACGGTCAACAACGAGACCTGGCAGCAGTTGGAAGCAGAACACAAACTGCTGAAGACACAGAGGGATTCTCTGGCTGCTTTAATAAAGAGCCAAGAGGAGACCCGCCACGAGATGGTCACAATCAGTGATTTCACTGAGTTGTGCCTGACCTCTAGGATCCAACAACTGGAGGATACCATCTCCAAAGAACATCAGATCCTTATCACCAGGATCCAAGAATTAGAGGACGACAAAACAGTCCTTGAAAACATCTGCCTCGACTTAAAAAAAAAAAAAAGAGGCATCTTTGGGAGACGGATGCAAGACCGGCAGACGGAGATGGACAAAATGAGGCGCAAGATGCAGGACAAGGAGACAAAGAAATAGGAGAGAGAAGAGAAGAAAAAGGAGACCATTCAGGACCTGTAAGAACACCTTCCTTCACCTCCCACTCCATCCTACCTCATCCATCTACCCCCGCTCCCCTTCCACCTGCGCTTCACAGCGCTAAATACCCCGGGCATGGACCGCCTCCTCATTCATTGGTAAATATCATTGCCATTGTATAGTTTATTCCCTTTGCTCCAGGAAGTGTTTTTTTCCACCTTCATGGACTGGACAGTAGCACGGCACGGCCTCTGAGGAATGAGGAATCTTTTTCATCTCATCCATTTCATTCTTTGGTTAATGCAAGGCTGCAGATGAAGATGAGGGGATTTCTGTATCTGCGCATATACCCTGAACCCGGCCATTTGGCCGGTGTTTGGATGAACTACCACGGCTGGGTTGACGAATCAACAGTGACAACTTGTGAAGGTAGACCGATAGTTTCATTTGTCCGTCGTTGGAAATTGGGATCTCGGTTTGATTTTTCAAGTTATGCATTAGGAAAGGTTGACACACATGTCCCCCTCTATAGTTTCAATGATGCCATGCCAATATATATAACATATTTTCATACTTCATATTTGTAATATCATAGATAATAACAAGATAATATAGGACTAATATCATATAGCATTATGTAGGACTAATATAAAAAACATAGTATTATACTTCATATTTCTAGTATCATAGAAGATTATATAGGACTAATCTCATATAACATAATATAGGACTAATATAACAAACATGGCATCATACTTAGTATTTCTAATATTATATAACTTAATATCATATACAGTGTTTTCCATAGCGCCCCAACACCCACGCCGCCCTCCGGTACGTCCGCCCCCCCAAAGTTGGAAACCTAGGGGAAACACTGATATGACATAATATAGTAGAACTAATATAGGAGACATGGCTTTATACTTTATCTTTCCAATATCATAGGACATAATATCGTAGAACGAATATCATAGAATAGCATCGCATTCCATAGTTCTAATATAATTTAACTTAATACCGTAGAACTAAAATAAAATAGCATCGTATTCCATAGTTCTAATATAATTTAACTTAACACCGTAGAACTAAAATCATAAAATAGCATCGTATTCCATAGTTCTAATATAATTTAACGTAGTACCGTAGAACTAAAATAAAATAGCATCGTATTCCATAGTTCTGATATAATTTAACTTAATATCGTAGAACTAATATCATCAAATAGCATCGTATTCCATAGTTCTAATATAATTTAACGTAATACCGTAGAACTAAAATAAAATAGCATCGTATTCCATAGTTCTAATATAATTTAACTTAATACCGTAGAACTAAAATAAAATAGCATCGTATTCCATAGTTCTAATATAATTGAACTTAATATCGTAGAACTAATATCATAAAATAGTATCGTATTCCATAGTTCTAATATAATTTAACTTAATATCGTAGAACTAATATCATAAAATAGCATCGTATTCCATAGTTCTAATATAATTAAACTTAATATCGTAGAACTAATATCATAAAATAGCATCGTATTCCATAGTTCTAATATAATTTAACTTAATACCGTAGAACTAATATCATAAAATAGCATCGTATTCCATAGTTCTAATATAATTTAACTTAATACCGTAGAACTAATATCATAAAATAGCATCGTATTCCATAGTTCTAATATAATTTAACTTAATACCGTAGAACTAATATCATAAAATAGCATCGTATTCTATAGTTCTAATATAATTTAACTTAATACCGTAGAACTAAAATGAAATAGCATCGTATTCCATATTTCTAATATAATTTAACTTAATATCGTAGAACTAAAATCAAATAGCATCTATTCCATATTTCTAATACCATTTAACATAACATAGAACTAATATCATAAGTATAGCATTATAGTTTAATATATAACATAATATCTTATTAAAATATCATAAATATAATTTAACAGATGCTATTTTTTACCACTAGCCATGCCTTTAATACAAAGTATAGAGGGGGACATGTATGTCTACCTTGCCTAATGCATAACTTGAAAAATCAAACCGACATCCCAGTTTCCAATGACAGACAAATGAAACTATCGGCCTACCTTCACAAGTTGTTACTATTGATTTGTCAAACCGGCTGTGTGAGGTTATCCGAACATTGTCCAAATGACCGGGTTCAGGGTATATGCGCAGATACAGAAATCCGCTCATCTTCATTTGCGGCCTTGCATTTCGCCAAAGAAAGAAATGGATGAGATGAAAAAGATTCCTCATTCCTCAGGCGCTGTGCTCCGCTACTTTCCAGTCAATGAAGTGGGAAAAGAACACTTAACGGAGCACTGGGAATAAAATATACCCATTTTCATGATTACAGATTGAATGAGGAGTTTGGTCCTCACATGCCAAAAAGTTATATTTTCTTTTTTTCTTTTAAAAAGTTATTTTTTTCTTTTTTTTTCTTTTTCATTTAAAAAAATTACATTTTATTTTTTTATTTTAAAGTTATATTTTATTTTTATTTTATTTTAAAAAGTTATTCTTTTATTTTATTTTAAAAAGTTATTCTTTTATTTTATTTTAAAAAGTTATATTTTCTTTTTCATTTAAAAAAGTTATATTTTCTTTTTTTCTTTTAAAAAGTTATATTTCATTTTTATTTTATTTTAAAAAGCTATTCTTTTATTTTATTTTAAAAAGTTATTCTTTGATTTTATTTAAAAAAGTATTCTTTGATTTTATTTTATAAAGTTATATTTTATTTTTCATTTAAAAAAGTTATATTTTATTTCATTTTTATTTTATTTTAAAAAGTTATATTTCATTTGGGGTTCAACTGTGGGTTTTCCCTCCATCTATGGGTTTCCCACATAAAAAAAAAAAATCTCCTCCGCGAATCGCCACCTTAACGTGGTGGAGGAGTTTGAGTGGCTCAGTGATCCTGTTATCTGTGTTGTCTGTGGCACAAGCACCTTGTGCGATGGACAACAGGTCTCAGGGGAGAGTCCAGACTAAGAGCGATTCAAAAACCCTAATGTTTAATCAAACAATAATACAATGGCTTTACAGCCTAATATCTATATAGTGTTAAAAAAGACACCAGCCACAAGACAGCCTAAAAGGTTCTTAAATGACTTTACTTACTTTACTTAATTATTACTTAAGCTATCAACTATTCTGTATTAAATCGGTTATAACAAATTAAAAATGGGTCGTTGTGGCGCAGGGGTTAGAGAAGGTGTGCTGGGAAGCACAAGGTTGGTGGTTCGAGTCCAGGCTGCCCCATGTTCCATGTCGAAGTGTCCCTGAGCAAGACACCTAACCCCTAATTGCTCCCTGGGCAAAAATGTGAAAAAGCCATGGGTTTAAAGTGAAATGTAAGTCGCTTTGGATAAAAGCGTCTGCTAAATGACCTGTAATGTAATGTAATGTAAAAAAGGATGCCCTTGATACATGCCCCTTAAATGAGATGTCGGCCAGAGGTCAGGCGGATGGTCTGCTTCTTCAGGCAGCGCTTCTGGTGGCCATCACTTGAGAGGGACACGGAGGGGTTTGTGGCCGCTTGTCCAGTTTGCACCCAGAACAAGGCCTCCCTCCAGCGACCGTCAGTTACCACACCCCCCCTCCGGTGCCTCGACGGCCTTCTTCATACATATACTTACGTATATTTATGTGTATCAGTGGCGGCTGGTGGGTTTTCTTTTTGCCAGCCAATCAGTTTCAGTAAACATCCCTGTATGATTCAATGCACAAAAGGGTATCAAATACACATCCTTACTGTGCAGTTAAATAAACATGTAAAATAGAACATGTGTATATATACGTATATATTTAGATGCACCTATGAACCTAGTTTGTTGGGGAAACATCAGTGTGTTGAGGAGAGACCAACTCAAAAGCCACACAGAACTTCACACAATGAACTATTTTGGTTAATATGTGCCTGTTTTCATCCACGTCCTGGTTGTGTGTCCACACCGCGGTCCGGTGTGCGTCGCAGCTGGGCAGTGATGTTAACTTTAGCACGGTGACGTCATGCGGACCGGCGCCGTTAGCACGTAGCTAACTAGCTAGCTAAGCCTCCCGGCGTAGAAGTCTCTACAGAAGCCTCGGCTTCCCTTTCACACCGGTCCGTTGTCTGGTCGTGAGGTCCGGCTGGTCCCGGTCCACCTAGCTAAGTAAGTAACCAAGTACAAGTACTTGGTTACTTGTACAAGTACTTGGTTACTGTACTTAAGTGGATACTTTACTGGAGTGTTTATTTTTCAGACGACTTTTTACTTCTACTCCTGACATTTTAAAAACAGTCTCGTTACTTCAGGCTTCTCCAGATAAACGGCGCTATGCGGACAGTGAATGTGATTGGATGAGAAGTATAAACATTGAGCATCCAAACACTCGATTATTATAAAAAGTTCAGGGGTAGCAGATTTTGATAGCACAATAACACCCTATCAAATATTGCTCCCACTACTCATTGCAGGATAATACAACAGAGTAGACGGAGGCGAGGATACACAGTCCATGCAATTATTTAATATTTCATTTCAAGAGAACGGTCATTGTACAATCTACACGCTCAATGTACTTTTTAACTTGGCCAAAAGAGGAAATAATCGGGATTTTGAGGATGTTACTCGGTTAACACGTCGTTCACCGACAGGGTTGCAAAATATTATGGGCGTGTCAAGGAAACTTGGAAAATCGACTCGGCGCATGCCCAATACTACAAAGAAGCAGTTCTCGACAAGTAGCACAAAATGATAGAGCGCCGGCAGATCGGAGCGACGCCGGGTGGGAAAAGTGGTCGGTGGAAAGTTAGTATTTAGCGACACGGAGCCTCCTCCTCTTCCTCCTCCTCTTCCTCACGCAGAGTCCAGGTAACGTTAGATGAGTCTCTTCATGACCGTGGGTTTGTCCTAAATGTTTTATTGAGAGTCTGGCACAACACAGCGACTTGCAAGCAGCGTGTTAAATAAAGTGATGTGTGTCTTAATGCGGCTTTGGAAATGAACACAAAGGGATTCTGTATTTGCTCATGAAGCCTGAACATACTGGTTAACCAATTGCTTTGTTGAAAAGTGTGATTAGTTGTACACTGTTTCACTAAAGAGATTATGTGTTCATTGCTGGATTACATGCGGCTCTCATAGGCAATTATTTGGATCACGGTAAAAGTATTTCAGTATCTTAGGCCTGCAGTGCAAAGAGTACTATGATTTGTAATGCTCACCGCATTGTTGGATCTGTTGTGTTCAAAAATGAAGAAACGCCGGACGGACAGAGGTCATCGCTGATCAAAAGGTTAAAATCAAATGTATTTAATAAAGGAGATGGCGTTGTGGTAAAAAGAACATCTCAGCTGAGGAGCCGCTGGTCTCAGCAGCCAACAGGCCCCAGGTCAGTCCTTTGACCATCCCTAGTGCCCGTCTGTCGCCTCCACCAGCCAACTCGAGAACAATGGTTCCTACAGGTATTTATAGCAATGCTTAAAGGTGTCAAAGTTAGTGTCCACACCTCTGGGAGTGGTCTTCTGGTGAGTTCAATGTAACTCGGATTTCGAATGATCCTTAGTCAATATCAGTGCTTGTGCAAGTATTACATGCATGCATTCCAGTTGATTACATTACATCAAATACAATCATAACTGCATTGATATTATTCTACTACAGTGCAGAATTACACTGGTTTTACAATATTGTCATTACTTTATGAATTACACAGTTTCAGAATCATGGCTGTATTCTGGTGTACACTATATGCATTTGTATTAATTTTATGAACCGGATCGTCTATTTGTTTCTAATATCCTACAATCCATCCCTTTACACCAATTTTGGTGTAAAAACTAATCGGAGAATTTCTTTCTCAGCCATCTTTTAACTGTTTTCTCTATTTATCTCCGCCCGCCATCTTGTAATGTTCCAAAAACATGTGCTCCGTTTTCCCCAAGTCCAGGCCCCAATCAAATCCTTAATCCGACTTCTTGTATTCTGGTGTACACTATATGCATTTTTATTAACTTTATGAACCGGATCGTCTATTTGTTTCTAATATCCTACAGATCCATGTTTAGTGATGTTTTATAGCCATCAGTACGTGACGTTGACTCTTCTGCAGGCTGCATAATGAACGTGGCAACTAGCAAATTCTGACAAGATATGTTGAGCTTCGCATCCTGACTGCACCTGAAGCCAAGAAGGAAGAAAATAAAGAGCTGCAGCTG
The DNA here is from genome assembly GCF_964276395.1 of Gasterosteus aculeatus. Lineage (NCBI taxonomy): Eukaryota > Metazoa > Chordata > Actinopteri > Perciformes > Gasterosteidae > Gasterosteus > Gasterosteus aculeatus. The sequence goes on along the minus strand of NC_135695.1, from coordinate 22,323,919 downwards.
TAATTAAACAAAGAGAAAAAGCCAGGCAAACAATCGTGGACCGACTGAATGCCAAAGGATTTAAAAACATGTACTTGCTAGGAAAGTTGTAGACTGTTTAATTGGCTTTTAATATGATTTTTCAATGTGTTGGTGTTATATATGTGTTTATGTGCTAACTGTGCTGGTTTTGTGCAGCTGTGCAGGACACAGCTGCAAACTAACATTTTGTATCATGCTGCTCTTTGCACGTCAGGGTCAAATACGGACACTTGAGACCCGGGTTTAGCACAAGACAATGTTTTAACATATTTTACCATTACATGCATCTCACAACATCAAACACAATCACCCATTTACACAGAATATGTGGACCGTCTTGTGGAAATCTTCTTTGATGTGACACATTCTTCTGGGGCCAGGGAAGGTAATAAAGATGGACTTCAGCGCCAAACACACACTTCTGACAGTACGGCAAATAGTGCCTTTATTTACAGGTTCGGCATATAAAGACATGCCGCGCCATACGGAGCATGTGTAAGGGATGGTGAGGTGCTTCACGCTGGTCTGATCTGTATCACTCAATATCAGTGCTTCTTCATCCAAAACGTGGTTCAGAAATGGGCATCACGGTGCAGGAAGAAACAGACGTGAATGACACTTTATATATCGGCATCATCAAGTTGTGTATATATAAAAACCACACAAAGTGAGTTTTGTTGTATTTTGCATTCCGTTGTCAGGGAAACGCAGTCCGTGTCATAGAGTGGACTCCATTCCGTTGTTATGGAGTCCACTCTATGACACGGACTGCGTTGTCAGGGAAACGCAGCCCGTGTCATAGAGTGGACTCCATTCCGTTTTTATGGAGTCCACTCTATGACACGGGCTGCGTTGTCAGGGAAACGCAGCCCGTGTCATAGAGTGGACTCCATAACAACGTAATGGAGTCCACTGACAACGGAACTGTGACATCATCAAGAAATCCTTTGATGTGTCTCGGAACACTAGATCATTGCGTTTCTGGTTCCAGAAGAGTGCAGTTGGATATTTTCTATTGAAAGTATCTGCGATATTTGTCCTTTACAGACTTAAGTAGTTTTTTGGAAGATTCATCACCATCTTTCAGAGGTTACATCGAGTCATTTAGCGACAAATAAAACAGTCTTTTTCAAGACTACACCCCTTTTCAGGGCTGACCAACAGTCTTTTTCAAGACTACACAAGTGTCATTTAACATGTACCGTAGAAACAACCAGAGAATTGGAGCTGGCGCTCCACTTCTTCCGACTCCTCCCACCGGATACAATGTGAACATTGCACTTTCTCGTGCACAGAATGAAGTGCACTGCCTGAAAAGGCAAGTGAGCGAACTCACCGCTCACACTGAAACTGTGAAGTTCGAATTGACCAACATGTTAAAAGGCAAAGATCTTGCCTATGAGCAGATGGTTGACAAGAACCGAAAGAGGTTTTCAGACCTTATCAGGGAGAACGAGGGTTTATCTCTGAAGGTCAGAGAGACCGAACAACTCGTTGTCAAAAATGCTGAACTCATGGTCAAAGTAACAGGGTTACTCTCCACCAACAACTCTCTTCAAGAGAAGCTGCACAAGCAGCAGGCCAACAACCAACAGTTGGAAGCAGAACACAAACTGCTGAAGATCAAGACAGAGGCTCTGGATGAGACTATCAGGGAGAACGAGGGTTTATCTCTGAAGCTCACCGAGACCACAAAAGAACTTTCTGTCAAAAGTGCTGAACTCACGGTCAACAACGAGACCTGGCAGCAGAAATATGAAGATCTGGAGAAAAAGACAACCAAGAAACTGGATGACCAACAACAGTCATTGGAGTCTAAAGTAACAGGGTTACTCTCCACCAACATTTCTCTTCAAGAGAAGCTGCACAAGCAGCAGGCCAACAACCAACAGTTGGAAGCAGAACACAAACTGCTGAAGATCAAGACAGAGGCTCTGGATGAGACTATCAGGGAGAACGAGGGTTTATCTCTGAAGCTCACCGAGACCACAAAAGAACTTTCTGTCAAAAGTGCTGAACTCACGGTCAACAACGAGACCTGGCAGCAGAAATATGAAGATCTGGAGAAAAAGACAACCAAGAAACTGGATGACCAACAACAGTCATTGGAGTCTAAAGTAACAGGGTTACTCTCCACCAACATTTCTCTTCAAGAGAAGCTGCACAAGCAGCAGGCCAACAACCAACAGTTGGAAGCAGAACACAAACTGCTGAAGATCAAGACAGAGGCTCTGGATGAGACTATCAGGGAGAACGAGGGTTTATCTCTGAAGCTCACCGAGACCACAAAAGAACTTTCTGTCAAAAGTGCTGAACTCACGGTCAACAACGAGACCTGGCAGCAGAAATATGAAGATCTGGAGAAAAAGACAACCAAGAAACTGGATGACCAACAACAGTCATTGGAGTCTAAAGTAACAGGGTTACTCTCCACCAACATTTCTCTTCAAGAGAAGCTGCACAAGCAGCAGGCCAACAACCAACAGTTGGAAGCAGAACACAAACTGCTGAAGATCAAGACAGAGGCTCTGGATGAGACTATCAGGGAGAACGAGGGTTTATCTCTGAAGCTCACCGAGACCACAAAAGAACTTTCTGTCAAAAGTGCTGAGCTCACGGTCAACAACGAGACCTGGCAGCAGAAATATGAAGATCTGGAGAAAAAGACAACCAAGAAACTGGATGACCAACAACAGTCATTGGAGTCTAAAGTAACAGGGTTACTCTCCACCAACATTTCTCTTCAAGAGAAGCTGCACAAGCAGCAGGCCAACAACCAACAGTTGGAAGCAGAACACAAACTGCTGAAGATCAAGACAGAGGCTCTGGATGAGACTATCAGGGAGAACGAGGGTTTATCTCTGAAGCTCACCGAGACCACAAAAGAACTTTCTGTCAAAAGTGCTGAACTCACGGTCAACAACGAGACCTGGCAGCAGTTGGAAGCAGAACACAAACTGCTGAAGACACAGAGGGATTCTCTGGCTGCTTTAATAAAGAGCCAAGAGGAGACCCGCCACGAGATGGTCACAATCAGTGATTTCACTGAGTTGTGCCTGACCTCTAGGATCCAACAACTGGAGGATACCATCTCCAAAGAACATCAGATCCTTATCACCAGGATCCAAGAATTAGAGGACGACAAAACAGTCCTTGAAAACATCTGCCTCGACTTAAAAAAAAAAAAAAGAGGCATCTTTGGGAGACGGATGCAAGACCGGCAGACGGAGATGGACAAAATGAGGCGCAAGATGCAGGACAAGGAGACAAAGAAATAGGAGAGAGAAGAGAAGAAAAAGGAGACCATTCAGGACCTGTAAGAACACCTTCCTTCACCTCCCACTCCATCCTACCTCATCCATCTACCCCCGCTCCCCTTCCACCTGCGCTTCACAGCGCTAAATACCCCGGGCATGGACCGCCTCCTCATTCATTGGTAAATATCATTGCCATTGTATAGTTTATTCCCTTTGCTCCAGGAAGTGTTTTTTTCCACCTTCATGGACTGGACAGTAGCACGGCACGGCCTCTGAGGAATGAGGAATCTTTTTCATCTCATCCATTTCATTCTTTGGTTAATGCAAGGCTGCAGATGAAGATGAGGGGATTTCTGTATCTGCGCATATACCCTGAACCCGGCCATTTGGCCGGTGTTTGGATGAACTACCACGGCTGGGTTGACGAATCAACAGTGACAACTTGTGAAGGTAGACCGATAGTTTCATTTGTCCATCGTTGGAAATTGGGATCTCGGTTTGATTTTTCAAGTTATGCATTAGGAAAGGTTGACACACATGTCCCCCTCTATAGTTTCAATGATGCCATGCCAATATATATAACATATTTTCATACTTCATATTTGTAATATCATAGATAATAACAAGATAATATAGGACTAATATCATATAGCATTATGTAGGACTAATATAAAAAACATAGTATTATACTTCATATTTCTAGTATCATAGAAGATTATATAGGACTAATCTCATATAACATAATATAGGACTAATATAACAAACATGGCATCATACTTAGTATTTCTAATATTATATAACTTAATATCATATACAGTGTTTTCCATAGCGCCCCAACACCCACGCCCCCCTCCGGTACGTCCGCCCCCCCAAAGTTGGAAACCTAGGGGAAACACTGATATGACATAATATAGTAGAACTAATATAGGAGACATGGCTTTATACTTTATCTTTCCAATATCATAGGACATAATATCGTAGAACGAATATCATAAAATAGCATCGCATTCCATAGTTCTAATATAATTTAACTTAATACCGTAGAACTAAAATAAAATAGCATCGTATTCCATAGTTCTAATATAATTTAACTTAACACCGTAGAACTAAAATCATAAAATAGCATCGTATTCCATAGTTCTAATATAATTTAACGTAGTACCGTAGAACTAAAATAAAATAGCATCGTATTCCATAGTTCTAATATAATTTAACTTAATATCGTAGAACTAATATCATCAAATAGCATCGTATTCCATAGTTCTAATATAATTTAACGTAATACCGTAGAACTAAAATAAAATAGCATCGTATTCCATAGTTCTAATATAATTTAACTTAATACCGTAGAACTAAAATAAAATAGCATCGTATTCCATAGTTCTAATATAATTGAACTTAATATCGTAGAACTAATATCATAAAATAGTATCGTATTCCATAGTTCTAATATAATTTAACTTAATATCGTAGAACTAATATCATAAAATAGCATCGTATTCCATAGTTCTAATATAATTAAACTTAATATCGTAGAACTAATATCATAAAATAGCATCGTATTCCATAGTTCTAATATAATTTAACTTAATACCGTAGAACTAATATCATAAAATAGCATCGTATTCCATAGTTCTAATATAATTTAACTTAATACCGTAGAACTAATATCATAAAATAGCATCGTATTCCATAGTTCTAATATAATTTAACATAATATCGTAGAACTAATATCATAAAATAGCATCGTATTCCATAGTTCTAATATAATTTAACTTAATACCGTAGAACTAATATCATAAAATAGCATCGTATTCTATAGTTCTAATATAATTTAACTTAATACCGTAGAACTAAAATGAAATAGCATCGTATTCCATATTTCTAATATAATTTAACTTAATATCGTAGAACTAAAATCAAATAGCATCTATTCCATATTTCTAATACCATTTAACATAACATAGAACTAATATCATAAGTATAGCATTATAGTTTAATATATAACATAATATCTTATTAAAATATCATAAATATAATTTAACAGATGCTATTTTTTACCACTAGCCATGCCTTTAATACAAAGTATAGAGGGGGACATGTATGTCTACCTTGCCTAATGCATAACTTGAAAAATCAAACCGACCTCCCAGTTTCCAATGACAGACAAATGAAACTATCGGCCTACCTTCACAAGTTGTTACTATTGATTTGTCAAACCGGCTGTGTGAGGTTATCCGAACATCGTCCAAATGACCGGGTTCAGGGTATATGCGCAGATACAGAAATCCGCTCATCTTCATTTGCGGCCTTGCATTTCGCCAAAGAAAGAAATGGATGAGATGAAAAAGATTCCTCATTCCTCAGGCGCTGTGCTCCGCTACTTTCCAGTCAATGAAGTGGGAAAAGAACACTTAACGGAGCACTGGGAATAAAATATACCCATTTTCATGATTACAGATTGAATGAGGAGTTTGGTCCTCACATGCCAAAAAGTTATATTTTCTTTTTTTCTTTTAAAAAGTTATTTTTTTCTTTTTTTTTCTTTTTCATTTAAAAAAATTACATTTTATTTTTTTATTTTAAAGTTATATTTTATTTTTATTTTATTTTAAAAAGTTATTCTTTTATTTTATTTTAAAAAGTTATTCTTTTATTTTATTTTAAAAAGTTATATTTTCTTTTTCATTTAAAAAAGTTATATTTTCTTTTTTTCTTTTAAAAAGTTATATTTCATTTTTATTTTATTTTAAAAAGCTATTCTTTTATTTTATTTTAAAAAGTTATTCTTTGATTTTATTTAAAAAAGTTATTCTTTGATTTTATTTTATAAAGTTATATTTTATTTTTCATTTAAAAAAGTTATATTTTATTTCATTTTTATTTTATTTTAAAAAGTTATATTTCATTTGGGGTTCAACTGTGGGTTTTCCCTCCATCTATGGGTTTCCCACATAAAAAAAAAAAATCTCCTCCGCGAATCGCCACCTTAACGTGGTGGAGGAGTTTGAGTGGCTCAGTGATCCTGTTATCTGTGTTGTCTGTGGCACAAGCACCTTGTGCGATGGACAACAGGTCTCAGGGGAGAGTCCAGACTAAGAGCGATTCAAAAACCCTAATGTTTAATCAAACAATAATACAATGGCTTTACAGCCTAATATCTATATAGTGTTAAAAAAGACACCAGCCACAAGACAGCCTAAAAGGTTCTTAAATGACTTTACTTACTTTACTTAATTATTACTTAAGCTATCAACTATTCTGTATTAAATCGGTTATAACAAATTAAAAATGGGTCGTTGTGGCGCAGGGGTTAGAGAAGGTGTGCTGGGAAGCACAAGGTTGGTGGTTCGAGTCCAGGCTGCCCCATGTTCCATGTCGAAGTGTCCCTGAGCAAGACACCTAACCCCTAATTGCTCCCTGGGCAAAAATGTGAAAAAGCCATGGGTTTAAAGTGAAATGTAAGTCGCTTTGGATAAAAGCGTCTGCTAAATGACCTGTAATGTAATGTAATGTAAAAAAGGATGCCCTTGATACATGCCCCTTAAATGAGATGTCGGCCAGAGGTCAGGCGGATGGTCTGCTTCTTCAGGCAGCGCTTCTGGTGGCCATCACTTGAGAGGGACACGGAGGGGTTTGTGGCCGCTTGTCCAGTTTGCACCCAGAACAAGGCCTCCCTCCAGCGACCGTCAGTTACCACACCCCCCCTCCGGTGCCTCGACGGCCTTCTTCATACATATACTTACGTATATTTATGTGTATCAGTGGCGGCTGGTGGGTTTTCTTTTTGCCAGCCAATCAGTTTCAGTAAACATCCCTGTATGATTCAATGCACAAAAGGGTATCAAATACACATCCTTACTGTGCAGTTAAATAAACATGTAAAATAGAACATGTGTATATATACGTATATATTTAGATGCACCTATGAACCTAGTTTGTTGGGGAAACATCAGTGTGTTGAGGAGAGACCAACTCAAAAGCCACACAGAACTTCACACAATGAACTATTTTGGTTAATATGTGCCTGTTTTCATCCACGTCCTGGTTGTGTGTCCACACCGCGGTCCGGTGTGCGTCGCAGCTGGGCAGTGATGTTAACTTTAGCACTGTGACGTCATGCGGACCGGCGCCGTTAGCACGTAGCTAACTAGCTAGCTAAGCCTCCCGGCGTAGAAGTCTCTACAGAAGCCTCGGCTTCCCTTTCACACCGGTCCGTTGTCTGGTCGTGAGGTCCGGCTGGTCCCGGTCCACCTAGCTAAGTAAGTAACCAAGTACAAGTACTTGGTTACTTGTACAAGTACTTGGTTACTGTACTTAAGTGGATACTTTACTGGAGTGTTTATTTTTCAGACGACTTTTTACTTCTACTCCTGACATTTTAAAAACAGTCTCGTTACTTCAGGCTTCTCCAGATAAACGGCGCTATGCGGACAGTGAATGTGATTGGATGAGAAGTATAAACATTGAGCATCCAAACACTCGATTATTATAAAAAGTTCAGGGGTAGCAGATTTTGATAGCACAATAACACCCTATCAAATATTGCTCCCACTACTCATTGCAGGATAATACAACAGAGTAGACGGAGGCGAGGATACACAGTCCATGCAATTATTTAATATTTCATTTCAAGAGAACGGTCATTGTACAATCTACACGCTCAATGTACTTTTTAACTTGGCCAAAAGAGGAAATAATCGGGATTTTGAGGATGTTACTCGGTTAACACGTCGTTCACCGACAGGGTTGCAAAATATTATGGGCGTGTCAAGGAAACTTGGAAAATCGACTCGGCGCATGCCCAATACTACAAAGAAGCAGTTCTCGACAAGTAGCACAAAATGATAGAGCGCCGGCAGATCGGAGCGACGCCGGGTGGGAAAAGTGGTCGGTGGAAAGTTAGTATTTAGCGACACGGAGCCTCCTCCTCTTCCTCCTCCTCTTCCTCACGCAGAGTCCAGGTAACGTTAGATGAGTCTCTTCATGACCGTGGGTTTGTCCTAAATGTTTTATTGAGAGTCTGGCACAACACAGCGACTTGCAAGCAGCGTGTTAAATAAAGTGATGTGTGTCTTAATGCGGCTTTGGAAATGAACACAAAGGGATTCTGTATTTGCTCATGAAGCCTGAACATACTGGTTAACCAATTGCTTTGTTGAAAAGTGTGATTAGTTGTACACTGTTTCACTAAAGAGATTATGTGTTCATTGCTGGATTACATGTGGCTCTCATAGGCAATTATTTGGATCACGGTAAAAGTATTTCAGTATCTTAGGCCTGCAGTGCAAAGAGTACTATGATTTGTAATGCTCACCGCATTGTTGGATCTGTTGTGTTCAAAAATGAAGAAACGCCGGACGGACAGAGGTCATCGCTGATCAAAAGGTTAAAATCAAATGTATTTAATAAAGGAGATGGCGTTGTGGTAAAAAGAACATCTCAGCTGAGGAGCCGCTGGTCTCAGCAGCCAACAGGCCCCAGGTCAGTCCTTTGACCATCCCTAGTGCCCGTCTGTCGCCTCCACCAGCCAACTCGAGAACAATGGTTCCTACAGGTATTTATAGCAATGCTTAAAGGTGTCAAAGTTAGTGTCCACACCTCTGGGAGTGGTCTTCTGGTGAGTTCAATGTAACTCGGATTTCGAATGATCCTTAGTCAATATCAGTGCTTGTGCAAGTATTACATGCATGCATTCCAGTTGATTACATTACATCAAATACAATCATAACTGCATTGATATTATTCTACTACAGTGCAGAATTACACTGGTTTTACAATATTGTCATTACTTTATGAATTACACAGTTTCAGAATCATGGCTGTATTCTGGTGTACACTATATGCATTTGTATTAATTTTATGAACCGGATCGTCTATTTGTTTCTAATATCCTACAATCCATCCCTTTACACCAATTTTGGTGTAAAAACTAATCGGAGAATTTCTTTCTCAGCCATCTTTTAACTGTTTTCTCTATTTATCTCCGCCCGCCATCTTGTAATGTTCCAAAAACATGTGCTCCGTTTTCCCCAAGTCCAGGCCCCAATCAAATCCTTAATCCGACTTCTTGTATTCTGGTGTACACTATATGCATTTTTATTAACTTTATGAACCGGATCGTCTATTTGTTTCTAATATCCTACAGATCCATGTTTAGTGATGTTTTATAGCCATCAGTACGTGACGTTGACTCTTCTGCAGGCTGCATAATGAACGTGGCAACTAGCAAATTCTGACAAGATATGTTGAGCTTCGCATCCTGACTGCACCTGAAGCCAAGAAGGAAGAAAATAAAGAGCTGCAGCTGTAATTAAACAAAGAGAAAAAGCCAGGCAAACAATCGTGGACCGACTGAATGCCAAAGGATTTAAAAACATGTACTTGCTAGGAAAGTTGTAGACTGTTTAATTGGCTTTTAATATGATTTTTCAATGTGTTGGTGTTATATATGTGTTTATGTGCTAACTGTGCTGGTTTTGTGCAGCTGTGCAGGACACAGCTGCAAACTAACATTTTGTATCATGCTGCTCTTTGCACGTCAGGGTCAAATACGGACACTTGAGACCCGGGTTTAGCACAAGACAATGTTTTAACATATTTTACCATTACATGCATCTCACAACATCAAACACAATCACCCATTTACACAGAATATGTGGACCGTCTTGTGGAAATCTTCTTTGATGTGACACATTCTTCTGGGGCCAGGGAAGGTAATAAAGATGGACTTCAGCGCCAAACACACACTTCTGACAGTACGGCAAATAGTGCCTTTATTTACAGGTTCGGCATATAAAGACATGCCGCGCCATACGGAGCATGTGTAAGGGATGGTGAGGTGCTTCACGCTGGTCTGATCTGTATCACTCAATATCAGTGCTTCTTCATCCAAAACGTGGTTCAGAAATGGGCATCACGGTGCAGGAAGAAACAGACGTGAATGACACTTTATATATCGGCATCATCAAGTTGTGTATATATAAAAACCACACAAAGTGAGTTTTGTTGTATTTTGCATTCCGTTGTCAGGGAAACGCAGTCCGTGTCATAGAGTGGACTCCATTCCGTTGTTATGGAGTCCACTCTATGACACGGACTGCGTTGTCAGGGAAACGCAGCCCGTGTCATAGAGTGGACTCCATTCCGTTTTTATGGAGTCCACTCTATGACACGGGCTGCGTTGTCAGGGAAACGCAGCCCGTGTCATAGAGTGGACTCCATAACAACGTAATGGAGTCCACTGACAACGGAACTGTGACATCATCAAGAAATCCTTTGATGTGTCTCGGAACACTAGATCATTGCGTTTCTGGTTCCAGAAGAGTGCAGTTGGATATTTTCTATTGAAAGTATCTGCGATATTTGTCCTTTACAGACTTAAGTAGTTTTTTGGAAGATTCATCACCATCTTTCAGAGGTTACATCGAGTCATTTAGCGACAAATAAAACAGTCTTTTTCAAGACTACACCCCTTTTCAGGGCTGACCAACAGTTTTTTTCAAGACTACACAAGTGTCATTTAACATGTACCGTAGAAACAACCAGAGAATTGGAGCTGGCGCTCCACTTCTTCCGACTCCTCCCACCGGATACAATGTGAACATTGCACTTTCTCGTGCACAGAATGAAGTGCACTGCCTGAAAAGGCAAGTGAGCGAACTCACCGCTCACACTGAAACTGTGAAGTTCGAATTGACCAACATGTTAAAAGGCAAAGATCTTGCCTATGAGCAGATGGTTGACAAGAACCGAAAGAGGTTTTCAGACCTTATCAGGGAGAACGAGGGTTTATCTCTGAAGGTCAGAGAGACCGAACAACTCGTTGTCAAAAATGCTGAACTCATGGTCAAAGTAACAGGGTTACTCTCCACCAACAACTCTCTTCAAGAGAAGCTGCACAAGCAGCAGGCCAACAACCAACAGTTGGAAGCAGAACACAAACTGCTGAAGATCAAGACAGAGGCTCTGGATGAGACTATCAGGGAGAACGAGGGTTTATCTCTGAAGCTCACCGAGACCACAAAAGAACTATCTGTCAAAAGTGCTGAACTCACGGTCAACAACGAGACCTGGCAGCAGAAATATGAAGATCTGGAGAAAAAGACAACCAAGAAACTGGATGACCAACAACAGTCATTGGAGTCTAAAGTAACAGGGTTACTCTCCACCAACATTTCTCTTCAAGAGAAGCTGCACAAGCAGCAGGCCAACAACCAACAGTTGGAAGCAGAACACAAACTGCTGAAGATCAAGACAGAGGCTCTGGATGAGACTATCAGGGAGAACGAGGGTTTATCTCTGAAGCTCACCGAGACCACAAAAGAACTTTCTGTCAAAAGTGCTGAACTCACGGTCAACAACGAGACCTGGCAGCAGAAATATGAAGATCTGGAGAAAAAGACAACCAAGAAACTGGATGACCAACAACAGTCATTGGAGTCTAAAGTAACAGGGTTACTCTCCACCAACATTTCTCTTCAAGAGAAGCTGCACAAGCAGCAGGCCAACAACCAACAGTTGGAAGCAGAACACAAACTGCTGAAGATCAAGACAGAGGCTCTGGATGAGACTATCAGGGAGAACGAGGGTTTATCTCTGAAGCTCACCGAGACCACAAAAGAACTTTCTGTCAAAAGTGCTGAACTCACGGTCAACAACGAGACCTGGCAGCAGAAATATGAAGATCTGGAGAAAAAGACAACCAAGAAACTGGATGACCAACAACAGTCATTGGAGTCTAAAGTAACAGGGTTACTCTCCACCAACATTTCTCTTCAAGAGAAGCTGCACAAGCAGCAGGCCAACAACCAACAGTTGGAAGCAGAACACAAACTGCTGAAGATCAAGACAGAGGCTCTGGATGAGACTATCAGGGAGAACGAGGGTTTATCTCTGAAGCTCACCGAGACCACAAAAGAACTTTCTGTCAAAAGTGCTGAACTCACGGTCAACAACGAGACCTGGCAGCAGTTGGAAGCAGAACACAAACTGCTGAAGACACAGAGGGATTCTCTGGCTGCTTTAATAAAGAGCCAAGAGGAGACCCGCCACGAGATGGTCACAATCAGTGATTTCACTGAGTTGTGCCTGACCTCTAGGATCCAACAACTGGAGGATACCATCTCCAAAGAACATCAGATCCTTATCACCAGGATCCAAGAATTAGAGGACGACAAAACAGTCCTTGAAAACATCTGCCTCGACTTAAAAAAAAAAAAAAGAGGCATCTTTGGGAGACGGATGCAAGACCGGCAGACGGAGATGGACAAAATGAGGCGCAAGATGCAGGACAAGGAGACAAAGAAATAGGAGAGAGAAGAGAAGAAAAAGGAGACCATTCAGGACCTGTAAGAACACCTTCCTTCACCTCCCACTCCATCCTACCTCATCCATCTACCCCCGCTCCCCTTCCACCTGCGCTTCACAGCGCTAAATACCCCGGGCATGGACCGCCTCCTCATTCATTGGTAAATATCATTGCCATTGTATAGTTTATTCCCTTTGCTCCAGGAAGTGTTTTTTTCCACCTTCATGGACTGGACAGTAGCACGGCACGGCCTCTGAGGAATGAGGAATCTTTTTCATCTCATCCATTTCATTCTTTGGTTAATGCAAGGCTGCAGATGAAGATGAGGGGATTTCTGTATCTGCGCATATACCCTGAACCCGGCCATTTGGCCGGTGTTTGGATGAACTACCACGGCTGGGTTGACGAATCAACAGTGACAACTTGTGAAGGTAGACCGATAGTTTCATTTGTCCGTCGTTGGAAATTGGGATCTCGGTTTGATTTTTCAAGTTATGCATTAGGAAAGGTTGACACACATGTCCCCCTCTATAGTTTCAATGATGCCATGCCAATATATATAACATATTTTCATACTTCATATTTGTAATATCATAGATAATAACAAGATAATATAGGACTAATATCATATAGCATTATGTAGGACTAATATAAAAAACATAGTATTATACTTCATATTTCTAGTATCATAGAAGATTATATAGGACTAATCTCATATAACATAATATAGGACTAATATAACAAACATGGCATCATACTTAGTATTTCTAATATTATATAACTTAATATCATATACAGTGTTTTCCATAGCGCCCCAACACCCACGCCGCCCTCCGGTACGTCCGCCCCCCCAAAGTTGGAAACCTAGGGGAAACACTGATATGACATAATATAGTAGAACTAATATAGGAGACATGGCTTTATACTTTATCTTTCCAATATCATAGGACATAATATCGTAGAACGAATATCATAAAATAGCATCGCATTCCATAGTTCTAATATAATTTAACTTAATACCGTAGAACTAAAATAAAATAGCATCGTATTCCATAGTTCTAATATAATTTAACTTAACACCGTAGAACTAAAATCATAAAATAGCATCGTATTCCATAGTTCTAATATAATTTAACGTAGTACCGTAGAACTAAAATAAAATAGCATCGTATTCCATAGTTCTAATATAATTTAACTTAATATCGTAGAACTAATATCATCAAATAGCATCGTATTCCATAGTTCTAATATAATTTAACGTAATACCGTAGAACTAAAATAAAATAGCATCGTATTCCATAGTTCTAATATAATTTAACTTAATACCGTAGAACTAAAATAAAATAGCATCGTATTCCATAGTTCTAATATAATTGAACTTAATATCGTAGAACTAATATCATAAAATAGCATCGTATTCCATAGTTCTAATATAATTAAACTTAATATCGTAGAACTAATATCATAAAATAGCATCGTATTCCATAGTTCTAATATAATTTAACTTAATACCGTAGAACTAATATCATAAAATAGCATCGTATTCCATAGTTCTAATATAATTTAACTTAATACCGTAGAACTAATATCATAAAATAGCATCGTATTCCATAGTTCTCATATAATTTAACGTAATACCGTAGAACTAAAATAAAATAGCATCGTATTCCATAGTTCTAATATAATTTAACTTAATACCGTAGAACTAAAATAAAATAGCATCGTATTCCATAGTTCTAATATAATTGAACTTAATATCGTAGAACTAATATCATAAAATAGTATCGTATTCCATAGTTCTAATATAATTTAACTTAATATCGTAGAACTAATATCATAAAATAGCATCGTATTCCATAGTTCTAATATAATTAAACTTAATATCGTAGAACTAATATCATAAAATAGCATCGTATTCCATAGTTCTAATATAATTTAACTTAATACCGTAGAACTAATATCATAAAATAGCATCGTATTCCATAGTTCTAATATAATTTAACTTAATACCGTAGAACTAATATCATAAAATAGCATCGTATTCCATAGTTCTAATATAATTTAACATAATATCGTAGAACTAATATCATAAAATAGCATCGTATTCCATAGTTCTAATATAATTTAACTTAATACCGTAGAACTAATATCATAAAATAGCATCGTATTCTATAGTTCTAATATAATTTAACTTAATACCGTAGAACTAAAATGAAATAGCATCGTATTCCATATTTCTAATATAATTTAACTTAATATCGTAGAACTAAAATCAAATAGCATCTATTCCATATTTCTAATACCATTTAACATAACATAGAACTAATATCATAAGTATAGCATTATAGTTTAATATATAACATAATATCTTATTAAAATATCATAAATATAATTTAACAGATGCTATTTTTTACCACTAGCCATGCCTTTAATACAAAGTATAGAGGGGGACATGTATGTCTACCTTGCCTAATGCATAACTTGAAAAATCAAACCGACATCCCAGTTTCCAATGACAGACAAATGAAACTATCGGCCTACCTTCACAAGTTGTTACTATTGATTTGTCAAACCGGCTGTGTGAGGTTATCCGAACATCGTCCAAATGACCGGGTTCAGGGTATATGCGCAGATACAGAAATCCGCTCATCTTCATTTGCGGCCTTGCATTTCGCCAAAGAAAGAAATGGATGAGATGAAAAAGATTCCTCATTCCTCAGGCGCTGTGCTCCGCTACTTTCCAGTCAATGAAGTGGGAAAAGAACACTTAACGGAGCACTGGGAATAAAATATACCCATTTTCATGATTACAGATTGAATGAGGAGTTTGGTCCTCACATGCCAAAAAGTTATATTTTCTTTTTTTCTTTTAAAAAGTTATTTTTTTCTTTTTTTTTCTTTTTCATTTAAAAAAATTACATTTTATTTTTTTATTTTAAAGTTATATTTTATTTTTATTTTATTTTAAAAAGTTATTCTTTTATTTTATTTTAAAAAGTTATTCTTTTATTTTATTTTAAAAAGTTATATTTTCTTTTTCATTTAAAAAAGTTATATTTTCTTTTTTTCTTTTAAAAAGTTATATTTCATTTTTATTTTATTTTAAAAAGCTATTCTTTTATTTTATTTTAAAAAGTTATTCTTTGATTTTATTTAAAAAAGTTATTCTGTGATTTTATTTTATAAAGTTATATTTTATTTTTCATTTAAAAAAGTTATATTTTATTTCATTTTTATTTTATTTTAAAAAGTTATATTTCATTTGGGGTTCAACTGTGGGTTTTCCCTCCATCTATGGGTTTCCCACATAAAAAAAAAAAATCTCCTCCGCGAATCGCCACCTTAACGTGGTGGAGGAGTTTGAGTGGCTCAGTGATCCTGTTATCTGTGTTGTCTGTGGCACAAGCACCTTGTGCGATGGACAACAGGTCTCAGGGGAGAGTCCAGACTAAGAGCGATTCAAAAACCCTAATGTTTAATCAAACAATAATACAATGGCTTTACAGCCTAATATCTATATAGTGTTAAAAAAGACACCAGCCACAAGACAGCCTAAAAGGTTCTTAAATGACTTTACTTACTTTACTTAATTATTACTTAAGCTATCAACTATTCTGTATTAAATCGGTTGTACCAAATTAAAAATGGGTCGTTGTGGCGCAGGGGTTAGAGAAGGTGTGCTGGGAAGCACAAGGTTGGTGGTTCGAGTCCAGGCTGCCCCATGTTCCATGTCGAAGTGTCCCTGAGCAAGACACCTAACCCCTAATTGCTCCCTGGGCAAAAATGTGAAAAAGCCATGGGTTTAAAGTGAAATGTAAGTCGCTTTGGATAAAAGCGTCTGCTAAATGACCTGTAATGTAATGTAATGTAAAAAAGGATGCCCTTGATACATGCCCCTTAAATGAGATGTCGGCCAGAGGTCAGGCGGATGGTCTGCTTCTTCAGGCAGCGCTTCTGGTGGCCATCACTTGAGAGGGACACGGAGGGGTTTGTGGCCGCTTGTCCAGTTTGCACCCAGAACAAGGCCTCCCTCCAGCGACCGTCAGTTACCACACCCCCCCTCCGGTGCCTCGACGGCCTTCTTCATACATATACTTACGTATATTTATGTGTATCAGTGGCGGCTGGTGGGTTTTCTTTTTGCCAGCCAATCAGTTTCAGTAAACATCCCTGTATGATTCAATGCACAAAAGGGTATCAAATACACATCCTTACTGTGCAGTTAAATAAACATGTAAAATAGAACATGTGTATATATACGTATATATTTAGATGCACCTATGAACCTAGTTTGTTGGGGAAACATCAGTGTGTTGAGGAGAGACCAACTCAAAAGCCACACAGAACTTCACACAATGAACTATTTTGGTTAATATGTGCCTGTTTTCATCCACGTCCTGGTTGTGTGTCCACACCGCGGTCCGGTGTGCGTCGCAGCTGGGCAGTGATGTTAACTTTAGCACGGTGACGTCATGCGGACCGGCGCCGTTAGCACGTAGCTAACTAGCTAGCTAAGCCTCCCGGCGTAGAAGTCTCTACAGAAGCCTCGGCTTCCCTTTCACACCGGTCCGTTGTCTGGTCGTGAGGTCCGGCTGGTCCCGGTCCACCTAGCTAAGTAAGTAACCAAGTACAAGTACTTGGTTACTTGTACAAGTACTTGGTTACTGTACTTAAGTGGATACTTTACTGGAGTGTTTA
This sequence comes from Gasterosteus aculeatus, assembly GCF_964276395.1. NCBI lineage: Eukaryota > Metazoa > Chordata > Actinopteri > Perciformes > Gasterosteidae > Gasterosteus > Gasterosteus aculeatus. The sequence goes on along the minus strand of NC_135695.1, from coordinate 22,306,633 downwards.
TTTTTCAGACGACTTTTTACTTCTACTCCTGACATTTTAAAAACAGTCTCGTTACTTCAGGCTTCTCCAGATAAACGGCGCTATGCGGACAGTGAATGTGATTGGATGAGAAGTATAAACATTGAGCATCCAAACACTCGATTATTATAAAAAGTTCAGGGGTAGCAGATTTTGATAGCACAATAACACCCTATCAAATATTGCTCCCACTACTCATTGCAGGATAATACAACAGAGTAGACGGAGGCGAGGATACACAGTCCATGCAATTATTTAATATTTCATTTCAAGAGAACGGTCATTGTACAATCTACACGCTCAATGTACTTTTTAACTTGGCCAAAAGAGGAAATAATCGGGATTTTGAGGATGTTACTCGGTTAACACGTCGTTCACCGACAGGGTTGCAAAATATTATGGGCGTGTCAAGGAAACTTGGAAAATCGACTCGGCGCATGCCCAATACTACAAAGAAGCAGTTCTCGACAAGTAGCACAAAATGATAGAGCGCCGGCAGATCGGAGCGACGCCGGGTGGGAAAAGTGGTCGGTGGAAAGTTAGTATTTAGCGACACGGAGCCTCCTCCTCTTCCTCCTCCTCTTCCTCACGCAGAGTCCAGGTAACGTTAGATGAGTCTCTTCATGACCGTGGGTTTGTCCTAAATGCTTTATTGAGAGTCTGGCACAACACAGCGACTTGCAAGCAGCGTGTTAAATAAAGTGATGTGTGTCTTAATGCGGCTTTGGAAATGAACACAAAGGGATTCTGTATTTGCTCATGAAGCCTGAACATACTGGTTAACCAATTGCTTTGTTGAAAAGTGTGATTAGTTGTACACTGTTTCACTAAAGAGATTATGTGTTCATTGCTGGATTACATGCGGCTCTCATAGGCAATTATTTGGATCACGGTAAAAGTATTTCAGTATCTTAGGCCTGCAGTGCAAAGAGTACTATGATTTGTAATGCTCACCGCATTGTTGGATCTGTTGTGTTCAAAAATGAAGAAACGCCGGACGGACAGAGGTCATCGCTGATCAAAAGGTTAAAATCAAATGTATTTAATAAAGGAGATGGCGTTGTGGTAAAAAGAACATCTCAGCTGAGGAGCCGCTGGTCTCAGCAGCCAACAGGCCCCAGGTCAGTCCTTTGACCATCCCTAGTGCCCGTCTGTCGCCTCCACCAGCCAACTCGAGAACAATGGTTCCTACAGGTATTTATAGCAATGCTTAAAGGTGTCAAAGTTAGTGTCCACACCTCTGGGAGTGGTCTTCTGGTGAGTTCAATGTAACTCGGATTTCGAATGATCCTTAGTCAATATCAGTGCTTGTGCAAGTATTACATGCATGCATTCCAGTTGATTACATTACATCAAATACAATCATAACTGCATTGATATTATTCTACTACAGTGCAGAATTACACTGGTTTTACAATATTGTCATTACTTTATGAATTACACAGTTTCAGAATCATGGCTGTATTCTGGTGTACACTATATGCATTTGTATTAATTTTATGAACCGGATCGTCTATTTGTTTCTAATATCCTACAATCCATCCCTTTACACCAATTTTGGTGTAAAAACTAATCGGAGAATTTCTTTCTCAGCCATCTTTTAACTGTTTTCTCTATTTATCTCCGCCCGCCATCTTGTAATGTTCCAAAAACATGTGCTCCGTTTTCCCCAAGTCCAGGCCCCAATCAAATCCTTAATCCGACTTCTTGTATTCTGGTGTACACTATATGCATTTTTATTAACTTTATGAACCGGATCGTCTATTTGTTTCTAATATCCTACAGATCCATGTTTAGTGATGTTTTATAGCCATCAGTACGTGACGTTGACTCTTCTGCAGGCTGCATAATGAACGTGGCAACTAGCAAATTCTGACAAGATATGTTGAGCTTCGCATCCTGACTGCACCTGAAGCCAAGAAGGAAGAAAATAAAGAGCTGCAGCTGTAATTAAACAAAGAGAAAAAGCCAGGCAAACAATCGTGGACCGACTGAATGCCAAAGGATTTAAAAACATGTACTTGCTAGGAAAGTTGTAGACTGTTTAATTGGCTTTTAATATGATTTTTCAATGTGTTGGTGTTATATATGTGTTTATGTGCTAACTGTGCTGGTTTTGTGCAGCTGTGCAGGACACAGCTGCAAACTAACATTTTGTATCATGCTGCTCTTTGCACGTCAGGGTCAAATACGGACACTTGAGACCCGGGTTTAGCACAAGACAATGTTTTAACATATTTTACCATTACATGCATCTCACAACATCAAACACAATCACCCATTTACACAGAATATGTGGACCGTCTTGTGGAAATCTTCTTTGATGTGACACATTCTTCTGGGGCCAGGGAAGGTAATAAAGATGGACTTCAGCGCCAAACACACACTTCTGACAGTACGGCAAATAGTGCCTTTATTTACAGGTTCGGCATATAAAGACATGCCGCGCCATACGGAGCATGTGTAAGGGATGGTGAGGTGCTTCACGCTGGTCTGATCTGTATCACTCAATATCAGTGCTTCTTCATCCAAAACGTGGTTCAGAAATGGGCATCACGGTGCAGGAAGAAACAGACGTGAATGACACTTTATATATCGGCATCATCAAGTTGTGTATATATAAAAACCACACAAAGTGAGTTTTGTTGTATTTTGCATTCCGTTGTCAGGGAAACGCAGTCCGTGTCATAGAGTGGACTCCATTCCGTTGTTATGGAGTCCACTCTATGACACGGACTGCGTTGTCAGGGAAACGCAGCCCGTGTCATAGAGTGGACTCCATAACAACGTAATGGAGTCCACTCTATGACACGGGCTGCGTTTCCCTGACAACGGAACTGTGACATCATCAAGAAATCCTTTGATGTGTCTCGGAACACTAGATCATTGCGTTTCTGGTTCCAGAAGAGTGCAGTTGGATATTTTCTATTGAAAGTATCTGCGATATTTGTCCTTTACAGACTTAAGTAGTTTTTTGGAAGATTCATCACCATCTTTCAGAGGTTACATCGAGTCATTTAGCGACAAATAAAACAGTCTTTTTCAAGACTACACCCCTTTTCAGGGCTGACCAACAGTCTTTTTCAAGACTACACAAGTGTCATTTAACATGTACCGTAGAAACAACCAGAGAATTGGAGCTGGCGCTCCACTTCTTCCGACTCCTCCCACCGGATACAATGTGAACATTGCACTTTCTCGTGCACAGAATGAAGTGCACTGCCTGAAAAGGCAAGTGAGCGAACTCACCGCTCACACTGAAACTGTGAAGTTCGAATTGACCAACATGTTAAAAGGCAAAGATCTTGCCTATGAGCAGATGGTTGACAAGAACCGAAAGAGGTTTTCAGACCTTATCAGGGAGAACGAGGGTTTATCTCTGAAGGTCAGAGAGACCGAACAACTCGTTGTCAAAAATGCTGAACTCATGGTCAAAGTAACAGGGTTACTCTCCACCAACAACTCTCTTCAAGAGAAGCTGCACAAGCAGCAGGCCAACAACCAACAGTTGGAAGCAGAACACAAACTGCTGAAGATCAAGACAGAGGCTCTGGATGAGACTATCAGGGAGAACGAGGGTTTATCTCTGAAGCTCACCGAGACCACAAAAGAACTTTCTGTCAAAAGTGCTGAACTCACGGTCAACAACGAGACCTGGCAGCAGAAATATGAAGATCTGGAGAAAAAGACAACCAAGAAACTGGATGACCAACAACAGTCATTGGAGTCTAAAGTAACAGGGTTACTCTCCACCAACATTTCTCTTCAAGAGAAGCTGCACAAGCAGCAGGCCAACAACCAACAGTTGGAAGCAGAACACAAACTGCTGAAGATCAAGACAGAGGCTCTGGATGAGACTATCAGGGAGAACGAGGGTTTATCTCTGAAGCTCACCGAGACCACAAAAGAACTTTCTGTCAAAAGTGCTGAACTCACGGTCAACAACGAGACCTGGCAGCAGAAATATGAAGATCTGGAGAAAAAGACAACCAAGAAACTGGATGACCAACAACAGTCATTGGAGTCTAAAGTAACAGGGTTACTCTCCACCAACATTTCTCTTCAAGAGAAGCTGCACAAGCAGCAGGCCAACAACCAACAGTTGGAAGCAGAACACAAACTGCTGAAGATCAAGACAGAGGCTCTGGATGAGACTATCAGGGAGAACGAGGGTTTATCTCTGAAGCTCACCGAGACCACAAAAGAACTTTCTGTCAAAAGTGCTGAACTCACGGTCAACAACGAGACCTGGCAGCAGAAATATGAAGATCTGGAGAAAAAGACAACCAAGAAACTGGATGACCAACAACAGTCATTGGAGTCTAAAGTAACAGGGTTACTCTCCACCAACATTTCTCTTCAAGAGAAGCTGCACAAGCAGCAGGCCAACAACCAACAGTTGGAAGCAGAACACAAACTGCTGAAGATCAAGACAGAGGCTCTGGATGAGACTATCAGGGAGAACGAGGGTTTATCTCTGAAGCTCACCGAGACCACAAAAGAACTTTCTGTCAAAAGTGCTGAGCTCACGGTCAACAACGAGACCTGGGAGCAGAAATATGAAGATCTGGAGAAAAAGACAACCAAGAAACTGGATGACCAACAACAGTCATTGGAGTCTAAAGTAACAGGGTTACTCTCCACCAACATTTCTCTTCAAGAGAAGCTGCACAAGCAGCAGGCCAACAACCAACAGTTGGAAGCAGAACACAAACTGCTGAAGATCAAGACAGAGGCTCTGGATGAGACTATCAGGGAGAACGAGGGTTTATCTCTGAAGCTCACCGAGACCACAAAAGAACTTTCTGTCAAAAGTGCTGAACTCACGGTCAACAACGAGACCTGGCAGCAGTTGGAAGCAGAACACAAACTGCTGAAGACACAGAGGGATTCTCTGGCTGCTTTAATAAAGAGCCAAGAGGAGACCCGCCACGAGATGGTCACAATCAGTGATTTCACTGAGTTGTGCCTGACCTCTAGGATCCAACAACTGGAGGATACCATCTCCAAAGAACATCAGATCCTTATCACCAGGATCCAAGAATTAGAGGACGACAAAACAGTCCTTGAAAACATCTGCCTCGACTTAAAAAAAAAAAAAAGAGGCATCTTTGGGAGACGGATGCAAGACCGGCAGACGGAGATGGACAAAATGAGGCGCAAGATGCAGGACAAGGAGACAAAGAAATAGGAGAGAGAAGAGAAGAAAAAGGAGACCATTCAGGACCTGTAAGAACACCTTCCTTCACCTCCCACTCCATCCTACCTCATCCATCTACCCCCGCTCCCCTTCCACCTGCGCTTCACAGCGCTAAATACCCCGGGCATGGACCGCCTCCTCATTCATTGGTAAATATCATTGCCATTGTATAGTTTATTCCCTTTGCTCCAGGAAGTGTTTTTTTCCACCTTCATGGACTGGACAGTAGCACGGCACGGCCTCTGAGGAATGAGGAATCTTTTTCATCTCATCCATTTCATTCTTTGGTTAATGCAAGGCTGCAGATGAAGATGAGGGGATTTCTGTATCTGCGCATATACCCTGAACCCGGCCATTTGGCCGGTGTTTGGATGAACTACCACGGCTGGGTTGACGAATCAACAGTGACAACTTGTGAAGGTAGACCGATAGTTTCATTTGTCCGTCGTTGGAAATTGGGATCTCGGTTTGATTTTTCAAGTTATGCATTAGGAAAGGTTGACACACATGTCCCCCTCTATAGTTTCAATGATGCCATGCCAATATATATAACATATTTTCATACTTCATATTTGTAATATCATAGATAATAACAAGATAATATAGGACTAATATCATATAGCATTATGTAGGACTAATATAAAAAACATAGTATTATACTTCATATTTCTAGTATCATAGAAGATTATATAGGACTAATCTCATATAACAAATGTAGGACTAATATAACAAACATGGCATCATACTTAGTATTTCTAATATTATATAACTTAATATCATATACAGTGTTTTCCATAGCGCCCCAACACCCACGCCCCCCTCCGGTACGTCCGCCCCCCCAAAGTTGGAAACCTAGGGGAAACACTGATATGACATAATATAGTAGAACTAATATAGGAGACATGGCTTTATACTTTATCTTTCCAATATCATAGGACATAATATCGTAGAACGAATATCATAAAATAGCATCGCATTCCATAGTTCTAATATAATTTAACTTAATACCGTAGAACTAAAATAAAATAGCATCGTATTCCATAGTTCTAATATAATTTAACTTAACACCGTAGAACTAAAATCATAAAATAGCATCGTATTCCATAGTTCTAATATAATTTAACGTAGTACCGTAGAACTAAAATAAAATAGCATCGTATTCCATAGTTCTAATATAATTTAACTTAATATCGTAGAACTAATATCATCAAATAGCATCGTATTCCATAGTTCTAATATAATTTAACGTAATACCGTAGAACTAAAATAAAATAGCATCGTATTCCATAGTTCTAATATAATTTAACTTAATACCGTAGAACTAAAATAAAATAGCATCGTATTCCATAGTTCTAATATAATTGAACTTAATATCGTAGAACTAATATCATAAAATAGTATCGTATTCCATAGTTCTAATATAATTTAACTTAATATCGTAGAACTAATATCATAAAATAGCATCGTATTCCATAGTTCTAATATAATTAAACTTAATATCGTAGAACTAATATCATAAAATAGCATCGTATTCCATAGTTCTAATATAATTTAACTTAATACCGTAGAACTAATATCATAAAATAGCATCGTATTCCATAGTTCTAATATAATTTAACTTAATACCGTAGAACTAATATCATAAAATAGCATCGTATTCCATAGTTCTAATATAATTTAACATAATATCGTAGAACTAATATCATAAAATAGCATCGTATTCCATAGTTCTAATATAATTTAACTTAATACCGTAGAACTAATATCATAAAATAGCATCGTATTCTATAGTTCTAATATAATTTAACTTAATACCGTAGAACTAAAATGAAATAGCATCGTATTCCATATTTCTAATATAATTTAACTTAATATCGTAGAACTAAAATCAAATAGCATCTATTCCATATTTCTAATACCATTTAACATAACATAGAACTAATATCATAAGTATAGCATTATAGTTTAATATATAACATAATATCTTATTAAAATATCATAAATATAATTTAACAGATGCTATTTTTTACCACTAGCCATGCCTTTAATACAAAGTATAGAGGGGGACATGTATGTCTACCTTGCCTAATGCATAACTTGAAAAATCAAACCGACATCCCAGTTTCCAATGACAGACAAATGAAACTATCGGCCTACCTTCACAAGTTGTTACTATTGATTTGTCAAACCGGCTGTGTGAGGTTATCCGAACATCGTCCAAATGACCGGGTTCAGGGTATATGCGCAGATACAGAAATCCGCTCATCTTCATTTGCGGCCTTGCATTTCGCCAAAGAAAGAAATGGATGAGATGAAAAAGATTCCTCATTCCTCAGGCGCTGTGCTCCGCTACTTTCCAGTCAATGAAGTGGGAAAAGAACACTTAACGGAGCACTGGGAATAAAATATACCCATTTTCATGATTACAGATTGAATGAGGATTTTGGTCCTCACATGCCAAAAAGTTATATTTTCTTTTTTTCTTTTAAAAAGTTATTTTTTTCTTTTTTTTTCTTTTTCATTTAAAAAAATTACATTTTATTTTTTTATTTTAAAGTTATATTTTATTTTTATTTTATTTTAAAAAGTTATTCTTTTATTTTATTTTAAAAAGTTATTCTTTTATTTTATTTTAAAAAGTTATATTTTCTTTTTCATTTAAAAAAGTTATATTTTCTTTTTTTCTTTTAAAAAGTTATATTTCATTTTTATTTTATTTTAAAAAGCTATTCTTTTATTTTATTTTAAAAAGTTATTCTTTGATTTTATTTAAAAAAGTTATTCTTTGATTTTATTTTATAAAGTTATATTTTATTTTTCATTTAAAAAAGTTATATTTTATTTCATTTTTATTTTATTTTAAAAAGTTATATTTCATTTGGGGTTCAACTGTGGGTTTTCCCTCCATCTATGGGTTTCCCACATAAAAAAAAAAAATCTCCTCCGCGAATCGCCACCTTAACGTGGTGGAGGAGTTTGAGTGGCTCAGTGATCCTGTTATCTGTGTTGTCTGTGGCACAAGCACCTTGTGCGATGGACAACAGGTCTCAGGGGAGAGTCCAGACTAAGAGCGATTCAAAAACCCTAATGTTTAATCAAACAATAATACAATGGCTTTACAGCCTAATATCTATATAGTGTTAAAAAAGACACCAGCCACAAGACAGCCTAAAAGGTTCTTAAATGACTTTACTTACTTTACTTAATTATTACTTAAGCTATCAACTATTCTGTATTAAATCGGTTATACCAAATTAAAAATGGGTCGTTGTGGCGCAGGGGTTAGAGAAGGTGTGCTGGGAAGCACAAGGTTGGTGGTTCGAGTCCAGGCTGCCCCATGTTCCATGTCGAAGTGTCCCTGAGCAAGACACCTAACCCCTAATTGCTCCCTGGGCAAAAATGTGAAAAAGCCATGGGTTTAAAGTGAAATGTAAGTCGCTTTGGATAAAAGCGTCTGCTAAATGACCTGTAATGTAATCCATCACTTGAGAGGGACACGGAGGGGGTTTGTGGCCGCTTGTCCAGTTTGCACCCAGAACAAGGCCTCCCTCCAGCGACCGTCAGTTACCACACCCCCCCTCCGGTGCCTCGACGGCCTTCTTCATACATATACTTACGTATATTTATGTGTATCAGTGGCGGCTGGTGGGTTTTCTTTTTGCCAGCCAATCAGTTTCAGTAAACATCCCTGTATGATTCAATGCACAAAAGGGTATCAAATACACATCCTTACTGTGCAGTTAAATAAACATGTTAAATAGAACATGTGTATATATACGTATATATTTAGATGCACCTATGAACCTAGTTTGTTGGGGAAACATCAGTGTGTTGAGGAGAGACCAACTCAAAAGCCACACAGAACTTCACACAATGAACTATTTTGGTTAATATGTGCCTGTTTTCATCCACGTCCTGGTTGTGTGTCCACACCGCGGTCCGGTGTGCGTCGCAGCTGGGCAGTGATGTTAACTTTAGCACGGTGACGTCATGCGGACCGGCGCCGTTAGCACGTAGCTAACTAGCTAGCTAAGCCTCCCGGCGTAGAAGTCTCTACAGAAGCCTCGGCTTCCCTTTCACACCGGTCCGTTGTCTGGTCGTGAGGTCCGGCTGGTCCCGGTCCACCTAGCTAAGTAAGTAACCAAGTACAAGTACTTGGTTACTTGTACAAGTACTTGGTTACTGTACTTAAGTGGATACTTTACTGGAGTGTTTATTTTTCAGACGACTTTTTACTTCTACTCCTGACATTTTAAAAACAGTCTCGTTACTTCAGGCTTCTCCAGATAAACGGCGCTATGCGGACAGTGAATGTGATTGGATGAGAAGTATAAACATTGAGCATCCAAACACTCGATTATTATAAAAAGTTCAGGGGTAGCAGATTTTGATAGCACAATAACACCCTATCAAATATTGCTCCCACTACTCATTGCAGGATAATACAACAGAGTAGACGGAGGCGAGGATACACAGTCCATGCAATTATTTAATATTTCATTTCAAGAGAACGGTCATTGTACAATCTACACGCTCAATGTACTTTTTAACTTGGCCAAAAGAGGAAATAATCGGGATTTTGAGGATGTTACTCGGTTAACACGTCGTTCACCGACAGGGTTGCAAAATATTATGGGCGTGTCAAGGAAACTTGGAAAATCGACTCGGCGCATGCCCAATACTACAAAGAAGCAGTTCTCGACAAGTAGCACAAAATGATAGAGCCCCGGCAGATCGGAGCGACGCCGGGTGGGAAAAGTGGTCGGTGGAAAGTTAGTATTTAGCGACACGGAGCCTCCTCCTCTTCCTCCTCCTCTTCCTCACGCAGAGTCCAGGTAACGTTAGATGTGTCTCTTCATGACCGTGGGTTTGTCCTAAATGTTTTATTGAGAGTCTGGCACAACACAGCGACTTGCAAGCAGCGTGTTAAATAAAGTGATGTGTGTCTTAATGCGGCTTTGGAAATGAACACAAAGGGATTCTGTATTTGCTCATGAAGCCTGAACATACTGGTTAACCAATTGCTTTGTTGAAAAGTGTGATTAGTTGTACACTGTTTCACTAAAGAGATTATGTGTTCATTGCTGGATTACATGCGGCTCTCATAGGCAATTATTTGGATCACGGTAAAAGTATTTCAGTATCTTAGGCCTGCAGTGCAAAGAGTACTATGATTTGTAATGCTCACCGCATTGTTGGATCTGTTGTGTTCAAAAATGAAGAAACGCCGGACGGACAGAGGTCATCGCTGATCAAAAGGTTAAAATCAAATGTATTTAATAAAGGAGATGGCGTTGTGGTAAAAAGAACATCTCAGCTGAGGAGCCGCTGGTCTCAGCAGCCAACAGGCCCCAGGTCAGTCCTTTGACCATCCCTAGTGCCCGTCTGTCGCCTCCACCAGCCAACTCGAGAACAATGGTTCCTACAGGTATTTATAGCAATGCTTAAAGGTGTCAAAGTTAGTGTCCACACCTCTGGGAGTGGTCTTCTGGTGAGTTCAATGTAACTCGGATTTCGAATGATCCTTAGTCAATATCAGTGCTTGTGCAAGTATTACATGCATGCATTCCAGTTGATTACATTACATCAAATACAATCATAACTGCATTGATATTATTCTACTACAGTGCAGAATTACACTGGTTTTACAATATTGTCATTACTTTATGAATTACACAGTTTCAGAATCATGGCTGTATTCTGGTGTACACTATATGCATTTGTATTAATTTTATGAACCGGATCGTCTATTTGTTTCTAATATCCTACAATCCATCCCTTTACACCAATTTTGGTGTAAAAACTAATCGGAGAATTTCTTTCTCAGCCATCTTTTAACTGTTTTCTCTATTTATCTCCGCCCGCCATCTTGTAATGTTCCAAAAACATGTGCTCCGTTTTCCCCAAGTCCAGGCCCCAATCAAATCCTTAATCCGACTTCTTGTATTCTGGTGTACACTATATGCATTTTTATTAACTTTATGAACCGGATCGTCTATTTGTTTCTAATATCCTACAGATCCATGTTTAGTGATGTTTTATAGCCATCAGTACGTGACGTTGACTCTTCTGCAGGCTGCATAATGAACGTGGCAACTAGCAAATTCTGACAAGATATGTTGAGCTTCGCATCCTGACTGCACCTGAAGCCAAGAAGGAAGAAAATAAAGAGCTGCAGCTGTAATTAAACAAAGAGAAAAAGCCAGGCAAACAATCGTGGACCGACTGAATGCCAAAGGATTTAAAAACATGTACTTGCTAGGAAAGTTGTAGACTGTTTAATTGGCTTTTAATATGATTTTTCAATGTGTTGGTGTTATATATGTGTTTATGTGCTAACTGTGCTGGTTTTGTGCAGCTGTGCAGGACACAGCTGCAAACTAACATTTTGTATCATGCTGCTCTTTGCACGTCAGGGTCAAATACGGACACTTGAGACCCGGGTTTAGCACAAGACAATGTTTTAACATATTTTACCATTACATGCATCTCACAACATCAAACACAATCACCCATTTACACAGAATATGTGGACCGTCTTGTGGAAATCTTCTTTGATGTGACACATTCTTCTGGGGCCAGGGAAGGTAATAAAGATGGACTTCAGCGCCAAACACACACTTCTGACAGTACGGCAAATAGTGCCTTTATTTACAGGTTCGGCATATAAAGACATGCCGCGCCATACGGAGCATGTGTAAGGGATGGTGAGGTGCTTCACGCTGGTCTGATCTGTATCACTCAATATCAGTGCTTCTTCATCCAAAACGTGGTTCAGAAATGGGCATCACGGTGCAGGAAGAAACAGACGTGAATGACACTTTATATATCGGCATCATCAAGTTGTGTATATATAAAAACCACACAAAGTGAGTTTTGTTGTATTTTGCATTCCGTTGTCAGGGAAACGCAGTCCGTGTCATAGAGTGGACTCCATTCCGTTGTTATGGAGTCCACTCTATGACACGGACTGCGTTGTCAGGGAAACGCAGCCCGTGTCATAGAGTGGACTCCATTCCGTTTTTATGGAGTCCACTCTATGACACGGGCTGCGTTGTCAGGGAAACGCAGCCCGTGTCATAGAGTGGACTCCATTACGTTGTTATGGAGTCCACTCTATGACACGGGCTGCGTTGTCAGGGAAACGCAGCCCGTGTCATAGAGTGGACTCCATTACGTTGTTATGGAGTCCACTCTATGACACGGGCTGCGTTTCCCTGACAACGGAACTGTGACATCATCAAGAAATCCTTTGATGTGTCTCGGAACACTAGATCATTGCGTTTCTGGTTCCAGAAGAGTGCAGTTGGATATTTTCTATTGAAAGTATCTGCGATATTTGTCCTTTACAGACTTAAGTAGTTTTTTGGAAGATTCATCACCATCTTTCAGAGGTTACATCGAGTCATTTAGCGACAAATAAAACAGTCTTTTTCAAGACTACACCCCTTTTCAGGGCTGACCAACAGTCTTTTTCAAGACTACACAAGTGTCATTTAACATGTACCGTAGAAACAACCAGAGAATTGGAGCTGGCGCTCCACTTCTTCCGACTCCTCCCACCGGATACAATGTGAACATTGCACTTTCTCGTGCACAGAATGAAGTGCACTGCCTGAAAAGGCAAGTGAGCGAACTCACCGCTCACACTGAAACTGTGAAGTTCGAATTGACCAACATGTTAAAAGGCAAAGATCTTGCCTATGAGCAGATGGTTGACAAGAACCGAAAGAGGTTTTCAGACCTTATCAGGGAGAACGAGGGTTTATCTCTGAAGGTCAGAGAGACCGAACAACTCGTTGTCAAAAATGCTGAACTCATGGTCAAAGTAACAGGGTTACTCTCCACCAACAACTCTCTTCAAGAGAAGCTGCACAAGCAGCAGGCCAACAACCAACAGTTGGAAGCAGAACACAAACTGCTGAAGATCAAGACAGAGGCTCTGGATGAGACTATCAGGGAGAACGAGGGTTTATCTCTGAAGCTCACCGAGACCACAAAAGAACTTTCTGTCAAAAGTGCTGAACTCACGGTCAACAACGAGACCTGGCAGCAGAAATATGAAGATCTGGAGAAAAAGACAACCAAGAAACTGGATGACCAACAACAGTCATTGGAGTCTAAAGTAACAGGGTTACTCTCCACCAACATTTCTCTTCAAGAGAAGCTGCACAAGCAGCAGGCCAACAACCAACAGTTGGAAGCAGAACACAAACTGCTGAAGATCAAGACAGAGGCTCTGGATGAGACTATCAGGGAGAACGAGGGTTTATCTCTGAAGCTCACCGAGACCACAAAAGAACTTTCTGTCAAAAGTGCTGAACTCACGGTCAACAACGAGACCTGGCAGCAGAAATATGAAGATCTGGAGAAAAAGACAACCAAGAAACTGGATGACCAACAACAGTCATTGGAGTCTAAAGTAACAGGGTTACTCTCCACCAACATTTCTCTTCAAGAGAAGCTGCACAAGCAGCAGGCCAACAACCAACAGTTGGAAGCAGAACACAAACTGCTGAAGATCAAGACAGAGGCTCTGGATGAGACTATCAGGGAGAACGAGGGTTTATCTCTGAAGCTCACCGAGACCACAAAAGAACTTTCTGTCAAAAGTGCTGAACTCACGGTCAACAACGAGACCTGGCAGCAGAAATATGAAGATCTGGAGAAAAAGACAACCAAGAAACTGGATGACCAACAACAGTCATTGGAGTCTAAAGTAACAGGGTTACTCTCCACCAACATTTCTCTTCAAGAGAAGCTGCACAAGCAGCAGGCCAACAACCAACAGTTGGAAGCAGAACACAAACTGCTGAAGATCAAGACAGAGGCTCTGGATGAGACTATCAGGGAGAACGAGGGTTTATCTCTGAAGCTCACCGAGACCACAAAAGAACTTTCTGTCAAAAGTGCTGAACTCACGGTCAACAACGAGACCTGGCAGCAGTTGGAAGCAGAACACAAACTGCTGAAGACACAGAGGGATTCTCTGGCTGCTTTAATAAAGAGCCAAGAGGAGACCCGCCACGAGATGGTCACAATCAGTGATTTCACTGAGTTGTGCCTGACCTCTAGGATCCAACAACTGGAGGATACCATCTCCAAAGAACATCAGATCCTTATCACCAGGATCCAAGAATTAGAGGACGACAAAACAGTCCTTGAAAACATCTGCCTCGACTTAAAAAAAAAAAAAAGAGGCATCTTTGGGAGACGGATGCAAGACCGGCAGACGGAGATGGACAAAATGAGGCGCAAGATGCAGGACAAGGAGACAAAGAAATAGGAGAGAGAAGAGAAGAAAAAGGAGACCATTCAGGACCTGTAAGAACACCTTCCTTCACCTCCCACTCCATCCTACCTCATCCATCTACCCCCGCTCCCCTTCCACCTGCGCTTCACAGCGCTAAATACCCCGGGCATGGACCGCCTCCTCATTCATTGGTAAATATCATTGCCATTGTATAGTTTATTCCCTTTGCTCCAGGAAGTGTTTTTTTCCACCTTCATGGACTGGACAGTAGCACGGCACGGCCTCTGAGGAATGAGGAATCTTTTTCATCTCATCCATTTCATTCTTTGGTTAATGCAAGGCTGCAGATGAAGATGAGGGGATTTCTGTATCTGCGCATATACCCTGAACCCGGCCATTTGGCCGGTGTTTGGATGAACTACCACGGCTGGGTTGACGAATCAACAGTGACAACTTGTGAAGGTAGACCGATAGTTTCATTTGTCCGTCGTTGGAAATTGGGATCTCGGTTTGATTTTTCAAGTTATGCATTAGGAAAGGTTGACACACATGTCCCCCTCTATAGTTTCAATGATGCCATGCCAATATATATAACATATTTTCATACTTCATATTTGTAATATCATAGATAATAACAAGATAATATAGGACTAATATCATATAGCATTATGTAGGACTAATATAAAAAACATAGTATTATACTTCATATTTCTAGTATCATAGAAGATTATATAGGACTAATCTCATATAACATAATATAGGACTAATATAACAAACATGGCATCATACTTAGTATTTCTAATATTATATAACTTAATATCATATACAGTGTTTTCCATAGCGCCCCAACACCCACGCCGCCCTCCGGTACGTCCGCCCCCCCAAAGTTGGAAACCTAGGGGAAACACTGATATGACATAATATAGTAGAACTAATATAGGAGACATGGCTTTATACTTTATCTTTCCAATATCATAGGACATAATATCGTAGAACGAATATCATAGAATAGCATCGCATTCCATAGTTCTAATATAATTTAACTTAATACCGTAGAACTAAAATAAAATAGCATCGTATTCCATAGTTCTAATATAATTTAACTTAACACCGTAGAACTAAAATCATAAAATAGCATCGTATTCCATAGTTCTAATATAATTTAACGTAGTACCGTAGAACTAAAATAAAATAGCATCGTATTCCATAGTTCTGATATAATTTAACTTAATATCGTAGAACTAATATCATCAAATAGCATCGTATTCCATAGTTCTAATATAATTTAACGTAATACCGTAGAACTAAAATAAAATAGCATCGTATTCCATAGTTCTAATATAATTTAACTTAATACCGTAGAACTAAAATAAAATAGCATCGTATTCCATAGTTCTAATATAATTGAACTTAATATCGTAGAACTAATATCATAAAATAGTATCGTATTCCATAGTTCTAATATAATTTAACTTAATATCGTAGAACTAATATCATAAAATAGCATCGTATTCCATAGTTCTAATATAATTAAACTTAATATCGTAGAACTAATATCATAAAATAGCATCGTATTCCATAGTTCTAATATAATTTAACTTAATACCGTAGAACTAATATCATAAAATAGCATCGTATTCCATAGTTCTAATATAATTTAACTTAATACCGTAGAACTAATATCATAAAATAGCATCGTATTCCATAGTTCTAATATAATTTAACATAATATCGTAGAACTAATATCATAAAATAGCATCGTATTCCATAGTTCTAATATAATTTAACTTAATACCGTAGAACTAATATCATAAAATAGCATCGTATTCTATAGTTCTAATATAATTTAACTTAATACCGTAGAACTAAAATGAAATAGCATCGTATTCCATATTTCTAATATAATTTAACTTAATATCGTAGAACTAAAATCAAATAGCATCTATTCCATATTTCTAATACCATTTAACATAACATAGAACTAATATCATAAGTATAGCATTATAGTTTAATATATAACATAATATCTTATTAAAATATCATAAATATAATTTAACAGATGCTATTTTTTACCACTAGCCATGCCTTTAATACAAAGTATAGAGGGGGACATGTATGTCTACCTTGCCTAATGCATAACTTGAAAAATCAAACCGACATCCCAGTTTCCAATGACAGACAAATGAAACTATCGGCCTACCTTCACAAGTTGTTACTATTGATTTGTCAAACCGGCTGTGTGAGGTTATCCGAACATCGTCCAAATGACCGGGTTCAGGGTATATGCGCAGATACAGAAATCCGCTCATCTTCATTTGCGGCCTTGCATTTCGCCAAAGAAAGAAATGGATGAGATGAAAAAGATTCCTCATTCCTCAGGCGCTGTGCTCCGCTACTTTCCAGTCAATGAAGTGGGAAAAGAACACTTAACGGAGCACTGGGAATAAAATATACCCATTTTCATGATTACAGATTGAATGAGGAGTTTGGTCCTCACATGCCAAAAAGTTATATTTTCTTTTTTTCTTTTAAAAAGTTTTTTTTTTCTTTTTTTTTCTTTTTCATTTAAAAAAATTACATTTTATTTTTTTATTTTAAAGTTATATTTTATTTTTATTTTATTTTAAAAAGTTATTCTTTTATTTTATTTTAAAAAGTTATTCTTTTATTTTATTTTAAAAAGTTATATTTTCTTTTTCATTTAAAAAAGTTATATTTTCTTTTTTTCTTTTAAAAAGTTATATTTCATTTTTATTTTATTTTAAAAAGCTATTCTTTTATTTTATTTTAAAAAGTTATTCTTTGATTTTATTTAAAAAAGTTATTCTTTGATTTTATTTTATAAAGTTATATTTTATTTTTCATTTAAAAAAGTTATATTTTATTTCATTTTTATTTTATTTTAAAAAGTTATATTTCATTTGGGGTTCAACTGTGGGTTTTCCCTCCATCTATGGGTTTCCCACATAAAAAAAAAAAATCTCCTCCGCGAATCGCCACCTTAACGTGGTGGAGGAGTTTGAGTGGCTCAGTGATCCTGTTATCTGTGTTGTCTGTGGCACAAGCACCTTGTGCGATGGACAACAGGTCTCAGGGGAGAGTCCAGACTAAGAGCGATTCAAAAACCCTAATGTTTAATCAAACAATAATACAATGGCTTTACAGCCTAATATCTATATAGTGTTAAAAAAGACACCAGCCACAAGACAGCCTAAAAGGTTCTTAAATGACTTTACTTACTTTACTTAATTATTACTTAAGCTATCAACTATTCTGTATTAAATCGGTTATACCAAATTAAAAATGGGTCGTTGTGGCGCAGGGGTTAGAGAAGGTGTGCTGGGAAGCACAAGGTTGGTGGTTCGAGTCCAGGCTGCCCCATGTTCCATGTCGAAGTGTCCCTGAGCAAGACACCTAACCCCTAATTGCTCCCTGGGCAAAAATGTGAAAAAGCCATGGGTTTAAAGTGAAATGTAAGTCGCTTTGGATAAAAGCGTCTGCTAAATGACCTGTAATGTAATGTAATGTAAAAAAGGATGCCCTTGATACATGCCCCTTAAATGAGATGTCGGCCAGAGGTCAGGCGGATGGTCTGCTTCTTCAGGCAGCGCTTCTGGTGGCCATCACTTGAGAGGGACACGGAGGGGTTTGTGGCCGCTTGTCCAGTTTGCACCCAGAACAAGGCCTCCCTCCAGCGACCGTCAGTTACCACACCCCCCCTCCGGTGCCTCGACGGCCTTCTTCATACATATACTTACGTATATTTATGTGTATCAGTGGCGGCTGGTGGGTTTTCTTTTTGCCAGCCAATCAGTTTCAGTAAACATCCCTGTATGATTCAATGCACAAAAGGGTATCAAATACACATCCTTACTGTGCAGTTAAATAAACATGTTAAATAGAACATGTGTATATATACGTATATATTTAGATGCACCTATGAACCTAGTTTGTTGGGGAAACATCAGTGTGTTGAGGAGAGACCAACTCAAAAGCCACACAGAACTTCACACAATGAACTATTTTGGTTAATATGTGCCTGTTTTCATCCACGTCCTGGTTGTGTGTCCACACCGCGGTCCGGTGTGCGTCGCAGCTGGGCAGTGATGTTAACTTTAGCACGGTGACGTCATGCGGACCGGCGCCGTTAGCACGTAGCTAACTAGCTAGCTAAGCCTCCCGGCGTAGAAGTCTCTACAGAAGCCTCGGCTTCCCTTTCACACCGGTCCGTTGTCTGGTCGTGAGGTCCGGCTGGTCCCGGTCCACCTAGCTAAGTAAGTAACCAAGTACAAGTACTTGGTTACTTGTACAAGTACTTGGTTACTGTACTTAAGTGGATACTTTACTGGAGTGTTTATTTTTCAGACGACTTTTTACTTCTACTCCTGACATTTTAAAAACAGTCTCGTTACTTCAGGCTTCTCCAGATAAACGGCGCTATGCGGACAGTGAATGTGATTGGATGAGAAGTATAAACATTGAGCATCCAAACACTCGATTATTATAAAAAGTTCAGGGGTAGCAGATTTTGATAGCACAATAACACCCTATCAAATATTGCTCCCACTACTCATTGCAGGATAATACAACAGAGTAGACGGAGGCGAGGATACACAGTCCATGCAATTATTTAATATTTCATTTCAAGAGAACGGTCATTGTACAATCTACACGCTCAATGTACTTTTTAACTTGGCCAAAAGAGGAAATAATCGGGATTTTGAGGATGTTACTCGGTTAACACGTCGTTCACCGACAGGGTTGCAAAATATTATGGGCGTGTCAAGGAAACTTGGAAAATCGACTCGGCGCATGCCCAATACTACAAAGAAGCAGTTCTCGACAAGTAGCACAAAATGATAGAGCCCCGGCAGATCGGAGCGACGCCGGGTGGGAAAAGTGGTCGGTGGAAAGTTAGTATTTAGCGACACGGAGCCTCCTCCTCTTCCTCCTCCTCTTCCTCACGCAGAGTCCAGGTAACGTTAGATGAGTCTCTTCATGACCGTGGGTTTGTCCTAAATGTTTTATTGAGAGTCTGGCACAACACAGCGACTTGCAAGCAGCGTGTTAAATAAAGTGATGTGTGTCTTAATGCGGCTTTGGAAATGAACACAAAGGGATTCTGTATTTGCTCATGAAGCCTGAACATACTGGTTAACCAATTGCTTTGTTGAAAAGTGTGATTAGTTGTACACTGTTTCACTAAAGAGATTATGTGTTCATTGCTGGATTACATGTGGCTCTCATAGGCAATTATTTGGATCACGGTAAAAGTATTTCAGTATCTTAGGCCTGCAGTGCAAAGAGTACTATGATTTGTAATGCTCACCGCATTGTTGGATCTGTTGTGTTCAAAAATGAAGAAACGCCGGACGGACAGAGGTCATCGCTGATCAAAAGGTTAAAATCAAATGTATTTAATAAAGGAGATGGCGTTGTGGTAAAAAGAACATCTCAGCTGAGGAGCCGCTGGTCTCAGCAGCCAACAGGCCCCAGGTCAGTCCTTTGACCATCCCTAGTGCCCGTCTGTCGCCTCCACCAGCCAACTCGAGAACAATGGTTCCTACAGGTATTTATAGCAATGCTTAAAGGTGTCAAAGTTAGTGTCCACACCTCTGGGAGTGGTCTTCTGGTGAGTTCAATGTAACTCGGATTTCGAATGATCCTTAGTCAATATCAGTGCTTGTGCAAGTATTACATGCATGCATTCCAGTTGATTACATTACATCAAATACAATCATAACTGCATTGATATTATTCTACTACAGTGCAGAATTACACTGGTTTTACAATATTGTCATTACTTTATGAATTACACAGTTTCAGAATCATGGCTGTATTCTGGTGTACACTATATGCATTTGTATTAATTTTATGAACCGGATCGTCTATTTGTTTCTAATATCCTACAATCCATCCCTTTACACCAATTTTGGTGTAAAAACTAATCGGAGAATTTCTTTCTCAGCCATCTTTTAACTGTTTTCTCTATTTATCTCCGCCCGCCATCTTGTAATGTTCCAAAAACATGTGCTCCGTTTTCCCCAAGTCCAGGCCCCAATCAAATCCTTAATCCGACTTCTTGTATTCTGGTGTACACTATATGCATTTTTATTAACTTTATGAACCGGATCGTCTATTTGTTTCTAATATCCTACAGATCCATGTTTAGTGATGTTTTATAGCCATCAGTACGTGACGTTGACTCTTCTGCAGGCTGCATAATGAACGTGGCAACTAGCAAATTCTGACAAGATATGTTGAGCTTCGCATCCTGACTGCACCTGAAGCCAAGAAGGAAGAAAATAAAGAGCTGCAGCTGTAATTAAACAAAGAGAAAAAGCCAGGCAAACAATCGTGGACCGACTGAATGCCAAAGGATTTAAAAACATGTACTTGCTAGGAAAGTTGTAGACTGTTTAATTGGCTTTTAATATGATTTTTCAATGTGTTGGTGTTATATATGTGTTTATGTGCTAACTGTGCTGGTTTTGTGCAGCTGTGCAGGACACAGCTGCAAACTAACATTTTGTATCATGCTGCTCTTTGCACGTCAGGGTCAAATACGGACACTTGAGACCCGGGTTTAGCACAAGACAATGTTTTAACATATTTTACCATTACATGCATCTCACAACATCAAACACAATCACCCATTTACACAGAATATGTGGACCGTCTTGTGGAAATCTTCTTTGATGTGACACATTCTTCTGGGGCCAGGGAAGGTAAAAAAGATGGACTTCAGCGCCAAACACACACTTCTGACAGTACGGCAAATAGTGCCTTTATTTACAGGTTCGGCATATAAAGACATGCCGCGCCATACGGAGCATGTGTAAGGGATGGTGAGGTGCTTCACGCTGGTCTGATCTGTATCACTCAATATCAGTGCTTCTTCATCCAAAACGTGGTTCAGAAATGGGCATCACGGTGCAGGAAGAAACAGACGTGAATGACACTTTATATATCGGCATCATCAAGTTGTGTATATATAAAAACCACACAAAGTGAGTTTTGTTGTATTTTGCATTCCGTTGTCAGGGAAACGCAGTCCGTGTCATAGAGTGGACTCCATTCCGTTGTTATGGAGTCCACTCTATGACACGGACTGCGTTGTCAGGGAAACGCAGCCCGTGTCATAGAGTGGACTCCATTCCGTTTTTATGGAGTCCACTCTATGACACGGGCTGCGTTGTCAGGGAAACGCAGCCCGTGTCATAGAGTGGACTCCATTACGTTGTTATGGAGTCCACTCTATGACACGGGCTGCGTTGTCAGGGAAACGCAGCCCGTGTCATAGAGTGGACTCCATTACGTTGTTATGGAGTCCACTCTATGACACGGGCTGCGTTTCCCTGACAACGGAACTGTGACATCATCAAGAAATCCTTTGATGTGTCTCGGAACACTAGATCATTGCGTTTCTGGTTCCAGAAGAGTGCAGTTGGATATTTTCTATTGAAAGTATCTGCGATATTTGTCCTTTACAGACTTAAGTAGTTTTTTGGAAGATTCATCACCATCTTTCAGAGGTTACATCGAGTCATTTAGCGACAAATAAAACAGTCTTTTTCAAGACTACACCCCTTTTCAGGGCTGACCAACAGTCTTTTTCAAGACTACACAAGTGTCATTTAACATGTACCGTAGAAACAACCAGAGAATTGGAGCTGGCGCTCCACTTCTTCCGACTCCTCCCACCGGATACAATGTGAACATTGCACTTTCTCGTGCACAGAATGAAGTGCACTGCCTGAAAAGGCAAGTGAGCGAACTCACCGCTCACACTGAAACTGTGAAGTTCGAATTGACCAACATGTTAAAAGGCAAAGATCTTGCCTATGAGCAGATGGTTGACAAGAACCGAAAGAGGTTTTCAGACCTTATCAGGGAGAACGAGGGTTTATCTCTGAAGGTCAGAGAGACCGAACAACTCGTTGTCAAAAATGCTGAACTCATGGTCAAAGTAACAGGGTTACTCTCCACCAACAACTCTCTTCAAGAGAAGCTGCACAAGCAGCAGGCCAACAACCAACAGTTGGAAGCAGAACACAAACTGCTGAAGATCAAGACAGAGGCTCTGGATGAGACTATCAGGGAGAACGAGGGTTTATCTCTGAAGCTCACCGAGACCACAAAAGAACTTTCTGTCAAAAGTGCTGAACTCACGGTCAACAACGAGACCTGGCAGCAGAAATATGAAGATCTGGAGAAAAAGACAACCAAGAAACTGGATGACCAACAACAGTCATTGGAGTCTAAAGTAACAGGGTTACTCTCCACCAACATTTCTCTTCAAGAGAAGCTGCACAAGCAGCAGGCCAACAACCAACAGTTGGAAGCAGAACACAAACTGCTGAAGATCAAGACAGAGGCTCTGGATGAGACTATCAGGGAGAACGAGGGTTTATCTCTGAAGCTCACCGAGACCACAAAAGAACTTTCTGTCAAAAGTGCTGAACTCACGGTCAACAACGAGACCTGGCAGCAGAAATATGAAGATCTGGAGAAAAAGACAACCAAGAAACTGGATGACCAACAACAGTCATTGGAGTCTAAAGTAACAGGGTTACTCTCCACCAACATTTCTCTTCAAGAGAAGCTGCACAAGCAGCAGGCCAACAACCAACAGTTGGAAGCAGAACACAAACTGCTGAAGATCAAGACAGAGGCTCTGGATGAGACTATCAGGGAGAACGAGGGTTTATCTCTGAAGCTCACCGAGACCACAAAAGAACTTTCTGTCAAAAGTGCTGAACTCACGGTCAACAACGAGACCTGGCAGCAGAAATATGAAGATCTGGAGAAAAAGACAACCAAGAAACTGGATGACCAACAACAGTCATTGGAGTCTAAAGTAACAGGGTTACTCTCCACCAACATTTCTCTTCAAGAGAAGCTGCACAAGCAGCAGGCCAACAACCAACAGTTGGAAGCAGAACACAAACTGCTGAAGATCAAGACAGAGGCTCTGGATGAGACTATCAGGGAGAACGAGGGTTTATCTCTGAAGCTCACCGAGACCACAAAAGAACTTTCTGTCAAAAGTGCTGAACTCACGGTCAACAACGAGACCTGGCAGCAGTTGGAAGCAGAACACAAACTGCTGAAGACACAGAGGGATTCTCTGGCTGCTTTAATAAAGAGCCAAGAGGAGACCCGCCACGAGAAGGTCACAATCAGTGATTTCACTGAGTTGTGCCTGACCTCTAGGATCCAACAACTGGAGGATACCATCTCCAAAGAACATCAGATCCTTATCACCAGGATCCAAGAATTAGAGGACGACAAAACAGTCCTTGAAAACATCTGCCTCGACTTAAAAAAAAAAAAAAGAGGCATCTTTGGGAGACGGATGCAAGACCGGCAGACGGAGATGGACAAAATGAGGCGCAAGATGCAGGACAAGGAGACAAAGAAATAGGAGAGAGAAGAGAAGAAAAAGGAGACCATTCAGGACCTGTAAGAACACCTTCCTTCACCTCCCACTCCATCCTACCTCATCCATCTACCCCCGCTCCCCTTCCACCTGCGCTTCACAGCGCTAAATACCCCGGGCATGGACCGCCTCCTCATTCATTGGTAAATATCATTGCCATTGTATAGTTTATTCCCTTTGCTCCAGGAAGTGTTTTTTTCCACCTTCATGGACTGGACAGTAGCACGGCACGGCCTCTGAGGAATGAGGAATCTTTTTCATCTCATCCATTTCATTCTTTGGTTAATGCAAGGCTGCAGATGAAGATGAGGGGATTTCTGTATCTGCGCATATACCCTGAACCCGGCCATTTGGCCGGTGTTTGGATGAACTACCACGGCTGGGTTGACGAATCAACAGTGACAACTTGTGAAGGTAGACCGATAGTTTCATTTGTCCGTCGTTGGAAATTGGGATCTCGGTTTGATTTTTCAAGTTATGCATTAGGAAAGGTTGACACACATGTCCCCCTCTATAGTTTCAATGATGCCATGCCAATATATATAACATATTTTCATACTTCATATTTGTAATATCATAGATAATAACAAGATAATATAGGACTAATATCATATAGCATTATGTAGGACTAATATAAAAAACATAGTATTATACTTCATATTTCTAGTATCATAGAAGATTATATAGGACTAATCTCATATAACATAATATAGGACTAATATAACAAACATGGCATCATACTTAGTATTTCTAATATTATATAACTTAATATCATATACAGTGTTTTCCATAGCGCCCCAACACCCACGCCGCCCTCCGGTACGTCCGCCCCCCCAAAGTTGGAAACCTAGGGGAAACACTGATATGACATAATATAGTAGAACTAATATAGGAGACATGGCTTTATACTTTATCTTTCCAATATCATAGGACATAATATCGTAGAACGAATATCATAGAATAGCATCGCATTCCATAGTTCTAATATAATTTAACTTAATACCGTAGAACTAAAATAAAATAGCATCGTATTCCATAGTTCTAATATAATTTAACTTAACACCGTAGAACTAAAATCATAAAATAGCATCGTATTCCATAGTTCTAATATAATTTAACGTAGTACCGTAGAACTAAAATAAAATAGCATCGTATTCCATAGTTCTGATATAATTTAACTTAATATCGTAGAACTAATATCATCAAATAGCATCGTATTCCATAGTTCTAATATAATTTAACGTAATACCGTAGAACTAAAATAAAATAGCATCGTATTCCATAGTTCTAATATAATTTAACTTAATACCGTAGAACTAAAATAAAATAGCATCGTATTCCATAGTTCTAATATAATTGAACTTAATATCGTAGAACTAATATCATAAAATAGTATCGTATTCCATAGTTCTAATATAATTTAACTTAATATCGTAGAACTAATATCATAAAATAGCATCGTATTCCATAGTTCTAATATAATTAAACTTAATATCGTAGAACTAATATCATAAAATAGCATCGTATTCCATAGTTCTAATATAATTTAACTTAATACCGTAGAACTAATATCATAAAATAGCATCGTATTCCATAGTTCTAATATAATTTAACTTAATACCGTAGAACTAATATCATAAAATAGCATCGTATTCCATAGTTCTAATATAATTTAACATAATATCGTAGAACTAATATCATAAAATAGCATCGTATTCCATAGTTCTAATATAATTTAACTTAATACCGTAGAACTAATATCATAAAATAGCATCGTATTCTATAGTTCTAATATAATTTAACTTAATACCGTAGAACTAAAATGAAATAGCATCGTATTCCATATTTCTAATATAATTTAACTTAATATCGTAGAACTAAAATCAAATAGCATCTATTCCATATTTCTAATACCATTTAACATAACATAGAACTAATATCATAAGTATAGCATTATAGTTTAATATATAACATAATATCTTATTAAAATATCATAAATATAATTTAACAGATGCTATTTTTTACCACTAGCCATGCCTTTAATACAAAGTATAGAGGGGGACATGTATGTCTACCTTGCCTAATGCATAACTTGAAAAATCAAACCGACATCCCAGTTTCCAATGACAGACAAATGAAACTATCGGCCTACCTTCACAAGTTGTTACTATTGATTTGTCAAACCGGCTGTGTGAGGTTATCCGAACATCGTCCAAATGACCGGGTTCAGGGTATATGCGCAGATACAGAAATCCGCTCATCTTCATTTGCGGCCTTGCATTTCGCCAAAGAAAGAAATGGATGAGATGAAAAAGATTCCTCATTCCTCAGGCGCTGTGCTCCGCTACTTTCCAGTCAATGAAGTGGGAAAAGAACACTTAACGGAGCACTGGGAATAAAATATACCCATTTTCATGATTACAGATTGAATGAGGAGTTTGGTCCTCACATGCCAAAAAGTTATATTTTCTTTTTTTCTTTTAAAAAGTTATTTTTTTCTTTTTTTTTCTTTTTCATTTAAAAAAATTACATTTTATTTTTTTATTTTAAAGTTATATTTTATTTTTATTTTATTTTAAAAAGTTATTCTTTTATTTTATTTTAAAAAGTTATTCTTTTATTTTATTTTAAAAAGTTATATTTTCTTTTTCATTTAAAAAAGTTATATTTTCTTTTTTTCTTTTAAAAAGTTATATTTCATTTTTATTTTATTTTAAAAAGCTATTCTTTTATTTTATTTTAAAAAGTTATTCTTTGATTTTATTTAAAAAAGTTATTCTGTGATTTTATTTTATAAAGTTATATTTTATTTTTCATTTAAAAAAGTTATATTTTATTTCATTTTTATTTTATTTTAAAAAGTTATATTTCATTTGGGGTTCAACTGTGGGTTTTCCCTCCATCTATGGGTTTCCCACATAAAAAAAAAAAATCTCCTCCGCGAATCGCCACCTTAACGTGGTGGAGGAGTTTGAGTGGCTCAGTGATCCTGTTATCTGTGTTGTCTGTGGCACAAGCACCTTGTGCGATGGACAACAGGTCTCAGGGGAGAGTCCAGACTAAGAGCGATTCAAAAACCCTAATGTTTAATCAAACAATAATACAATGGCTTTACAGCCTAATATCTATATAGTGTTAAAAAAGACACCAGCCACAAGACAGCCTAAAAGGTTCTTAAATGACTTTACTTACTTTACTTAATTATTACTTAAGCTATCAACTATTCTGTATTAAATCGGTTATACCAAATTAAAAATGGGTCGTTGTGGCGCAGGGGTTAGAGAAGGTGTGCTGGGAAGCACAAGGTTGGTGGTTCGAGTCCAGGCTGCCCCATGTTCCATGTCGAAGTGTCCCTGAGCAAGACACCTAACCCCTAATTGCTCCCTGGGCAAAAATGTGAAAAAGCCATGGGTTTAAAGTGAAATGTAAGTCGCTTTGGATAAAAGCGTCTGCTAAATGACCTGTAATGTAATGTAATGTAAAAAAGGATGCCCTTGATACATGCCCCTTAAATGAGATGTCGGCCAGAGGTCAGGCGGATGGTCTGCTTCTTCAGGCAGCGCTTCTGGTGGCCATCACTTGAGAGGGACACGGAGGGGTTTGTGGCCGCTTGTCCAGTTTGCACCCAGAACAAGGCCTCCCTCCAGCGACCGTCAGTTACCACACCCCCCCTCCGGTGCCTCGACGGCCTTCTTCATACATATACTTACGTATATTTATGTGTATCAGTGGCGGCTGGTGGGTTTTCTTTTTGCCAGCCAATCAGTTTCAGTAAACATCCCTGTATGATTCAATGCACAAAAGGGTATCAAATACACATCCTTACTGTGCAGTTAAATAAACATGTTAAATAGAACATGTGTATATATACGTATATATTTAGATGCACCTATGAACCTAGTTTGTTGGGGAAACATCAGTGTGTTGAGGAGAGACCAACTCAAAAGCCACACAGAACTTCACACAATGAACTATTTTGGTTAATATGTGCCTGTTTTCATCCACGTCCTGGTTGTGTGTCCACACCGCGGTCCGGTGTGCGTCGCAGCTGGGCAGTGATGTTAACTTTAGCACGGTGACGTCATGCGGACCGGCGCCGTTAGCACGTAGCTAACTAGCTAGCTAAGCCTCCCGGCGTAGAAGTCTCTACAGAAGCCTCGGCTTCCCTTTCACACCGGTCCGTTGTCTGGTCGTGAGGTCCGGCTGGTCCCGGTCCACCTAGCTAAGTAAGTAACCAAGTACAAGTACTTGGTTACTTGTACAAGTACTTGGTTACTGTACTTAAGTGGATACTTTACTGGAGTGTTTATTTTTCAGACGACTTTTTACTTCTACTCCTGACATTTTAAAAACAGTCTCGTTACTTCAGGCTTCTCCAGATAAACGGCGCTATGCGGACAGTGAATGTGATTGGATGAGAAGTATAAACATTGAGCATCCAAACACTCGATTATTATAAAAAGTTCAGGGGTAGCAGATTTTGATAGCACAATAACACCCTATCAAATATTGCTCCCACTACTCATTGCAGGATAATACAACAGAGTAGACGGAGGCGAGGATACACAGTCCATGCAATTATTTAATATTTCATTTCAAGAGAACGGTCATTGTACAATCTACACGCTCAATGTACTTTTTAACTTGGCCAAAAGAGGAAATAATCGGGATTTTGAGGATGTTACTCGGTTAACACGTCGTTCACCGACAGGGTTGCAAAATATTATGGGCGTGTCAAGGAAACTTGGAAAATCGACTCGGCGCATGCCCAATACTACAAAGAAGCAGTTCTCGACAAGTAGCACAAAATGATAGAGCCCCGGCAGATCGGAGCGACGCCGGGTGGGAAAAGTGGTCGGTGGAAAGTTAGTATTTAGCGACACGGAGCCTCCTCCTCTTCCTCCTCCTCTTCCTCACGCAGAGTCCAGGTAACGTTAGATGAGTCTCTTCATGACCGTGGGTTTGTCCTAAATGTTTTATTGAGAGTCTGGCACAACACAGCGACTTGCAAGCAGCGTGTTAAATAAAGTGATGTGTGTCTTAATGCGGCTTTGGAAATGAACACAAAGGGATTCTGTATTTGCTCATGAAGCCTGAACATACTGGTTAACCAATTGCTTTGTTGAAAAGTGTGATTAGTTGTACACTGTTTCACTAAAGAGATTATGTGTTCATTGCTGGATTACATGTGGCTCTCATAGGCAATTATTTGGATCACGGTAAAAGTATTTCAGTATCTTAGGCCTGCAGTGCAAAGAGTACTATGATTTGTAATGCTCACCGCATTGTTGGATCTGTTGTGTTCAAAAATGAAGAAACGCCGGACGGACAGAGGTCATCGCTGATCAAAAGGTTAAAATCAAATGTATTTAATAAAGGAGATGGCGTTGTGGTAAAAAGAACATCTCAGCTGAGGAGCCGCTGGTCTCAGCAGCCAACAGGCCCCAGGTCAGTCCTTTGACCATCCCTAGTGCCCGTCTGTCGCCTCCACCAGCCAACTCGAGAACAATGGTTCCTACAGGTATTTATAGCAATGCTTAAAGGTGTCAAAGTTAGTGTCCACACCTCTGGGAGTGGTCTTCTGGTGAGTTCAATGTAACTCGGATTTCGAATGATCCTTAGTCAATATCAGTGCTTGTGCAAGTATTACATGCATGCATTCCAGTTGATTACATTACATCAAATACAATCATAACTGCATTGATATTATTCTACTACAGTGCAGAATTACACTGGTTTTACAATATTGTCATTACTTTATGAATTACACAGTTTCAGAATCATGGCTGTATTCTGGTGTACACTATATGCATTTGTATTAATTTTATGAACCGGATCGTCTATTTGTTTCTAATATCCTACAATCCATCCCTTTACACCAATTTTGGTGTAAAAACTAATCGGAGAATTTCTTTCTCAGCCATCTTTTAACTGTTTTCTCTATTTATCTCCGCCCGCCATCTTGTAATGTTCCAAAAACATGTGCTCCGTTTTCCCCAAGTCCAGGCCCCAATCAAATCCTTAATCCGACTTCTTGTATTCTGGTGTACACTATATGCATTTTTATTAACTTTATGAACCGGATCGTCTATTTGTTTCTAATATCCTACAGATCCATGTTTAGTGATGTTTTATAGCCATCAGTACGTGACGTTGACTCTTCTGCAGGCTGCATAATGAACGTGGCAACTAGCAAATTCTGACAAGATATGTTGAGCTTCGCATCCTGACTGCACCTGAAGCCAAGAAGGAAGAAAATAAAGAGCTGCAGCTGTAATTAAACAAAGAGAAAAAGCCAGGCAAACAATCGTGGACCGACTGAATGCCAAAGGATTTAAAAACATGTACTTGCTAGGAAAGTTGTAGACTGTTTAATTGGCTTTTAATATGATTTTTCAATGTGTTGGTGTTATATATGTGTTTATGTGCTAACTGTGCTGGTTTTGTGCAGCTGTGCAGGACACAGCTGCAAACTAACATTTTGTATCATGCTGCTCTTTGCACGTCAGGGTCAAATACGGACACTTGAGACCCGGGTTTAGCACAAGACAATGTTTTAACATATTTTACCATTACATGCATCTCACAACATCAAACACAATCACCCATTTACACAGAATATGTGGACCGTCTTGTGGAAATCTTCTTTGATGTGACACATTCTTCTGGGGCCAGGGAAGGTAATAAAGATGGACTTCAGCGCCAAACACACACTTCTGACAGTACGGCAAATAGTGCCTTTATTTACAGGTTCGGCATATAAAGACATGCCGCGCCATACGGAGCATGTGTAAGGGATGGTGAGGTGCTTCACGCTGGTCTGATCTGTATCACTCAATATCAGTGCTTCTTCATCCAAAACGTGGTTCAGAAATGGGCATCACGGTGCAGGAAGAAACAGACGTGAATGACACTTTATATATCGGCATCATCAAGTTGTGTATATATAAAAACCACACAAAGTGAGTTTTGTTGTATTTTGCATTCCGTTGTCAGGGAAACGCAGTCCGTGTCATAGAGTGGACTCCATTCCGTTGTTATGGAGTCCACTCTATGACACGGACTGCGTTGTCAGGGAAACGCAGCCCGTGTCATAGAGTGGACTCCATTCCGTTTTTATGGAGTCCACTCTATGACACGGGCTGCGTTGTCAGGGAAACGCAGCCCGTGTCATAGAGTGGACTCCATAACAACGTAATGGAGTCCACTGACAACGGAACTGTGACATCATCAAGAAATCCTTTGATGTGTCTCGGAACACTAGATCATTGCGTTTCTGGTTCCAGAAGAGTGCAGTTGGATATTTTCTATTGAAAGTATCTGCGATATTTGTCCTTTACAGACTTAAGTAGTTTTTTGGAAGATTCATCACCATCTTTCAGAGGTTACATCGAGTCATTTAGCGACAAATAAAACAGTCTTTTTCAAGACTACACCCCTTTTCAGGGCTGACCAACAGTCTTTTTCAAGACTACACAAGTGTCATTTAACATGTACCGTAGAAACAACCAGAGAATTGGAGCTGGCGCTCCACTTCTTCCGACTCCTCCCACCGGATACAATGTGAACATTGCACTTTCTCGTGCACAGAATGAAGTGCACTGCCTGAAAAGGCAAGTGAGCGAACTCACCGCTCACACTGAAACTGTGAAGTTCGAATTGACCAACATGTTAAAAGGCAAAGATCTTGCCTATGAGCAGATGGTTGACAAGAACCGAAAGAGGTTTTCAGACCTTATCAGGGAGAACGAGGGTTTATCTCTGAAGGTCAGAGAGACCGAACAACTCGTTGTCAAAAATGCTGAACTCATGGTCAAAGTAACAGGGTTACTCTCCACCAACAACTCTCTTCAAGAGAAGCTGCACAAGCAGCAGGCCAACAACCAACAGTTGGAAGCAGAACACAAACTGCTGAAGATCAAGACAGAGGCTCTGGATGAGACTATCAGGGAGAACGAGGGTTTATCTCTGAAGCTCACCGAGACCACAAAAGAACTTTCTGTCAAAAGTGCTGAACTCACGGTCAACAACGAGACCTGGCAGCAGAAATATGAAGATCTGGAGAAAAAGACAACCAAGAAACTGGATGACCAACAACAGTCATTGGAGTCTAAAGTAACAGGGTTACTCTCCACCAACATTTCTCTTCAAGAGAAGCTGCACAAGCAGCAGGCCAACAACCAACAGTTGGAAGCAGAACACAAACTGCTGAAGATCAAGACAGAGGCTCTGGATGAGACTATCAGGGAGAACGAGGGTTTATCTCTGAAGCTCACCGAGACCACAAAAGAACTTTCTGTCAAAAGTGCTGAACTCACGGTCAACAACGAGACCTGGCAGCAGAAATATGAAGATCTGGAGAAAAAGACAACCAAGAAACTGGATGACCAACAACAGTCATTGGAGTCTAAAGTAACAGGGTTACTCTCCACCAACATTTCTCTTCAAGAGAAGCTGCACAAGCAGCAGGCCAACAACCAACAGTTGGAAGCAGAACACAAACTGCTGAAGATCAAGACAGAGGCTCTGGATGAGACTATCAGGGAGAACGAGGGTTTATCTCTGAAGCTCACCGAGACCACAAAAGAACTTTCTGTCAAAAGTGCTGAACTCACGGTCAACAACGAGACCTGGCAGCAGAAATATGAAGATCTGGAGAAAAAGACAACCAAGAAACTGGATGACCAACAACAGTCATTGGAGTCTAAAGTAACAGGGTTACTCTCCACCAACATTTCTCTTCAAGAGAAGCTGCACAAGCAGCAGGCCAACAACCAACAGTTGGAAGCAGAACACAAACTGCTGAAGATCAAGACAGAGGCTCTGGATGAGACTATCAGGGAGAACGAGGGTTTATCTCTGAAGCTCACCGAGACCACAAAAGAACTTTCTGTCAAAAGTGCTGAGCTCACGGTCAACAACGAGACCTGGCAGCAGAAATATGAAGATCTGGAGAAAAAGACAACCAAGAAACTGGATGACCAACAACAGTCATTGGAGTCTAAAGTAACAGGGTTACTCTCCACCAACATTTCTCTTCAAGAGAAGCTGCACAAGCAGCAGGCCAACAACCAACAGTTGGAAGCAGAACACAAACTGCTGAAGATCAAGACAGAGGCTCTGGATGAGACTATCAGGGAGAACGAGGGTTTATCTCTGAAGCTCACCGAGACCACAAAAGAACTTTCTGTCAAAAGTGCTGAACTCACGGTCAACAACGAGACCTGGCAGCAGTTGGAAGCAGAACACAAACTGCTGAAGACACAGAGGGATTCTCTGGCTGCTTTAATAAAGAGCCAAGAGGAGACCCGCCACGAGATGGTCACAATCAGTGATTTCACTGAGTTGTGCCTGACCTCTAGGATCCAACAACTGGAGGATACCATCTCCAAAGAACATCAGATCCTTATCACCAGGATCCAAGAATTAGAGGACGACAAAACAGTCCTTGAAAACATCTGCCTCGACTTAAAAAAAAAAAAAAGAGGCATCTTTGGGAGACGGATGCAAGACCGGCAGACGGAGATGGACAAAATGAGGCGCAAGATGCAGGACAAGGAGACAAAGAAATAGGAGAGAGAAGAGAAGAAAAAGGAGACCATTCAGGACCTGTAAGAACACCTTCCTTCACCTCCCACTCCATCCTACCTCATCCATCTACCCCCGCTCCCCTTCCACCTGCGCTTCACAGCGCTAAATACCCCGGGCATGGACCGCCTCCTCATTCATTGGTAAATATCATTGCCATTGTATAGTTTATTCCCTTTGCTCCAGGAAGTGTTTTTTTCCACCTTCATGGACTGGACAGTAGCACGGCACGGCCTCTGAGGAATGAGGAATCTTTTTCATCTCATCCATTTCATTCTTTGGTTAATGCAAGGCTGCAGATGAAGATGAGGGGATTTCTGTATCTGCGCATATACCCTGAACCCGGCCATTTGGCCGGTGTTTGGATGAACTACCACGGCTGGGTTGACGAATCAACAGTGACAACTTGTGAAGGTAGACCGATAGTTTCATTTGTCCATCGTTGGAAATTGGGATCTCGGTTTGATTTTTCAAGTTATGCATTAGGAAAGGTTGACACACATGTCCCCCTCTATAGTTTCAATGATGCCATGCCAATATATATAACATATTTTCATACTTCATATTTGTAATATCATAGATAATAACAAGATAATATAGGACTAATATCATATAGCATTATGTAGGACTAATATAAAAAACATAGTATTATACTTCATATTTCTAGTATCATAGAAGATTATATAGGACTAATCTCATATAACATAATATAGGACTAATATAACAAACATGGCATCATACTTAGTATTTCTAATATTATATAACTTAATATCATATACAGTGTTTTCCATAGCGCCCCAACACCCACGCCCCCCTCCGGTACGTCCGCCCCCCCAAAGTTGGAAACCTAGGGGAAACACTGATATGACATAATATAGTAGAACTAATATAGGAGACATGGCTTTATACTTTATCTTTCCAATATCATAGGACATAATATCGTAGAACGAATATCATAAAATAGCATCGCATTCCATAGTTCTAATATAATTTAACTTAATACCGTAGAACTAAAATAAAATAGCATCGTATTCCATAGTTCTAATATAATTTAACTTAACACCGTAGAACTAAAATCATAAAATAGCATCGTATTCCATAGTTCTAATATAATTTAACGTAGTACCGTAGAACTAAAATAAAATAGCATCGTATTCCATAGTTCTAATATAATTTAACTTAATATCGTAGAACTAATATCATCAAATAGCATCGTATTCCATAGTTCTAATATAATTTAACGTAATACCGTAGAACTAAAATAAAATAGCATCGTATTCCATAGTTCTAATATAATTGAACTTAATATCGTAGAACTAATATCATAAAATAGTATCGTATTCCATAGTTCTAATATAATTTAACTTAATATCGTAGAACTAATATCATAAAATAGCATCGTATTCCATAGTTCTAATATAATTAAACTTAATATCGTAGAACTAATATCATAAAATAGCATCGTATTCCATAGTTCTAATATAATTTAACTTAATACCGTAGAACTAATATCATAAAATAGCATCGTATTCCATAGTTCTAATATAATTTAACTTAATACCGTAGAACTAATATCATAAAATAGCATCGTATTCCATAGTTCTAATATAATTTAACATAATATCGTAGAACTAATATCATAAAATAGCATCGTATTCCATAGTTCTAATATAATTTAACTTAATACCGTAGAACTAATATCATAAAATAGCATCGTATTCTATAGTTCTAATATAATTTAACTTAATACCGTAGAACTAAAATGAAATAGCATCGTATTCCATATTTCTAATATAATTTAACTTAATATCGTAGAACTAAAATCAAATAGCATCTATTCCATATTTCTAATACCATTTAACATAACATAGAACTAATATCATAAGTATAGCATTATAGTTTAATATATAACATAATATCTTATTAAAATATCATAAATATAATTTAACAGATGCTATTTTTTACCACTAGCCATGCCTTTAATACAAAGTATAGAGGGGGACATGTATGTCTACCTTGCCTAATGCATAACTTGAAAAATCAAACCGACCTCCCAGTTTCCAATGACAGACAAATGAAACTATCGGCCTACCTTCACAAGTTGTTACTATTGATTTGTCAAACCGGCTGTGTGAGGTTATCCGAACATCGTCCAAATGACCGGGTTCAGGGTATATGCGCAGATACAGAAATCCGCTCATCTTCATTTGCGGCCTTGCATTTCGCCAAAGAAAGAAATGGATGAGATGAAAAAGATTCCTCATTCCTCAGGCGCTGTGCTCCGCTACTTTCCAGTCAATGAAGTGGGAAAAGAACACTTAACGGAGCACTGGGAATAAAATATACCCATTTTCATGATTACAGATTGAATGAGGAGTTTGGTCCTCACATGCCAAAAAGTTATATTTTCTTTTTTTCTTTTAAAAAGTTATTTTTTTCTTTTTTTTTCTTTTTCATTTAAAAAAATTACATTTTATTTTTTTATTTTAAAGTTATATTTTATTTTTATTTTATTTTAAAAAGTTATTCTTTTATTTTATTTTAAAAAGTTATTCTTTTATTTTATTTTAAAAAGTTATATTTTCTTTTTCATTTAAAAAAGTTATATTTTCTTTTTTTCTTTTAAAAAGTTATATTTCATTTTTATTTTATTTTAAAAAGCTATTCTTTTATTTTATTTTAAAAAGTTATTCTTTGATTTTATTTAAAAAAGTTATTCTTTGATTTTATTTTATAAAGTTATATTTTATTTTTCATTTAAAAAAGTTATATTTTATTTCATTTTTATTTTATTTTAAAAAGTTATATTTCATTTGGGGTTCAACTGTGGGTTTTCCCTCCATCTATGGGTTTCCCACATAAAAAAAAAAAATCTCCTCCGCGAATCGCCACCTTAACGTGGTGGAGGAGTTTGAGTGGCTCAGTGATCCTGTTATCTGTGTTGTCTGTGGCACAAGCACCTTGTGCGATGGACAACAGGTCTCAGGGGAGAGTCCAGACTAAGAGCGATTCAAAAACCCTAATGTTTAATCAAACAATAATACAATGGCTTTACAGCCTAATATCTATATAGTGTTAAAAAAGACACCAGCCACAAGACAGCCTAAAAGGTTCTTAAATGACTTTACTTACTTTACTTAATTATTACTTAAGCTATCAACTATTCTGTATTAAATCGGTTATAACAAATTAAAAATGGGTCGTTGTGGCGCAGGGGTTAGAGAAGGTGTGCTGGGAAGCACAAGGTTGGTGGTTCGAGTCCAGGCTGCCCCATGTTCCATGTCGAAGTGTCCCTGAGCAAGACACCTAACCCCTAATTGCTCCCTGGGCAAAAATGTGAAAAAGCCATGGGTTTAAAGTGAAATGTAAGTCGCTTTGGATAAAAGCGTCTGCTAAATGACCTGTAATGTAATGTAATGTAAAAAAGGATGCCCTTGATACATGCCCCTTAAATGAGATGTCGGCCAGAGGTCAGGCGGATGGTCTGCTTCTTCAGGCAGCGCTTCTGGTGGCCATCACTTGAGAGGGACACGGAGGGGTTTGTGGCCGCTTGTCCAGTTTGCACCCAGAACAAGGCCTCCCTCCAGCGACCGTCAGTTACCACACCCCCCCTCCGGTGCCTCGACGGCCTTCTTCATACATATACTTACGTATATTTATGTGTATCAGTGGCGGCTGGTGGGTTTTCTTTTTGCCAGCCAATCAGTTTCAGTAAACATCCCTGTATGATTCAATGCACAAAAGGGTATCAAATACACATCCTTACTGTGCAGTTAAATAAACATGTAAAATAGAACATGTGTATATATACGTATATATTTAGATGCACCTATGAACCTAGTTTGTTGGGGAAACATCAGTGTGTTGAGGAGAGACCAACTCAAAAGCCACACAGAACTTCACACAATGAACTATTTTGGTTAATATGTGCCTGTTTTCATCCACGTCCTGGTTGTGTGTCCACACCGCGGTCCGGTGTGCGTCGCAGCTGGGCAGTGATGTTAACTTTAGCACTGTGACGTCATGCGGACCGGCGCCGTTAGCACGTAGCTAACTAGCTAGCTAAGCCTCCCGGCGTAGAAGTCTCTACAGAAGCCTCGGCTTCCCTTTCACACCGGTCCGTTGTCTGGTCGTGAGGTCCGGCTGGTCCCGGTCCACCTAGCTAAGTAAGTAACCAAGTACAAGTACTTGGTTACTTGTACAAGTACTTGGTTACTGTACTTAAGTGGATACTTTACTGGAGTGTTTATTTTTCAGACGACTTTTTACTTCTACTCCTGACATTTTAAAAACAGTCTCGTTACTTCAGGCTTCTCCAGATAAACGGCGCTATGCGGACAGTGAATGTGATTGGATGAGAAGTATAAACATTGAGCATCCAAACACTCGATTATTATAAAAAGTTCAGGGGTAGCAGATTTTGATAGCACAATAACACCCTATCAAATATTGCTCCCACTACTCATTGCAGGATAATACAACAGAGTAGACGGAGGCGAGGATACACAGTCCATGCAATTATTTAATATTTCATTTCAAGAGAACGGTCATTGTACAATCTACACGCTCAATGTACTTTTTAACTTGGCCAAAAGAGGAAATAATCGGGATTTTGAGGATGTTACTCGGTTAACACGTCGTTCACCGACAGGGTTGCAAAATATTATGGGCGTGTCAAGGAAACTTGGAAAATCGACTCGGCGCATGCCCAATACTACAAAGAAGCAGTTCTCGACAAGTAGCACAAAATGATAGAGCGCCGGCAGATCGGAGCGACGCCGGGTGGGAAAAGTGGTCGGTGGAAAGTTAGTATTTAGCGACACGGAGCCTCCTCCTCTTCCTCCTCCTCTTCCTCACGCAGAGTCCAGGTAACGTTAGATGAGTCTCTTCATGACCGTGGGTTTGTCCTAAATGTTTTATTGAGAGTCTGGCACAACACAGCGACTTGCAAGCAGCGTGTTAAATAAAGTGATGTGTGTCTTAATGCGGCTTTGGAAATGAACACAAAGGGATTCTGTATTTGCTCATGAAGCCTGAACATACTGGTTAACCAATTGCTTTGTTGAAAAGTGTGATTAGTTGTACACTGTTTCACTAAAGAGATTATGTGTTCATTGCTGGATTACATGTGGCTCTCATAGGCAATTATTTGGATCACGGTAAAAGTATTTCAGTATCTTAGGCCTGCAGTGCAAAGAGTACTATGATTTGTAATGCTCACCGCATTGTTGGATCTGTTGTGTTCAAAAATGAAGAAACGCCGGACGGACAGAGGTCATCGCTGATCAAAAGGTTAAAATCAAATGTATTTAATAAAGGAGATGGCGTTGTGGTAAAAAGAACATCTCAGCTGAGGAGCCGCTGGTCTCAGCAGCCAACAGGCCCCAGGTCAGTCCTTTGACCATCCCTAGTGCCCGTCTGTCGCCTCCACCAGCCAACTCGAGAACAATGGTTCCTACAGGTATTTATAGCAATGCTTAAAGGTGTCAAAGTTAGTGTCCACACCTCTGGGAGTGGTCTTCTGGTGAGTTCAATGTAACTCGGATTTCGAATGATCCTTAGTCAATATCAGTGCTTGTGCAAGTATTACATGCATGCATTCCAGTTGATTACATTACATCAAATACAATCATAACTGCATTGATATTATTCTACTACAGTGCAGAATTACACTGGTTTTACAATATTGTCATTACTTTATGAATTACACAGTTTCAGAATCATGGCTGTATTCTGGTGTACACTATATGCATTTGTATTAATTTTATGAACCGGATCGTCTATTTGTTTCTAATATCCTACAATCCATCCCTTTACACCAATTTTGGTGTAAAAACTAATCGGAGAATTTCTTTCTCAGCCATCTTTTAACTGTTTTCTCTATTTATCTCCGCCCGCCATCTTGTAATGTTCCAAAAACATGTGCTCCGTTTTCCCCAAGTCCAGGCCCCAATCAAATCCTTAATCCGACTTCTTGTATTCTGGTGTACACTATATGCATTTTTATTAACTTTATGAACCGGATCGTCTATTTGTTTCTAATATCCTACAGATCCATGTTTAGTGATGTTTTATAGCCATCAGTACGTGACGTTGACTCTTCTGCAGGCTGCATAATGAACGTGGCAACTAGCAAATTCTGACAAGATATGTTGAGCTTCGCATCCTGACTGCACCTGAAGCCAAGAAGGAAGAAAATAAAGAGCTGCAGCTGTAATTAAACAAAGAGAAAAAGCCAGGCAAACAATCGTGGACCGACTGAATGCCAAAGGATTTAAAAACATGTACTTGCTAGGAAAGTTGTAGACTGTTTAATTGGCTTTTAATATGATTTTTCAATGTGTTGGTGTTATATATGTGTTTATGTGCTAACTGTGCTGGTTTTGTGCAGCTGTGCAGGACACAGCTGCAAACTAACATTTTGTATCATGCTGCTCTTTGCACGTCAGGGTCAAATACGGACACTTGAGACCCGGGTTTAGCACAAGACAATGTTTTAACATATTTTACCATTACATGCATCTCACAACATCAAACACAATCACCCATTTACACAGAATATGTGGACCGTCTTGTGGAAATCTTCTTTGATGTGACACATTCTTCTGGGGCCAGGGAAGGTAATAAAGATGGACTTCAGCGCCAAACACACACTTCTGACAGTACGGCAAATAGTGCCTTTATTTACAGGTTCGGCATATAAAGACATGCCGCGCCATACGGAGCATGTGTAAGGGATGGTGAGGTGCTTCACGCTGGTCTGATCTGTATCACTCAATATCAGTGCTTCTTCATCCAAAACGTGGTTCAGAAATGGGCATCACGGTGCAGGAAGAAACAGACGTGAATGACACTTTATATATCGGCATCATCAAGTTGTGTATATATAAAAACCACACAAAGTGAGTTTTGTTGTATTTTGCATTCCGTTGTCAGGGAAACGCAGTCCGTGTCATAGAGTGGACTCCATTCCGTTGTTATGGAGTCCACTCTATGACACGGACTGCGTTGTCAGGGAAACGCAGCCCGTGTCATAGAGTGGACTCCATTCCGTTTTTATGGAGTCCACTCTATGACACGGGCTGCGTTGTCAGGGAAACGCAGCCCGTGTCATAGAGTGGACTCCATAACAACGTAATGGAGTCCACTGACAACGGAACTGTGACATCATCAAGAAATCCTTTGA
This sequence comes from Gasterosteus aculeatus, assembly GCF_964276395.1. NCBI lineage: Eukaryota > Metazoa > Chordata > Actinopteri > Perciformes > Gasterosteidae > Gasterosteus > Gasterosteus aculeatus. The sequence goes on along the minus strand of NC_135695.1, from coordinate 22,265,946 downwards.
TGTGTCTCGGAACACTAGATCATTGCGTTTCTGGTTCCAGAAGAGTGCAGTTGGATATTTTCTATTGAAAGTATCTGCGATATTTGTCCTTTACAGACTTAAGTAGTTTTTTGGAAGATTCATCACCATCTTTCAGAGGTTACATCGAGTCATTTAGCGACAAATAAAACAGTCTTTTTCAAGACTACACCCCTTTTCAGGGCTGACCAACAGTCTTTTTCAAGACTACACAAGTGTCATTTAACATGTACCGTAGAAACAACCAGAGAATTGGAGCTGGCGCTCCACTTCTTCCGACTCCTCCCACCGGATACAATGTGAACATTGCACTTTCTCGTGCACAGAATGAAGTGCACTGCCTGAAAAGGCAAGTGAGCGAACTCACCGCTCACACTGAAACTGTGAAGTTCGAATTGACCAACATGTTAAAAGGCAAAGATCTTGCCTATGAGCAGATGGTTGACAAGAACCGAAAGAGGTTTTCAGACCTTATCAGGGAGAACGAGGGTTTATCTCTGAAGGTCAGAGAGACCGAACAACTCGTTGTCAAAAATGCTGAACTCATGGTCAAAGTAACAGGGTTACTCTCCACCAACAACTCTCTTCAAGAGAAGCTGCACAAGCAGCAGGCCAACAACCAACAGTTGGAAGCAGAACACAAACTGCTGAAGATCAAGACAGAGGCTCTGGATGAGACTATCAGGGAGAACGAGGGTTTATCTCTGAAGCTCACCGAGACCACAAAAGAACTTTCTGTCAAAAGTGCTGAACTCACGGTCAACAACGAGACCTGGCAGCAGAAATATGAAGATCTGGAGAAAAAGACAACCAAGAAACTGGATGACCAACAACAGTCATTGGAGTCTAAAGTAACAGGGTTACTCTCCACCAACATTTCTCTTCAAGAGAAGCTGCACAAGCAGCAGGCCAACAACCAACAGTTGGAAGCAGAACACAAACTGCTGAAGATCAAGACAGAGGCTCTGGATGAGACTATCAGGGAGAACGAGGGTTTATCTCTGAAGCTCACCGAGACCACAAAAGAACTTTCTGTCAAAAGTGCTGAACTCACGGTCAACAACGAGACCTGGCAGCAGAAATATGAAGATCTGGAGAAAAAGACAACCAAGAAACTGGATGACCAACAACAGTCATTGGAGTCTAAAGTAACAGGGTTACTCTCCACCAACATTTCTCTTCAAGAGAAGCTGCACAAGCAGCAGGCCAACAACCAACAGTTGGAAGCAGAACACAAACTGCTGAAGATCAAGACAGAGGCTCTGGATGAGACTATCAGGGAGAACGAGGGTTTATCTCTGAAGCTCACCGAGACCACAAAAGAACTTTCTGTCAAAAGTGCTGAACTCACGGTCAACAACGAGACCTGGCAGCAGAAATATGAAGATCTGGAGAAAAAGACAACCAAGAAACTGGATGACCAACAACAGTCATTGGAGTCTAAAGTAACAGGGTTACTCTCCACCAACATTTCTCTTCAAGAGAAGCTGCACAAGCAGCAGGCCAACAACCAACAGTTGGAAGCAGAACACAAACTGCTGAAGATCAAGACAGAGGCTCTGGATGAGACTATCAGGGAGAACGAGGGTTTATCTCTGAAGCTCACCGAGACCACAAAAGAACTTTCTGTCAAAAGTGCTGAGCTCACGGTCAACAACGAGACCTGGCAGCAGAAATATGAAGATCTGGAGAAAAAGACAACCAAGAAACTGGATGACCAACAACAGTCATTGGAGTCTAAAGTAACAGGGTTACTCTCCACCAACATTTCTCTTCAAGAGAAGCTGCACAAGCAGCAGGCCAACAACCAACAGTTGGAAGCAGAACACAAACTGCTGAAGATCAAGACAGAGGCTCTGGATGAGACTATCAGGGAGAACGAGGGTTTATCTCTGAAGCTCACCGAGACCACAAAAGAACTTTCTGTCAAAAGTGCTGAACTCACGGTCAACAACGAGACCTGGCAGCAGTTGGAAGCAGAACACAAACTGCTGAAGACACAGAGGGATTCTCTGGCTGCTTTAATAAAGAGCCAAGAGGAGACCCGCCACGAGATGGTCACAATCAGTGATTTCACTGAGTTGTGCCTGACCTCTAGGATCCAACAACTGGAGGATACCATCTCCAAAGAACATCAGATCCTTATCACCAGGATCCAAGAATTAGAGGACGACAAAACAGTCCTTGAAAACATCTGCCTCGACTTAAAAAAAAAAAAAAGAGGCATCTTTGGGAGACGGATGCAAGACCGGCAGACGGAGATGGACAAAATGAGGCGCAAGATGCAGGACAAGGAGACAAAGAAATAGGAGAGAGAAGAGAAGAAAAAGGAGACCATTCAGGACCTGTAAGAACACCTTCCTTCACCTCCCACTCCATCCTACCTCATCCATCTACCCCCGCTCCCCTTCCACCTGCGCTTCACAGCGCTAAATACCCCGGGCATGGACCGCCTCCTCATTCATTGGTAAATATCATTGCCATTGTATAGTTTATTCCCTTTGCTCCAGGAAGTGTTTTTTTCCACCTTCATGGACTGGACAGTAGCACGGCACGGCCTCTGAGGAATGAGGAATCTTTTTCATCTCATCCATTTCATTCTTTGGTTAATGCAAGGCTGCAGATGAAGATGAGGGGATTTCTGTATCTGCGCATATACCCTGAACCCGGCCATTTGGCCGGTGTTTGGATGAACTACCACGGCTGGGTTGACGAATCAACAGTGACAACTTGTGAAGGTAGACCTATAGTTTCATTTGTCCGTCGTTGGAAATTGGGATCTCGGTTTGATTTTTCAAGTTATGCATTAGGAAAGGTTGACACACATGTCCCCCTCTATAGTTTCAATGATGCCATGCCAATATATATAACATATTTTCATACTTCATATTTGTAATATCATAGATAATAACAAGATAATATAGGACTAATATCATATAGCATTATGTAGGACTAATATAAAAAACATAGTATTATACTTCATATTTCTAGTATCATAGAAGATTATATAGGACTAATCTCATATAACATAATATAGGACTAATATAACAAACATGGCATCATACTTAGTATTTCTAATATTATATAACTTAATATCATATACAGTGTTTTCCATAGCGCCCCAACACCCACGCCCCCCTCCGGTACGTCCGCCCCCCCAAAGTTGGAAACCTAGGGGAAACACTGATATGACATAATATAGTAGAACTAATATAGGAGACATGGCTTTATACTTTTCTTTCCAATATCATAGGACATAATATCGTAGAACGAATATCATAAAATAGCATCGCATTCCATAGTTCTAATATAATTTAACTTAATACCGTAGAACTAAAATAAAATAGCATCGTATTCCATAGTTCTAATATAATTTAACTTAACACCGTAGAACTAAAATCATAAAATAGCATCGTATTCCATAGTTCTAATATAATTTAACGTAGTACCGTAGAACTAAAATAAAATAGCATCGTATTCCATAGTTCTAATATAATTTAACTTAATATCGTAGAACTAATATCATCAAATAGCATCGTATTCCATAGTTCTAATATAATTTAACGTAATACCGTAGAACTAAAATAAAATAGCATCGTATTCCATAGTTCTAATATAATTTAACTTAATACCGTAGAACTAAAATAAAATAGCATCGTATTCCATAGTTCTAATATAATTGAACTTAATATCGTAGAACTAATATCATAAAATAGTATCGTATTCCATAGTTCTAATATAATTTAACTTAATATCGTAGAACTAATATCATAAAATAGCATCGTATTCCATAGTTCTAATATAATTAAACTTAATATCGTAGAACTAATATCATAAAATAGCATCGTATTCCATAGTTCTAATATAATTTAACTTAATACCGTAGAACTAATATCATAAAATAGCATCGTATTCCATAGTTCTAATATAATTGAACTTAATACCGTAGAACTAATATCATAAAATAGCATCGTATTCCATAGTTCTAATATAATTTAACATAATATCGTAGAACTAATATCATAAAATAGCATCGTATTCCATAGTTCTAATATAATTTAACTTAATACCGTAGAACTAATATCATAAAATAGCATCGTATTCTATAGTTCTAATATAATTTAACTTAATACCGTAGAACTAAAATGAAATAGCATCGTATTCCATATTTCTAATATAATTTAACTTAATATCGTAGAACTAAAATCAAATAGCATCTATTCCATATTTCTAATACCATTTAACATAACATAGAACTAATATCATAAGTATAGCATTATAGTTTAATATATAACATAATATCTTATTAAAATATCATAAATATAATTTAACAGATGCTATTTTTTACCACTAGCCATGCCTTTAATACAAAGTATAGAGGGGGACATGTATGTCTACCTTGCCTAATGCATAACTTGAAAAATCAAACCGACATCCCAGTTTCCAATGACAGACAAATGAAACTATCGGCCTACCTTCACAAGTTGTTACTATTGATTTGTCGAAACCGGCTGTGTGAGGTTATCCGAACATCGTCCAAATGACCGGGTTCAGGGTATATGCGCAGATACAGAAATCCGCTCATCTTCATTTGCGGCCTTGCATTTCGCCAAAGAAAGAAATGGATGAGATGAAAAAGATTCCTCATTCCTCAGGCGCTGTGCTCCGCTACTTTCCAGTCAATGAAGTGGGAAAAGAACACTTAACGGAGCACTGGGAATAAAATATACCCATTTTCATGATTACAGATTGAATGAGGAGTTTGGTCCTCACATGCCAAAAAGTTATATTTTCTTTTTTTCTTTTAAAAAGTTATTTTTTTCTTTTTTTTTCTTTTTCATTTAAAAAAATTACATTTTATTTTTTTATTTTAAAGTTATATTTTATTTTTATTTTATTTTAAAAAGTTATTCTTTTATTTTATTTTAAAAAGTTATTCTTTTATTTTATTTTAAAAAGTTATATTTTCTTTTTCATTTAAAAAAGTTATATTTTCTTTTTTTCTTTTAAAAAGTTATATTTCATTTTTATTTTATTTTAAAAAGCTATTCTTTTATTTTATTTTAAAAAGTTATTCTTTGATTTTATTTAAAAAAGTTATTCTGTGATTTTATTTTATAAAGTTATATTTTATTTTTCATTTAAAAAAGTTATATTTTATTTCATTTTTATTTTATTTTAAAAAGTTATATTTCATTTGGGGTTCAACTGTGGGTTTTCCCTCCATCTATGGGTTTCCCACATAAAAAAAAAAAATCTCCTCCGCGAATCGCCACCTTAACGTGGTGGAGGAGTTTGAGTGGCTCAGTGATCCTGTTATCTGTGTTGTCTGTGGCACAAGCACCTTGTGCGATGGACAACAGGTCTCAGGGGAGAGTCCAGACTAAGAGCGATTCAAAAACCCTAATGTTTAATCAAACAATAATACAATGGCTTTACAGCCTAATATCTATATAGTGTTAAAAAAGACACCAGCCACAAGACAGCCTAAAAGGTTCTTAAATGACTTTACTTACTTTACTTAATTATTACTTAAGCTATCAACTATTCTGTATTAAATCGGTTGTACCAAATTAAAAATGGGTCGTTGTGGCGCAGGGGTTAGAGAAGGTGTGCTGGGAAGCACAAGGTTGGTGGTTCGAGTCCAGGCTGCCCCATGTTCCATGTCGAAGTGTCCCTGAGCAAGACACCTAACCCCTAATTGCTCCCTGGGCAAAAATGTGAAAAAGCCATGGGTTTAAAGTGAAATGTAAGTCGCTTTGGATAAAAGCGTCTGCTAAATGACCTGTAATGTAATGTAATGTAAAAAAGGATGCCCTTGATACATGCCCCTTAAATGAGATGTCGGCCAGAGGTCAGGCGGATGGTCTGCTTCTTCAGGCAGCGCTTCTGGTGGCCATCACTTGAGAGGGACACGGAGGGGTTTGTGGCCGCTTGTCCAGTTTGCACCCAGAACAAGGCCTCCCTCCAGCGACCGTCAGTTACCACACCCCCCCTCCGGTGCCTCGACGGCCTTCTTCATACATATACTTACGTATATTTATGTGTATCAGTGGCGGCTGGTGGGTTTTCTTTTTGCCAGCCAATCAGTTTCAGTAAACATCCCTGTATGATTCAATGCACAAAAGGGTATCAAATACACATCCTTACTGTGCAGTTAAATAAACATGTAAAATAGAACATGTGTATATATACGTATATATTTAGATGCACCTATGAACCTAGTTTGTTGGGGAAACATCAGTGTGTTGAGGAGAGACCAACTCAAAAGCCACACAGAACTTCACACAATGAACTATTTTGGTTAATATGTGCCTGTTTTCATCCACGTCCTGGTTGTGTGTCCACACCGCGGTCCGGTGTGCGTCGCAGCTGGGCAGTGATGTTAACTTTAGCACGGTGACGTCATGCGGACAGGCGCCGTTAGCACGTAGCTAACTAGCTAGCTAAGCCTCCCGGCGTAGAAGTCTCTACAGAAGCCTCGGCTTCCCTTTCACACCGGTCCGTTGTCTGGTCGTGAGGTCCGGCTGGTCCCGGTCCACCTAGCTAAGTAAGTAACCAAGTACAAGTACTTGGTTACTTGTACAAGTACTTGGTTACTGTACTTAAGTGGATACTTTACTGGAGTGTTTATTTTTCAGACGACTTTTTACTTCTACTCCTGACATTTTAAAAACAGTCTCGTTACTTCAGGCTTCTCCAGATAAACGGCGCTATGCGGACAGTGAATGTGATTGGATGAGAAGTATAAACATTGAGCATCCAAACACTCGATTATTATAAAAAGTTCAGGGGTAGCAGATTTTGATAGCACAATAACACCCTATCAAATATTGCTCCCACTACTCATTGCAGGATAATACAACAGAGTAGACGGAGGCGAGGATACACAGTCCATGCAATTATTTAATATTTCATTTCAAGAGAACGGTCATTGTACAATCTACACGCTCAATGTACTTTTTAACTTGGCCAAAAGAGGAAATAATCGGGATTTTGAGGATGTTACTCGGTTAACACGTCGTTCACCGACAGGGTTGCAAAATATTATGGGCGTGTCAAGGAAACTTGGAAAATCGACTCGCCGCATGCCCAATACTACAAAGAAGCAGTTCTCGACAAGTAGCACAAAATGATAGAGCGCCGGCAGATCGGAGCGACGCCGGGTGGGAAAAGTGGTCGGTGGAAAGTTAGTATTTAGCGACACGGAGCCTCCTCCTCTTCCTCACGCAGAGTCCAGGTAACGTTAGATGAGTCTCTTCATGACCGTGGGTTTGTCCTAAATGTTTTATTGAGAGTCTGGCACAACACAGCGACTTGCAAGCAGCGTGTTAAATAAAGTGATGTGTGTCTTAATGCGGCTTTGGAAATGAACACAAAGGGATTCTGTATTTGCTCATGAAGCCTGAACATACTGGTTAACCAATTGCTTTGTTGAAAAGTGTGATTAGTTGTACACTGTTTCACTAAAGAGATTATGTGTTCATTGCTGGATTACATGTGGCTCTCATAGGCAATTATTTGGATCACGGTAAAAGTATTTCAGTATCTTAGGCCTGCAGTGCAAAGAGTACTATGATTTGTAATGCTCACCGCATTGTTGGATCTGTTGTGTTCAAAAATGAAGAAACGCCGGACGGACAGAGGTCATCGCTGATCAAAAGGTTAAAATCAAATGTATTGAATAAAGGAGATGGCGTTGTGGTAAAAAGAACATCTCAGCTGAGGAGCCGCTGGTCTCAGCAGCCAACAGGCCCCAGGTCAGTCCTTTGACCATCCCTAGTGCCCGTCTGTCGCCTCCACCAGCCAACTCGAGAACAATGGTTCCTACAGGTATTTATAGCAATGCTTAAAGGTGTCAAAGTTAGTGTCCACACCTCTGGGAGTGGTCTTCTGGTGAGTTCAATGTAACTCGGATTTCGAATGATCCTTAGTCAATATCAGTGCTTGTGCAAGTATTACATGCATGCATTCCAGTTGATTACATTACATCAAATACAATCATAACTGCATTGATATTATTCTACTACAGTGCAGAATTACACTGGTTTTACAATATTGTCATTACTTTATGAATTACACAGTTTCAGAATCATGGCTGTATTCTGGTGTACACTATATGCATTTGTATTAATTTTATGAACCGGATCGTCTATTTGTTTCTAATATCCTACAATCCATCCCTTTACACCAATTTTGGTGTAAAAACTAATCGGAGAATTTCTTTCTCAGCCATCTTTTAACTGTTTTCTCTATTTATCTCCGCCCGCCATCTTGTAATGTTCCAAAAACATGTGCTCCGTTTTCCCCAAGTCCAGGCCCCAATCAAATCCTTAATCCGACTTCTTGTATTCTGGTGTACACTATATGCATTTTTATTAACTTTATGAACCGGATCGTCTATTTGTTTCTAATATCCTACAGATCCATGTTTAGTGATGTTTTATAGCCATCAGTACGTGACGTTGACTCTTCTGCAGGCTGCATAATGAACGTGGCAACTAGCAAATTCTGACAAGATATGTTGAGCTTCGCATCCTGACTGCACCTGAAGCCAAGAAGGAAGAAAATAAAGAGCTGCAGCTGTAATTAAACAAAGAGAAAAAGCCAGGCAAACAATCGTGGACCGACTGAATGCCAAAGGATTTAAAAACATGTACTTGCTAGGAAAGTTGTAGACTGTTTAATTGGCTTTTAATATGATTTTTCAATGTGTTGGTGTTATATATGTGTTTATGTGCTAACTGTGCTGGTTTTGTGCAGCTGTGCAGGACACAGCTGCAAACTAACATTTTGTATCATGCTGCTCTTTGCACGTCAGGGTCAAATACGGACACTTGAGACCCGGGTTTAGCACAAGACAATGTTTTAACATATTTTACCATTACATGCATCTCACAACATCAAACACAATCACCCATTTACACAGAATATGTGGACCGTCTTGTGGAAATCTTCTTTGATGTGACACATTCTTCTGGGGCCAGGGAAGGTAATAAAGATGGACTTCAGCGCCAAACACACACTTCTGACAGTACGGCAAATAGTGCCTTTATTTACAGGTTCGGCATATAAAGACATGCCGCGCCATACGGAGCATGTGTAAGGGATGGTGAGGTGCTTCACGCTGGTCTGATCTGTATCACTCAATATCAGTGCTTCTTCATCCAAAACGTGGTTCAGAAATGGGCATCACGGTGCAGGAAGAAACAGACGTGAATGACACTTTATATATCGGCATCATCAAGTTGTGTATATATAAAAACCACACAAAGTGAGTTTTGTTGTATTTTGCATTCCGTTGTCAGGGAAACGCAGTCCGTGTCATAGAGTGGACTCCATTCCGTTGTTATGGAGTCCACTCTATGACACGGACTGCGTTGTCAGGGAAACGCAGCCCGTGTCATAGAGTGGACTCCATTCCGTTTTTATGGAGTCCACTCTATGACACGGGCTGCGTTGTCAGGGAAACGCAGCCCGTGTCATAGAGTGGACTCCATAACAACGTAATGGAGTCCACTGACAACGGAACTGTGACATCATCAAGAAATCCTTTGATGTGTCTCGGAACACTAGATCATTGCGTTTCTGGTTCCAGAAGAGTGCAGTTGGATATTTTCTATTGAAAGTATCTGCGATATTTGTCCTTTACAGACTTAAGTAGTTTTTTGGAAGATTCATCACCATCTTTCAGAGGTTACATCGAGTCATTTAGCGACAAATAAAACAGTCTTTTTCAAGACTACACCCCTTTTCAGGGCTGACCAACAGTTTTTTTCAAGACTACACAAGTGTCATTTAACATGTACCGTAGAAACAACCAGAGAATTGGAGCTGGCGCTCCACTTCTTCCGACTCCTCCCACCGGATACAATGTGAACATTGCACTTTCTCGTGCACAGAATGAAGTGCACTGCCTGAAAAGGCAAGTGAGCGAACTCACCGCTCACACTGAAACTGTGAAGTTCGAATTGACCAACATGTTAAAAGGCAAAGATCTTGCCTATGAGCAGATGGTTGACAAGAACCGAAAGAGGTTTTCAGACCTTATCAGGGAGAACGAGGGTTTATCTCTGAAGGTCAGAGAGACCGAACAACTCGTTGTCAAAAATGCTGAACTCATGGTCAAAGTAACAGGGTTACTCTCCACCAACAACTCTCTTCAAGAGAAGCTGCACAAGCAGCAGGCCAACAACCAACAGTTGGAAGCAGAACACAAACTGCTGAAGATCAAGACAGAGGCTCTGGATGAGACTATCAGGGAGAACGAGGGTTTATCTCTGAAGCTCACCGAGACCACAAAAGAACTATCTGTCAAAAGTGCTGAACTCACGGTCAACAACGAGACCTGGCAGCAGAAATATGAAGATCTGGAGAAAAAGACAACCAAGAAACTGGATGACCAACAACAGTCATTGGAGTCTAAAGTAACAGGGTTACTCTCCACCAACATTTCTCTTCAAGAGAAGCTGCACAAGCAGCAGGCCAACAACCAACAGTTGGAAGCAGAACACAAACTGCTGAAGATCAAGACAGAGGCTCTGGATGAGACTATCAGGGAGAACGAGGGTTTATCTCTGAAGCTCACCGAGACCACAAAAGAACTTTCTGTCAAAAGTGCTGAACTCACGGTCAACAACGAGACCTGGCAGCAGAAATATGAAGATCTGGAGAAAAAGACAACCAAGAAACTGGATGACCAACAACAGTCATTGGAGTCTAAAGTAACAGGGTTACTCTCCACCAACATTTCTCTTCAAGAGAAGCTGCACAAGCAGCAGGCCAACAACCAACAGTTGGAAGCAGAACACAAACTGCTGAAGATCAAGACAGAGGCTCTGGATGAGACTATCAGGGAGAACGAGGGTTTATCTCTGAAGCTCACCGAGACCACAAAAGAACTTTCTGTCAAAAGTGCTGAACTCACGGTCAACAACGAGACCTGGCAGCAGAAATATGAAGATCTGGAGAAAAAGACAACCAAGAAACTGGATGACCAACAACAGTCATTGGAGTCTAAAGTAACAGGGTTACTCTCCACCAACATTTCTCTTCAAGAGAAGCTGCACAAGCAGCAGGCCAACAACCAACAGTTGGAAGCAGAACACAAACTGCTGAAGATCAAGACAGAGGCTCTGGATGAGACTATCAGGGAGAACGAGGGTTTATCTCTGAAGCTCACCGAGACCACAAAAGAACTTTCTGTCAAAAGTGCTGAACTCACGGTCAACAACGAGACCTGGCAGCAGTTGGAAGCAGAACACAAACTGCTGAAGACACAGAGGGATTCTCTGGCTGCTTTAATAAAGAGCCAAGAGGAGACCCGCCACGAGATGGTCACAATCAGTGATTTCACTGAGTTGTGCCTGACCTCTAGGATCCAACAACTGGAGGATACCATCTCCAAAGAACATCAGATCCTTATCACCAGGATCCAAGAATTAGAGGACGACAAAACAGTCCTTGAAAACATCTGCCTCGACTTAAAAAAAAAAAAAAGAGGCATCTTTGGGAGACGGATGCAAGACCGGCAGACGGAGATGGACAAAATGAGGCGCAAGATGCAGGACAAGGAGACAAAGAAATAGGAGAGAGAAGAGAAGAAAAAGGAGACCATTCAGGACCTGTAAGAACACCTTCCTTCACCTCCCACTCCATCCTACCTCATCCATCTACCCCCGCTCCCCTTCCACCTGCGCTTCACAGCGCTAAATACCCCGGGCATGGACCGCCTCCTCATTCATTGGTAAATATCATTGCCATTGTATAGTTTATTCCCTTTGCTCCAGGAAGTGTTTTTTTCCACCTTCATGGACTGGACAGTAGCACGGCACGGCCTCTGAGGAATGAGGAATCTTTTTCATCTCATCCATTTCATTCTTTGGTTAATGCAAGGCTGCAGATGAAGATGAGGGGATTTCTGTATCTGCGCATATACCCTGAACCCGGCCATTTGGCCGGTGTTTGGATGAACTACCACGGCTGGGTTGACGAATCAACAGTGACAACTTGTGAAGGTAGACCGATAGTTTCATTTGTCCGTCGTTGGAAATTGGGATCTCGGTTTGATTTTTCAAGTTATGCATTAGGAAAGGTTGACACACATGTCCCCCTCTATAGTTTCAATGATGCCATGCCAATATATATAACATATTTTCATACTTCATATTTGTAATATCATAGATAATAACAAGATAATATAGGACTAATATCATATAGCATTATGTAGGACTAATATAAAAAACATAGTATTATACTTCATATTTCTAGTATCATAGAAGATTATATAGGACTAATCTCATATAACATAATATAGGACTAATATAACAAACATGGCATCATACTTAGTATTTCTAATATTATATAACTTAATATCATATACAGTGTTTTCCATAGCGCCCCAACACCCACGCCGCCCTCCGGTACGTCCGCCCCCCCAAAGTTGGAAACCTAGGGGAAACACTGATATGACATAATATAGTAGAACTAATATAGGAGACATGGCTTTATACTTTATCTTTCCAATATCATAGGACATAATATCGTAGAACGAATATCATAGAATAGCATCGCATTCCATAGTTCTAATATAATTTAACTTAATACCGTAGAACTAAAATAAAATAGCATCGTATTCCATAGTTCTAATATAATTTAACTTAACACCGTAGAACTAAAATCATAAAATAGCATCGTATTCCATAGTTCTAATATAATTTAACGTAGTACCGTAGAACTAAAATAAAATAGCATCGTATTCCATAGTTCTGATATAATTTAACTTAATATCGTAGAACTAATATCATCAAATAGCATCGTATTCCATAGTTCTAATATAATTTAACGTAATACCGTAGAACTAAAATAAAATAGCATCGTATTCCATAGTTCTAATATAATTTAACTTAATACCGTAGAACTAAAATAAAATAGCATCGTATTCCATAGTTCTAATATAATTGAACTTAATATCGTAGAACTAATATCATAAAATAGTATCGTATTCCATAGTTCTAATATAATTTAACTTAATATCGTAGAACTAATATCATAAAATAGCATCGTATTCCATAGTTCTAATATAATTAAACTTAATATCGTAGAACTAATATCATAAAATAGCATCGTATTCCATAGTTCTAATATAATTTAACTTAATACCGTAGAACTAATATCATAAAATAGCATCGTATTCCATAGTTCTAATATAATTTAACTTAATACCGTAGAACTAATATCATAAAATAGCATCGTATTCCATAGTTCTAATATAATTTAACATAATATCGTAGAACTAATATCATAAAATAGCATCGTATTCCATAGTTCTAATATAATTTAACTTAATACCGTAGAACTAATATCATAAAATAGCATCGTATTCTATAGTTCTAATATAATTTAACTTAATACCGTAGAACTAAAATGAAATAGCATCGTATTCCATATTTCTAATATAATTTAACTTAATATCGTAGAACTAAAATCAAATAGCATCTATTCCATATTTCTAATACCATTTAACATAACATAGAACTAATATCATAAGTATAGCATTATAGTTTAATATATAACATAATATCTTATTAAAATATCATAAATATAATTTAACAGATGCTATTTTTTACCACTAGCCATGCCTTTAATACAAAGTATAGAGGGGGACATGTATGTCTACCTTGCCTAATGCATAACTTGAAAAATCAAACCGACATCCCAGTTTCCAATGACAGACAAATGAAACTATCGGCCTACCTTCACAAGTTGTTACTATTGATTTGTCAAACCGGCTGTGTGAGGTTATCCGAACATCGTCCAAATGACCGGGTTCAGGGTATATGCGCAGATACAGAAATCCGCTCATCTTCATTTGCGGCCTTGCATTTCGCCAAAGAAAGAAATGGATGAGATGAAAAAGATTCCTCATTCCTCAGGCGCTGTGCTCCGCTACTTTCCAGTCAATGAAGTGGGAAAAGAACACTTAACGGAGCACTGGGAATAAAATATACCCATTTTCATGATTACAGATTGAATGAGGAGTTTGGTCCTCACATGCCAAAAAGTTATATTTTCTTTTTTTCTTTTAAAAAGTTATTTTTTTCTTTTTTTTTCTTTTTCATTTAAAAAAATTACATTTTATTTTTTTATTTTAAAGTTATATTTTATTTTTATTTTATTTTAAAAAGTTATTCTTTTATTTTATTTTAAAAAGTTATTCTTTTATTTTATTTTAAAAAGTTATATTTTCTTTTTCATTTAAAAAAGTTATATTTTCTTTTTTTCTTTTAAAAAGTTATATTTCATTTTTATTTTATTTTAAAAAGCTATTCTTTTATTTTATTTTAAAAAGTTATTCTTTGATTTTATTTAAAAAAGTTATTCTGTGATTTTATTTTATAAAGTTATATTTTATTTTTCATTTAAAAAAGTTATATTTTATTTCATTTTTATTTTATTTTAAAAAGTTATATTTCATTTGGGGTTCAACTGTGGGTTTTCCCTCCATCTATGGGTTTCCCACATAAAAAAAAAAAATCTCCTCCGCGAATCGCCACCTTAACGTGGTGGAGGAGTTTGAGTGGCTCAGTGATCCTGTTATCTGTGTTGTCTGTGGCACAAGCACCTTGTGCGATGGACAACAGGTCTCAGGGGAGAGTCCAGACTAAGAGCGATTCAAAAACCCTAATGTTTAATCAAACAATAATACAATGGCTTTACAGCCTAATATCTATATAGTGTTAAAAAAGACACCAGCCACAAGACAGCCTAAAAGGTTCTTAAATGACTTTACTTACTTTACTTAATTATTACTTAAGCTATCAACTATTCTGTATTAAATCGGTTGTACCAAATTAAAAATGGGTCGTTGTGGCGCAGGGGTTAGAGAAGGTGTGCTGGGAAGCACAAGGTTGGTGGTTCGAGTCCAGGCTGCCCCATGTTCCATGTCGAAGTGTCCCTGAGCAAGACACCTAACCCCTAATTGCTCCCTGGGCAAAAATGTGAAAAAGCCATGGGTTTAAAGTGAAATGTAAGTCGCTTTGGATAAAAGCGTCTGCTAAATGACCTGTAATGTAATGTAATGTAAAAAAGGATGCCCTTGATACATGCCCCTTAAATGAGATGTCGGCCAGAGGTCAGGCGGATGGTCTGCTTCTTCAGGCAGCGCTTCTGGTGGCCATCACTTGAGAGGGACACGGAGGGGTTTGTGGCCGCTTGTCCAGTTTGCACCCAGAACAAGGCCTCCCTCCAGCGACCGTCAGTTACCACACCCCCCCTCCGGTGCCTCGACGGCCTTCTTCATACATATACTTACGTATATTTATGTGTATCAGTGGCGGCTGGTGGGTTTTCTTTTTGCCAGCCAATCAGTTTCAGTAAACATCCCTGTATGATTCAATGCACAAAAGGGTATCAAATACACATCCTTACTGTGCAGTTAAATAAACATGTAAAATAGAACATGTGTATATATACGTATATATTTAGATGCACCTATGAACCTAGTTTGTTGGGGAAACATCAGTGTGTTGAGGAGAGACCAACTCAAAAGCCACACAGAACTTCACACAATGAACTATTTTGGTTAATATGTGCCTGTTTTCATCCACGTCCTGGTTGTGTGTCCACACCGCGGTCCGGTGTGCGTCGCAGCTGGGCAGTGATGTTAACTTTAGCACGGTGACGTCATGCGGACAGGCGCCGTTAGCACGTAGCTAACTAGCTAGCTAAGCCTCCCGGCGTAGAAGTCTCTACAGAAGCCTCGGCTTCCCTTTCACACCGGTCCGTTGTCTGGTCGTGAGGTCCGGCTGGTCCCGGTCCACCTAGCTAAGTAAGTAACCAAGTACAAGTACTTGGTTACTTGTACAAGTACTTGGTTACTGTACTTAAGTGGATACTTTACTGGAGTGTTTATTTTTCAGACGACTTTTTACTTCTACTCCTGACATTTTAAAAACAGTCTCGTTACTTCAGGCTTCTCCAGATAAACGGCGCTATGCGGACAGTGAATGTGATTGGATGAGAAGTATAAACATTGAGCATCCAAACACTCGATTATTATAAAAAGTTCAGGGGTAGCAGATTTTGATAGCACAATAACACCCTATCAAATATTGCTCCCACTACTCATTGCAGGATAATACAACAGAGTAGACGGAGGCGAGGATACACAGTCCATGCAATTATTTAATATTTCATTTCAAGAGAACGGTCATTGTACAATCTACACGCTCAATGTACTTTTTAACTTGGCCAAAAGAGGAAATAATCGGGATTTTGAGGATGTTACTCGGTTAACACGTCGTTCACCGACAGGGTTGCAAAATATTATGGGCGTGTCAAGGAAACTTGGAAAATCGACTCGCCGCATGCCCAATACTACAAAGAAGCAGTTCTCGACAAGTAGCACAAAATGATAGAGCGCCGGCAGATCGGAGCGACGCCGGGTGGGAAAAGTGGTCGGTGGAAAGTTAGTATTTAGCGACACGGAGCCTCCTCCTCTTCCTCCTCCTCTTCCTCACGCAGAGTCCAGGTAACGTTAGATGAGTCTCTTCATGACCGTGGGTTTGTCCTAAATGTTTTATTGAGAGTCTGGCACAACACAGCGACTTGCAAGCAGCGTGTTAAATAAAGTGATGTGTGTCTTAATGCGGCTTTGGAAATGAACACAAAGGGATTCTGTATTTGCTCATGAAGCCTGAACATACTGGTTAACCAATTGCTTTGTTGAAAAGTGTGATTAGTTGTACACTGTTTCACTAAAGAGATTATGTGTTCATTGCTGGATTACATGTGGCTCTCATAGGCAATTATTTGGATCACGGTAAAAGTATTTCAGTATCTTAGGCCTGCAGTGCAAAGAGTACTATGATTTGTAATGCTCACCGCATTGTTGGATCTGTTGTGTTCAAAAATGAAGAAACGCCGGACGGACAGAGGTCATCGCTGATCAAAAGGTTAAAATCAAATGTATTGAATAAAGGAGATGGCGTTGTGGTAAAAAGAACATCTCAGCTGAGGAGCCGCTGGTCTCAGCAGCCAACAGGCCCCAGGTCAGTCCTTTGACCATCCCTAGTGCCCGTCTGTCGCCTCCACCAGCCAACTCGAGAACAATGGTTCCTACAGGTATTTATAGCAATGCTTAAAGGTGTCAAAGTTAGTGTCCACACCTCTGGGAGTGGTCTTCTGGTGAGTTCAATGTAACTCGGATTTCGAATGATCCTTAGTCAATATCAGTGCTTGTGCAAGTATTACATGCATGCATTCCAGTTGATTACATTACATCAAATACAATCATAACTGCATTGATATTATTCTACTACAGTGCAGAATTACACTGGTTTTACAATATTGTCATTACTTTATGAATTACACAGTTTCAGAATCATGGCTGTATTCTGGTGTACACTATATGCATTTGTATTAATTTTATGAACCGGATCGTCTATTTGTTTCTAATATCCTACAATCCATCCCTTTACACCAATTTTGGTGTAAAAACTAATCGGAGAATTTCTTTCTCAGCCATCTTTTAACTGTTTTCTCTATTTATCTCCGCCCGCCATCTTGTAATGTTCCAAAAACATGTGCTCCGTTTTCCCCAAGTCCAGGCCCCAATCAAATCCTTAATCCGACTTCTTGTATTCTGGTGTACACTATATGCATTTTTATTAACTTTATGAACCGGATCGTCTATTTGTTTCTAATATCCTACAGATCCATGTTTAGTGATGTTTTATAGCCATCAGTACGTGACGTTGACTCTTCTGCAGGCTGCATAATGAACGTGGCAACTAGCAAATTCTGACAAGATATGTTGAGCTTCGCATCCTGACTGCACCTGAAGCCAAGAAGGAAGAAAATAAAGAGCTGCAGCTGTAATTAAACAAAGAGAAAAAGCCAGGCAAACAATCGTGGACCGACTGAATGCCAAAGGATTTAAAAACATGTACTTGCTAGGAAAGTTGTAGACTGTTTAATTGGCTTTTAATATGATTTTTCAATGTGTTGGTGTTATATATGTGTTTATGTGCTAACTGTGCTGGTTTTGTGCAGCTGTGCAGGACACAGCTGCAAACTAACATTTTGTATCATGCTGCTCTTTGCACGTCAGGGTCAAATACGGACACTTGAGACCCGGGTTTAGCACAAGACAATGTTTTAACATATTTTACCATTACATGCATCTCACAACATCAAACACAATCACCCATTTACACAGAATATGTGGACCGTCTTGTGGAAATCTTCTTTGATGTGACACATTCTTCTGGGGCCAGGGAAGGTAATAAAGATGGACTTCAGCGCCAAACACACACTTCTGACAGTACGGCAAATAGTGCCTTTATTTACAGGTTCGGCATATAAAGACATGCCGCGCCATACGGAGCATGTGTAAGGGATGGTGAGGTGCTTCACGCTGGTCTGATCTGTATCACTCAATATCAGTGCTTCTTCATCCAAAACGTGGTTCAGAAATGGGCATCACGGTGCAGGAAGAAACAGACGTGAATGACACTTTATATATCGGCATCATCAAGTTGTGTATATATAAAAACCACACAAAGTGAGTTTTGTTGTATTTTGCATTCCGTTGTCAGGGAAACGCAGTCCGTGTCATAGAGTGGACTCCATTCCGTTGTTATGGAGTCCACTCTATGACACGGACTGCGTTGTCAGGGAAACGCAGCCCGTGTCATAGAGTGGACTCCATTCCGTTTTTATGGAGTCCACTCTATGACACGGGCTGCGTTGTCAGGGAAACGCAGCCCGTGTCATAGAGTGGACTCCATAACAACGTAATGGAGTCCACTGACAACGGAACTGTGACATCATCAAGAAATCCTTTGATGTGTCTCGGAACACTAGATCATTGCGTTTCTGGTTCCAGAAGAGTGCAGTTGGATATTTTCTATTGAAAGTATCTGCGATATTTGTCCTTTACAGACTTAAGTAGTTTTTTGGAAGATTCATCACCATCTTTCAGAGGTTACATCGAGTCATTTAGCGACAAATAAAACAGTCTTTTTCAAGACTACACCCCTTTTCAGGGCTGACCAACAGTCTTTTTCAAGACTACACAAGTGTCATTTAACATGTACCGTAGAAACAACCAGAGAATTGGAGCTGGCGCTCCACTTCTTCCGACTCCTCCCACCGGATACAATGTGAACATTGCACTTTCTCGTGCACAGAATGAAGTGCACTGCCTGAAAAGGCAAGTGAGCGAACTCACCGCTCACACTGAAACTGTGAAGTTCGAATTGACCAACATGTTAAAAGGCAAAGATCTTGCCTATGAGCAGATGGTTGACAAGAACCGAAAGAGGTTTTCAGACCTTATCAGGGAGAACGAGGGTTTATCTCTGAAGGTCAGAGAGACCGAACAACTCGTTGTCAAAAATGCTGAACTCATGGTCAAAGTAACAGGGTTACTCTCCACCAACAACTCTCTTCAAGAGAAGCTGCACAAGCAGCAGGCCAACAACCAACAGTTGGAAGCAGAACACAAACTGCTGAAGATCAAGACAGAGGCTCTGGATGAGACTATCAGGGAGAACGAGGGTTTATCTCTGAAGCTCACCGAGACCACAAAAGAACTTTCTGTCAAAAGTGCTGAACTCACGGTCAACAACGAGACCTGGCAGCAGAAATATGAAGATCTGGAGAAAAAGACAACCAAGAAACTGGATGACCAACAACAGTCATTGGAGTCTAAAGTAACAGGGTTACTCTCCACCAACATTTCTCTTCAAGAGAAGCTGCACAAGCAGCAGGCCAACAACCAACAGTTGGAAGCAGAACACAAACTGCTGAAGATCAAGACAGAGGCTCTGGATGAGACTATCAGGGAGAACGAGGGTTTATCTCTGAAGCTCACCGAGACCACAAAAGAACTTTCTGTCAAAAGTGCTGAACTCACGGTCAACAACGAGACCTGGCAGCAGAAATATGAAGATCTGGAGAAAAAGACAACCAAGAAACTGGATGACCAACAACAGTCATTGGAGTCTAAAGTAACAGGGTTACTCTCCACCAACATTTCTCTTCAAGAGAAGCTGCACAAGCAGCAGGCCAACAACCAACAGTTGGAAGCAGAACACAAACTGCTGAAGATCAAGACAGAGGCTCTGGATGAGACTATCAGGGAGAACGAGGGTTTATCTCTGAAGCTCACCGAGACCACAAAAGAACTTTCTGTCAAAAGTGCTGAACTCACGGTCAACAACGAGACCTGGCAGCAGAAATATGAAGATCTGGAGAAAAAGACAACCAAGAAACTGGATGACCAACAACAGTCATTGGAGTCTAAAGTAACAGGGTTACTCTCCACCAACATTTCTCTTCAAGAGAAGCTGCACAAGCAGCAGGCCAACAACCAACAGTTGGAAGCAGAACACAAACTGCTGAAGATCAAGACAGAGGCTCTGGATGAGACTATCAGGGAGAACGAGGGTTTATCTCTGAAGCTCACCGAGACCACAAAAGAACTTTCTGTCAAAAGTGCTGAACTCACGGTCAACAACGAGACCTGGCAGCAGTTGGAAGCAGAACACAAACTGCTGAAGACACAGAGGGATTCTCTGGCTGCTTTAATAAAGAGCCAAGAGGAGACCCGCCACGAGATGGTCACAATCAGTGATTTCACTGAGTTGTGCCTGACCTCTAGGATCCAACAACTGGAGGATACCATCTCCAAAGAACATCAGATCCTTATCACCAGGATCCAAGAATTAGAGGACGACAAAACAGTCCTTGAAAACATCTGCCTCGACTTAAAAAAAAAAAAAAGAGGCATCTTTGGGAGACGGATGCAAGACCGGCAGACGGAGATGGACAAAATGAGGCGCAAGATGCAGGACAAGGAGACAAAGAAATAGGAGAGAGAAGAGAAGAAAAAGGAGACCATTCAGGACCTGTAAGAACACCTTCCTTCACCTCCCACTCCATCCTACCTCATCCATCTACCCCCGCTCCCCTTCCACCTGCGCTTCACAGCGCTAAATACCCCGGGCATGGACCGCCTCCTCATTCATTGGTAAATATCATTGCCATTGTATAGTTTATTCCCTTTGCTCCAGGAAGTGTTTTTTTCCACCTTCATGGACTGGACAGTAGCACGGCACGGCCTCTGAGGAATGAGGAATCTTTTTCATCTCATCCATTTCATTCTTTGGTTAATGCAAGGCTGCAGATGAAGATGAGGGGATTTCTGTATCTGCGCATATACCCTGAACCCGGCCATTTGGCCGGTGTTTGGATGAACTACCACGGCTGGGTTGACGAATCAACAGTGACAACTTGTGAAGGTAGACCGATAGTTTCATTTGTCCGTCGTTGGAAATTGGGATCTCGGTTTGATTTTTCAAGTTATGCATTAGGAAAGGTTGACACACATGTCCCCCTCTATAGTTTCAATGATGCCATGCCAATATATATAACATATTTTCATACTTCATATTTGTAATATCATAGATAATAACAAGATAATATAGGACTAATATCATATAGCATTATGTAGGACTAATATAAAAAACATAGTATTATACTTCATATTTCTAGTATCATAGAAGATTATATAGGACTAATCTCATATAACATAATATAGGACTAATATAACAAACATGGCATCATACTTAGTATTTCTAATATTATATAACTTAATATCATATACAGTGTTTTCCATAGCGCCCCAACACCCACGCCGCCCTCCGGTACGTCCGCCCCCCCAAAGTTGGAAACCTAGGGGAAACACTGATATGACATAATATAGTAGAACTAATATAGGAGACATGGCTTTATACTTTATCTTTCCAATATCATAGGACATAATATCGTAGAACGAATATCATAAAATAGCATCGCATTCCATAGTTCTAATATAATTTAACTTAATACCGTAGAACTAAAATAAAATAGCATCGTATTCCATAGTTCTAATATAATTTAACTTAACACCGTAGAACTAAAATCATAAAATAGCATCGTATTCCATAGTTCTAATATAATTTAACGTAGTACCGTAGAACTAAAATAAAATAGCATCGTATTCCATAGTTCTAATATAATTTAACTTAATATCGTAGAACTAATATCATCAAATAGCATCGTATTCCATAGTTCTAATATAATTTAACGTAATACCGTAGAACTAAAATAAAATAGCATCGTATTCCATAGTTCTAATATAATTTAACTTAATACCGTAGAACTAAAATAAAATAGCATCGTATTCCATAGTTCTAATATAATTGAACTTAATATCGTAGAACTAATATCATAAAATAGTATCGTATTCCATAGTTCTAATATAATTTAACTTAATATCGTAGAACTAATATCATAAAATAGCATCGTATTCCATAGTTCTAATATAATTAAACTTAATATCGTAGAACTAATATCATAAAATAGCATCGTATTCCATAGTTCTAATATAATTTAACTTAATACCGTAGAACTAATATCATAAAATAGCATCGTATTCCATAGTTCTAATATAATTTAACTTAATACCGTAGAACTAATATCATAAAATAGCATCGTATTCCATAGTTCTAATATAATTTAACATAATATCGTAGAACTAATATCATAAAATAGCATCGTATTCCATAGTTCTAATATAATTTAACTTAATACCGTAGAACTAATATCATAAAATAGCATCGTATTCTATAGTTCTAATATAATTTAACTTAATACCGTAGAACTAAAATGAAATAGCATCGTATTCCATATTTCTAATATAATTTAACTTAATATCGTAGAACTAAAATCAAATAGCATCTATTCCATATTTCTAATACCATTTAACATAACATAGAACTAATATCATAAGTATAGCATTATAGTTTAATATATAACATAATATCTTATTAAAATATCATAAATATAATTTAACAGATGCTATTTTTTACCACTAGCCATGCCTTTAATACAAAGTATAGAGGGGGACATGTATGTCTACCTTGCCTAATGCATAACTTGAAAAATCAAACCGACATCCCAGTTTCCAATGACAGACAAATGAAACTATCGGCCTACCTTCACAAGTTGTTACTATTGATTTGTCAAACCGGCTGTGTGAGGTTATCCGAACATCGTCCAAATGACCGGGTTCAGGGTATATGCGCAGATACAGAAATCCGCTCATCTTCATTTGCGGCCTTGCATTTCGCCAAAGAAAGAAATGGATGAGATGAAAAAGATTCCTCATTCCTCAGGCGCTGTGCTCCGCTACTTTCCAGTCAATGAAGTGGGAAAAGAACACTTAACGGAGCACTGGGAATAAAATATACCCATTTTCATGATTACAGATTGAATGAGGAGTTTGGTCCTCACATGCCAAAAAGTTATATTTTCTTTTTTTCTTTTAAAAAGTTTTTTTTTTCTTTTTTTTTCTTTTTCATTTAAAAAAATTACATTTTATTTTTTTATTTTAAAGTTATATTTTATTTTTATTTTATTTTAAAAAGTTATTCTTTTATTTTATTTTAAAAAGTTATTCTTTTATTTTATTTTAAAAAGTTATATTTTCTTTTTCATTTAAAAAAGTTATATTTTCTTTTTTTCTTTTAAAAAGTTATATTTCATTTTTATTTTATTTTAAAAAGCTATTCTTTTATTTTATTTTAAAAAGTTATTCTTTGATTTTATTTAAAAAAGTTATTCTGTGATTTTATTTTATAAAGTTATATTTTATTTTTCATTTAAAAAAGTTATATTTTATTTCATTTTTATTTTATTTTAAAAAGTTATATTTCATTTGGGGTTCAACTGTGGGTTTTCCCTCCATCTATGGGTTTCCCACATAAAAAAAAAAAATCTCCTCCGCGAATCGCCACCTTAACGTGGTGGAGGAGTTTGAGTGGCTCAGTGATCCTGTTATCTGTGTTGTCTGTGGCACAAGCACCTTGTGCGATGGACAACAGGTCTCAGGGGAGAGTCCAGACTAAGAGCGATTCAAAAACCCTAATGTTTAATCAAACAATAATACAATGGCTTTACAGCCTAATATCTATATAGTGTTAAAAAAGACACCAGCCACAAGACAGCCTAAAAGGTTCTTAAATGACTTTACTTACTTTACTTAATTATTACTTAAGCTATCAACTATTCTGTATTAAATCGGTTGTACCAAATTAAAAATGGGTCGTTGTGGCGCAGGGGTTAGAGAAGGTGTGCTGGGAAGCACAAGGTTGGTGGTTCGAGTCCAGGCTGCCCCATGTTCCATGTCGAAGTGTCCCTGAGCAAGACACCTAACCCCTAATTGCTCCCTGGGCAAAAATGTGAAAAAGCCATGGGTTTAAAGTGAAATGTAAGTCGCTTTGGATAAAAGCGTCTGCTAAATGACCTGTAATGTAATGTAATGTAAAAAAGGATGCCCTTGATACATGCCCCTTAAATGAGATGTCGGCCAGAGGTCAGGCGGATGGTCTGCTTCTTCAGGCAGCGCTTCTGGTGGCCATCACTTGAGAGGGACACGGAGGGGTTTGTGGCCGCTTGTCCAGTTTGCACCCAGAACAAGGCCTCCCTCCAGCGACCGTCAGTTACCACACCCCCCCTCCGGTGCCTCGACGGCCTTCTTCATACATATACTTACGTATATTTATGTGTATCAGTGGGGGCTGGTGGGTTTTCTTTTTGCCAGCCAATCAGTTTCAGTAAACATCCCTGTATGATTCAATGCACAAAAGGGTATCAAATACACATCCTTACTGTGCAGTTAAATAAACATGTAAAATAGAACATGTGTATATATACGTATATATTTAGATGCACCTATGAACCTAGTTTGTTGGGGAAACATCAGTGTGTTGAGGAGAGACCAACTCAAAAGCCACACAGAACTTCACACAATGAACTATTTTGGTTAATATGTGCCTGTTTTCATCCACGTCCTGGTTGTGTGTCCACACCGCGGTCCGGTGTGCGTCGCAGCTGGGCAGTGATGTTAACTTTAGCACGGTGACGTCATGCGGACCGGCGCCGTTAGCACGTAGCTAACTAGCTAGCTAAGCCTCCCGGCGTAGAAGTCTCTACAGAAGCCTCGGCTTCCCTTTCACACCGGTCCGTTGTCTGGTCGTGAGGTCCGGCTGGTCCCGGTCCACCTAGCTAAGTAAGTAACCAAGTACAAGTACTTGGTTACTTGTACAAGTACTTGGTTACTGTACTTAAGTGGATACTTTACTGGAGTGTTTATTTTTCAGACGACTTTTTACTTCTACTCCTGACATTTTAAAAACAGTCTCGTTACTTCAGGCTTCTCCAGATAAACGGCGCTATGCGGACAGTGAATGTGATTGGATGAGAAGTATAAACATTGAGCATCCAAACACTCGATTATTATAAAAAGTTCAGGGGTAGCAGATTTTGATAGCACAATAACACCCTATCAAATATTGCTCCCACTACTCATTGCAGGATAATACAACAGAGTAGACGGAGGCGAGGATACACAGTCCATGCAATTATTTAATATTTCATTTCAAGAGAACGGTCATTGTACAATCTACACGCTCAATGTACTTTTTAACTTGGCCAAAAGAGGAAATAATCGGGATTTTGAGGATGTTACTCGGTTAACACGTCGTTCACCGACAGGGTTGCAAAATATTATGGGCGTGTCAAGGAAACTTGGAAAATCGACTCGCCGCATGCCCAATACTACAAAGAAGCAGTTCTCGACAAGTAGCACAAAATGATAGAGCGCCGGCAGATCGGAGCGACGCCGGGTGGGAAAAGTGGTCGGTGGAAAGTTAGTATTTAGCGACACGGAGCCTCCTCCTCTTCCTCCTCCTCTTCCTCACGCAGAGTCCAGGTAACGTTAGATGAGTCTCTTCATGACCGTGGGTTTGTCCTAAATGTTTTATTGAGAGTCTGGCACAACACAGCGACTTGCAAGCAGCGTGTTAAATAAAGTGATGTGTGTCTTAATGCGGCTTTGGAAATGAACACAAAGGGATTCTGTATTTGCTCATGAAGCCTGAACATACTGGTTAACCAATTGCTTTGTTGAAAAGTGTGATTAGTTGTACACTGTTTCACTAAAGAGATTATGTGTTCATTGCTGGATTACATGCGGCTCTCATAGGCAATTATTTGGATCACGGTAAAAGTATTTCAGTATCTTAGGCCTGCAGTGCAAAGAGTACTATGATTTGTAATGCTCACCGCATTGTTGGATCTGTTGTGTTCAAAAATGAAGAAACGCCGGACGGACAGAGGTCATCGCTGATCAAAAGGTTAAAATCAAATGTATTTAATAAAGGAGATGGCGTTGTGGTAAAAAGAACATCTCAGCTGAGGAGCCGCTGGTCTCAGCAGCCAACAGGCCCCAGGTCAGTCCTTTGACCATCCCTAGTGCCCGTCTGTCGCCTCCACCAGCCAACTCGAGAACAATGGTTCCTACAGGTATTTATAGCAATGCTTAAAGGTGTCAAAGTTAGTGTCCACACCTCTGGGAGTGGTCTTCTGGTGAGTTCAATGTAACTCGGATTTCGAATGATCCTTAGTCAATATCAGTGCTTGTGCAAGTATTACATGCATGCATTCCAGTTGATTACATTACATCAAATACAATCATAACTGCATTGATATTATTCTACTACAGTGCAGAATTACACTGGTTTTACAATATTGTCATTACTTTATGAATTACACAGTTTCAGAATCATGGCTGTATTCTGGTGTACACTATATGCATTTGTATTAATTTTATGAACCGTATCGTCTATTTGTTTCTAATATCCTACAATCCATCCCTTTACACCAATTTTGGTGTAAAAACTAATCGGAGAATTTCTTTCTCAGCCATCTTTTAACTGTTTTCTCTATTTATCTCCGCCCGCCATCTTGTAATGTTCCAAAAACATGTGCTCCGTTTTCCCCAAGTCCAGGCCCCAATCAAATCCTTAATCCGACTTCTTGTATTCTGGTGTACACTATATGCATTTTTATTAACTTTATGAACCGGATCGTCTATTTGTTTCTAATATCCTACAGATCCATGTTTAGTGATGTTTTATAGCCATCAGTACGTGACGTTGACTCTTCTGCAGGCTGCATAATGAACGTGGCAACTAGCAAATTCTGACAAGATATGTTGAGCTTCGCATCCTGACTGCACCTGAAGCCAAGAAGGAAGAAAATAAAGAGCTGCAGCTGTAATTAAACAAAGAGAAAAAGCCAGGCAAACAATCGTGGACCGACTGAATGCCAAAGGATTTAAAAACATGTACTTGCTAGGAAAGTTGTAGACTGTTTAATTGGCTTTTAATATGATTTTTCAATGTGTTGGTGTTATATATGTGTTTATGTGCTAACTGTGCTGGTTTTGTGCAGCTGTGCAGGACACAGCTGCAAACTAACATTTTGTATCATGCTGCTCTTTGCACGTCAGGGTCAAATACGGACACTTGAGACCCGGGTTTAGCACAAGACAATGTTTTAACATATTTTACCATTACATGCATCTCACAACATCAAACACAATCACCCATTTACACAGAATATGTGGACCGTCTTGTGGAAATCTTCTTTGATGTGACACATTCTTCTGGGGCCAGGGAAGGTAATAAAGATGGACTTCAGCGCCAAACACACACTTCTGACAGTACGGCAAATAGTGCCTTTATTTACAGGTTCGGCATATAAAGACATGCCGCGCCATACGGAGCATGTGTAAGGGATGGTGAGGTGCTTCACGCTGGTCTGATCTGTATCACTCAATATCAGTGCTTCTTCATCCAAAACGTGGTTCAGAAATGGGCATCACGGTGCAGGAAGAAACAGACGTGAATGACACTTTATATATCGGCATCATCAAGTTGTGTATATATAAAAACCACACAAAGTGAGTTTTGTTGTATTTTGCATTCCGTTGTCAGGGAAACGCAGTCCGTGTCATAGAGTGGACTCCATTCCGTTGTTATGGAGTCCACTCTATGACACGGACTGCGTTGTCAGGGAAACGCAGTCCGTGTCATAGAGTGGACTCCATTCCGTTTTTATGGAGTCCACTCTATGACACGGGCTGCGTTTCCCTGACAACGGAACTGTGACATCATCAAGAAATCCTTTGATGTGTCTCGGAACACTAGATCATTGCGTTTCTGGTTCCAGAAGAGTGCAGTTGGATATTTTCTCTTGAAAGTATCTGCGATATTTGTCCTTTACAGACTTAAGTAGTTTTTTGGAAGATTCATCACCATCTTTCAGAGGTTACATCGAGTCATTTAGCGACAAATAAAACAGTCTTTTTCAAGACTACACCCCTTTTCAGGGCTGACCAACAGTCTTTTTCAAGACTACACAAGTGTCATTTAACATGTACCGTAGAAACAACCAGAGAATTGGAGCTGGCGCTCCACTTCTTCCGACTCCTCCCACCGGATACAATGTGAACATTGCACTTTCTCGTGCACAGAATGAAGTGCACTGCCTGAAAAGGCAAGTGAGCGAACTCACCGCTCACACTGAAACTGTGAAGTTCGAATTGACCAACATGTTAAAAGGCAAAGATCTTGCCTATGAGCAGATGGTTGACAAGAACCGAAAGAGGTTTTCAGACCTTATCAGGGAGAACGAGGGTTTATCTCTGAAGGTCAGAGAGACCGAACAACTCGTTGTCAAAAATGCTGAACTCATGGTCAAAGTAACAGGGTTACTCTCCACCAACAACTCTCTTCAAGAGAAGCTGCACAAGCAGCAGGCCAACAACCAACAGTTGGAAGCAGAACACAAACTGCTGAAGATCAAGACAGAGGCTCTGGATGAGACTATCAGGGAGAACGAGGGTTTATCTCTGAAGCTCACCGAGACCACAAAAGAACTTTCTGTCAAAAGTGCTGAACTCACGGTCAACAACGAGACCTGGCAGCAGAAATATGAAGATCTGGAGAAAAAGACAACCAAGAAACTGGATGACCAACAACAGTCATTGGAGTCTAAAGTAACAGGGTTACTCTCCACCAACATTTCTCTTCAAGAGAAGCTGCACAAGCAGCAGGCCAACAACCAACAGTTGGAAGCAGAACACAAACTGCTGAAGATCAAGACAGAGGCTCTGGATGAGACTATCAGGGAGAACGAGGGTTTATCTCTGAAGCTCACCGAGACCACAAAAGAACTTTCTGTCAAAAGGGCTGAACTCACGGTCAACAACGAGACCTGGCAGCAGAAATATGAAGATCTGGAGAAAAAGACAACCAAGAAACTGGATGACCAACAACAGTCATTGGAGTCTAAAGTAACAGGGTTACTCTCCACCAACATTTCTCTTCAAGAGAAGCTGCACAAGCAGCAGGCCAACAACCAACAGTTGGAAGCAGAACACAAACTGCTGAAGATCAAGACAGAGGCTCTGGATGAGACTATCAGGGAGAACGAGGGTTTATCTCTGAAGCTCACCGAGACCACAAAAGAACTTTCTGTCAAAAGTGCTGAACTCACGGTCAACAACGAGACCTGGCAGCAGAAATATGAAGATCTGGAGAAAAAGACAACCAAGAAACTGGATGACCAACAACAGTCATTGGAGTCTAAAGTAACAGGGTTACTCTCCACCAACATTTCTCTTCAAGAGAAGCTGCACAAGCAGCAGGCCAACAACCAACAGTTGGAAGCAGAACACAAACTGCTGAAGATCAAGACAGAGGCTCTGGATGAGACTATCAGGGAGAACGAGGGTTTATCTCTGAAGCTCACCGAGACCACAAAAGAACTTTCTGTCAAAAGTGCTGAACTCACGGTCAACAACGAGACCTGGCAGCAGTTGGAAGCAGAACACAAACTGCTGAAGACACAGAGGGATTCTCTGGCTGCTTTAATAAAGAGCCAAGAGGAGACCCGCCACGAGATGGTCACAATCAGTGATTTCACTGAGTTGTGCCTGACCTCTAGGATCCAACAACTGGAGGATACCATCTCCAAAGAACATCAGATCCTTATCACCAGGATCCAAGAATTAGAGGACGACAAAACAGTCCTTGAAAACATCTGCCTCGACTTAAAAAAAAAAAAAAGAGGCATCTTTGGGAGACGGATGCAAGACCGGCAGACGGAGATGGACAAAATGAGGCGCAAGATGCAGGACAAGGAGACAAAGAAATAGGAGAGAGAAGAGAAGAAAAAGGAGACCATTCAGGACCTGTAAGAACACCTTCCTTCACCTCCCACTCCATCCTACCTCATCCATCTACCCCCGCTCCCCTTCCACCTGCGCTTCACAGCGCTAAATACCCCGGGCATGGACCGCCTCCTCATTCATTGGTAAATATCATTGCCATTGTATAGTTTATTCCCTTTGCTCCAGGAAGTGTTTTTTTCCACCTTCATGGACTGGACAGTAGCACGGCACGGCCTCTGAGGAATGAGGAATCTTTTTCATCTCATCCATTTCATTCTTTGGTTAATGCAAGGCTGCAGATGAAGATGAGGGGATTTCTGTATCTGCGCATATACCCTGAACCCGGCCATTTGGCCGGTGTTTGGATGAACTACCACGGCTGGGTTGACGAATCAACAGTGACAACTTGTGAAGGTAGACCGATAGTTTCATTTGTCCGTCGTTGGAAATTGGGATCTCGGTTTGATTTTTCAAGTTATGCATTAGGAAAGGTTGACACACATGTCCCCCTCTATAGTTTCAATGATGCCATGCCAATATATATAACATATTTTCATACTTCATATTTGTAATATCATAGATAATAACAAGATAATATAGGACTAATATCATATAGCATTATGTAGGACTAATATAAAAAACATAGTATTATACTTCATATTTCTAGTATCATAGAAGATTATATAGGACTAATCTCATATAACATAATATAGGACTAATATAACAAACATGGCATCATACTTAGTATTTCTAATATTATATAACTTAATATCATATACAGTGTTTTCCATAGCGCCCCAACACCCACGCCGCCCTCCGGTACGTCCGCCCCCCCAAAGTTGGAAACCTAGGGGAAACACTGATATGACATAATATAGTAGAACTAATATAGGAGACATGGCTTTATACTTTATCTTTCCAATATCATAGGACATAATATCGTAGAACGAATATCATAAAATAGCATCGCATTCCATAGTTCTAATATAATTTAACTTAATACCGTAGAACTAAAATAAAATAGCATCGTATTCCATAGTTCTAATATAATTTAACTTAACACCGTAGAACTAAAATCATAAAATAGCATCGTATTCCATAGTTCTAATATAATTTAACGTAGTACCGTAGAACTAAAATAAAATAGCATCGTATTCCATAGTTCTAATATAATTTAACTTAATATCGTAGAACTAATATCATCAAATAGCATCGTATTCCATAGTTCTAATATAATTTAACGTAATACCGTAGAACTAAAATAAAATAGCATCGTATTCCATAGTTCTAATATAATTTAACTTAATACCGTAGAACTAAAATAAAATAGCATCGTATTCCATAGTTCTAATATAATTGAACTTAATATCGTAGAACTAATATCATAAAATAGTATCGTATTCCATAGTTCTAATATAATTTAACTTAATATCGTAGAACTAATATCATAAAATAGCATCGTATTCCATAGTTCTAATATAATTAAACTTAATATCGTAGAACTAATATCATAAAATAGCATCGTATTCCATAGTTCTAATATAATTTAACTTAATACCGTAGAACTAATATCATAAAATAGCATCGTATTCCATAGTTCTAATATAATTTAACTTAATACCGTAGAACTAATATCATAAAATAGCATCGTATTCCATAGTTCTAATATAATTTAACATAATATCGTAGAACTAATATCATAAAATAGCATCGTATTCCATAGTTCTAATATAATTTAACTTAATACCGTAGAACTAATATCATAAAATAGCATCGTATTCTATAGTTCTAATATAATTTAACTTAATACCGTAGAACTAAAATGAAATAGCATCGTATTCCATATTTCTAATATAATTTAACTTAATATCGTAGAACTAAAATCAAATAGCATCTATTCCATATTTCTAATACCATTTAACATAACATAGAACTAATATCATAAGTATAGCATTATAGTTTAATATATAACATAATATCTTATTAAAATATCATAAATATAATTTAACAGATGCTATTTTTTACCACTAGCCATGCCTTTAATACAAAGTATAGAGGGGGACATGTATGTCTACCTTGCCTAATGCATAACTTGAAAAATCAAACCGACATCCCAGTTTCCAATGACAGACAAATGAAACTATCGGCCTACCTTCACAAGTTGTTACTATTGATTTGTCAAACCGGCTGTGTGAGGTTATCCGAACATCGTCCAAATGACCGGGTTCAGGGTATATGCGCAGATACAGAAATCCGCTCATCTTCATTTGCGGCCTTGCATTTCGCCAAAGAAAGAAATGGATGAGATGAAAAAGATTCCTCATTCCTCAGGCGCTGTGCTCCGCTACTTTCCAGTCAATGAAGTGGGAAAAGAACACTTAACGGAGCACTGGGAATAAAATATACCCATTTTCATGATTACAGATTGAATGAGGAGTTTGGTCCTCACATGCCAAAAAGTTATATTTTCTTTTTTTCTTTTAAAAAGTTTTTTTTTTCTTTTTTTTTCTTTTTCATTTAAAAAAATTACATTTTATTTTTTTATTTTAAAGTTATATTTTATTTTTATTTTATTTTAAAAAGTTATTCTTTTATTTTATTTTAAAAAGTTATTCTTTTATTTTATTTTAAAAAGTTATATTTTCTTTTTCATTTAAAAAAGTTATATTTTCTTTTTTTCTTTTAAAAAGTTATATTTCATTTTTATTTTATTTTAAAAAGCTATTCTTTTATTTTATTTTAAAAAGTTATTCTTTGATTTTATTTAAAAAAGTTATTCTGTGATTTTATTTTATAAAGTTATATTTTATTTTTCATTTAAAAAAGTTATATTTTATTTCATTTTTATTTTATTTTAAAAAGTTATATTTCATTTGGGGTTCAACTGTGGGTTTTCCCTCCATCTATGGGTTTCCCACATAAAAAAAAAAAATCTCCTCCGCGAATCGCCACCTTAACGTGGTGGAGGAGTTTGAGTGGCTCAGTGATCCTGTTATCTGTGTTGTCTGTGGCACAAGCACCTTGTGCGATGGACAACAGGTCTCAGGGGAGAGTCCAGACTAAGAGCGATTCAAAAACCCTAATGTTTAATCAAACAATAATACAATGGCTTTACAGCCTAATATCTATATAGTGTTAAAAAAGACACCAGCCACAAGACAGCCTAAAAGGTTCTTAAATGACTTTACTTACTTTACTTAATTATTACTTAAGCTATCAACTATTCTGTATTAAATCGGTTGTACCAAATTAAAAATGGGTCGTTGTGGCGCAGGGGTTAGAGAAGGTGTGCTGGGAAGCACAAGGTTGGTGGTTCGAGTCCAGGCTGCCCCATGTTCCATGTCGAAGTGTCCCTGAGCAAGACACCTAACCCCTAATTGCTCCCTGGGCAAAAATGTGAAAAAGCCATGGGTTTAAAGTGAAATGTAAGTCGCTTTGGATAAAAGCGTCTGCTAAATGACCTGTAATGTAATGTAATGTAAAAAAGGATGCCCTTGATACATGCCCCTTAAATGAGATGTCGGCCAGAGGTCAGGCGGATGGTCTGCTTCTTCAGGCAGCGCTTCTGGTGGCCATCACTTGAGAGGGACACGGAGGGGTTTGTGGCCGCTTGTCCAGTTTGCACCCAGAACAAGGCCTCCCTCCAGCGACCGTCAGTTACCACACCCCCCCTCCGGTGCCTCGACGGCCTTCTTCATACATATACTTACGTATATTTATGTGTATCAGTGGGGGCTGGTGGGTTTTCTTTTTGCCAGCCAATCAGTTTCAGTAAACATCCCTGTATGATTCAATGCACAAAAGGGTATCAAATACACATCCTTACTGTGCAGTTAAATAAACATGTAAAATAGAACATGTGTATATATACGTATATATTTAGATGCACCTATGAACCTAGTTTGTTGGGGAAACATCAGTGTGTTGAGGAGAGACCAACTCAAAAGCCACACAGAACTTCACACAATGAACTATTTTGGTTAATATGTGCCTGTTTTCATCCACGTCCTGGTTGTGTGTCCACACCGCGGTCCGGTGTGCGTCGCAGCTGGGCAGTGATGTTAACTTTAGCACGGTGACGTCATGCGGACCGGCGCCGTTAGCACGTAGCTAACTAGCTAGCTAAGCCTCCCGGCGTAGAAGTCTCTACAGAAGCCTCGGCTTCCCTTTCACACCGGTCCGTTGTCTGGTCGTGAGGTCCGGCTGGTCCCGGTCCACCTAGCTAAGTAAGTAACCAAGTACAAGTACTTGGTTACTTGTACAAGTACTTGGTTACTGTACTTAAGTGGATACTTTACTGGAGTGTTTATTTTTCAGACGACTTTTTACTTCTACTCCTGACATTTTAAAAACAGTCTCGTTACTTCAGGCTTCTCCAGATAAACGGCGCTATGCGGACAGTGAATGTGATTGGATGAGAAGTATAAACATTGAGCATCCAAACACTCGATTATTATAAAAAGTTCAGGGGTAGCAGATTTTGATAGCACAATAACACCCTATCAAATATTGCTCCCACTACTCATTGCAGGATAATACAACAGAGTAGACGGAGGCGAGGATACACAGTCCATGCAATTATTTAATATTTCATTTCAAGAGAACGGTCATTGTACAATCTACACGCTCAATGTACTTTTTAACTTGGCCAAAAGAGGAAATAATCGGGATTTTGAGGATGTTACTCGGTTAACACGTCGTTCACCGACAGGGTTGCAAAATATTATGGGCGTGTCAAGGAAACTTGGAAAATCGACTCGCCGCATGCCCAATACTACAAAGAAGCAGTTCTCGACAAGTAGCACAAAATGATAGAGCGCCGGCAGATCGGAGCGACGCCGGGTGGGAAAAGTGGTCGGTGGAAAGTTAGTATTTAGCGACACGGAGCCTCCTCCTCTTCCTCCTCCTCTTCCTCACGCAGAGTCCAGGTAACGTTAGATGAGTCTCTTCATGACCGTGGGTTTGTCCTAAATGTTTTATTGAGAGTCTGGCACAACACAGCGACTTGCAAGCAGCGTGTTAAATAAAGTGATGTGTGTCTTAATGCGGCTTTGGAAATGAACACAAAGGGATTCTGTATTTGCTCATGAAGCCTGAACATACTGGTTAACCAATTGCTTTGTTGAAAAGTGTGATTAGTTGTACACTGTTTCACTAAAGAGATTATGTGTTCATTGCTGGATTACATGCGGCTCTCATAGGCAATTATTTGGATCACGGTAAAAGTATTTCAGTATCTTAGGCCTGCAGTGCAAAGAGTACTATGATTTGTAATGCTCACCGCATTGTTGGATCTGTTGTGTTCAAAAATGAAGAAACGCCGGACGGACAGAGGTCATCGCTGATCAAAAGGTTAAAATCAAATGTATTTAATAAAGGAGATGGCGTTGTGGTAAAAAGAACATCTCAGCTGAGGAGCCGCTGGTCTCAGCAGCCAACAGGCCCCAGGTCAGTCCTTTGACCATCCCTAGTGCCCGTCTGTCGCCTCCACCAGCCAACTCGAGAACAATGGTTCCTACAGGTATTTATAGCAATGCTTAAAGGTGTCAAAGTTAGTGTCCACACCTCTGGGAGTGGTCTTCTGGTGAGTTCAATGTAACTCGGATTTCGAATGATCCTTAGTCAATATCAGTGCTTGTGCAAGTATTACATGCATGCATTCCAGTTGATTACATTACATCAAATACAATCATAACTGCATTGATATTATTCTACTACAGTGCAGAATTACACTGGTTTTACAATATTGTCATTACTTTATGAATTACACAGTTTCAGAATCATGGCTGTATTCTGGTGTACACTATATGCATTTGTATTAATTTTATGAACCGTATCGTCTATTTGTTTCTAATATCCTACAATCCATCCCTTTACACCAATTTTGGTGTAAAAACTAATCGGAGAATTTCTTTCTCAGCCATCTTTTAACTGTTTTCTCTATTTATCTCCGCCCGCCATCTTGTAATGTTCCAAAAACATGTGCTCCGTTTTCCCCAAGTCCAGGCCCCAATCAAATCCTTAATCCGACTTCTTGTATTCTGGTGTACACTATATGCATTTTTATTAACTTTATGAACCGGATCGTCTATTTGTTTCTAATATCCTACAGATCCATGTTTAGTGATGTTTTATAGCCATCAGTACGTGACGTTGACTCTTCTGCAGGCTGCATAATGAACGTGGCAACTAGCAAATTCTGACAAGATATGTTGAGCTTCGCATCCTGACTGCACCTGAAGCCAAGAAGGAAGAAAATAAAGAGCTGCAGCTGTAATTAAACAAAGAGAAAAAGCCAGGCAAACAATCGTGGACCGACTGAATGCCAAAGGATTTAAAAACATGTACTTGCTAGGAAAGTTGTAGACTGTTTAATTGGCTTTTAATATGATTTTTCAATGTGTTGGTGTTATATATGTGTTTATGTGCTAACTGTGCTGGTTTTGTGCAGCTGTGCAGGACACAGCTGCAAACTAACATTTTGTATCATGCTGCTCTTTGCACGTCAGGGTCAAATACGGACACTTGAGACCCGGGTTTAGCACAAGACAATGTTTTAACATATTTTACCATTACATGCATCTCACAACATCAAACACAATCACCCATTTACACAGAATATGTGGACCGTCTTGTGGAAATCTTCTTTGATGTGACACATTCTTCTGGGGCCAGGGAAGGTAATAAAGATGGACTTCAGCGCCAAACACACACTTCTGACAGTACGGCAAATAGTGCCTTTATTTACAGGTTCGGCATATAAAGACATGCCGCGCCATACGGAGCATGTGTAAGGGATGGTGAGGTGCTTCACGCTGGTCTGATCTGTATCACTCAATATCAGTGCTTCTTCATCCAAAACGTGGTTCAGAAATGGGCATCACGGTGCAGGAAGAAACAGACGTGAATGACACTTTATATATCGGCATCATCAAGTTGTGTATATATAAAAACCACACAAAGTGAGTTTTGTTGTATTTTGCATTCCGTTGTCAGGGAAACGCAGTCCGTGTCATAGAGTGGACTCCATTCCGTTGTTATGGAGTCCACTCTATGACACGGACTGCGTTGTCAGGGAAACGCAGTCCGTGTCATAGAGTGGACTCCATTCCGTTTTTATGGAGTCCACTCTATGACACGGGCTGCGTTTCCCTGACAACGGAACTGTGACATCATCAAGAAATCCTTTGATGTGTCTCGGAACACTAGATCATTGCGTTTCTGGTTCCAGAAGAGTGCAGTTGGATATTTTCTCTTGAAAGTATCTGCGATATTTGTCCTTTACAGACTTAAGTAGTTTTTTGGAAGATTCATCACCATCTTTCAGAGGTTACATCGAGTCATTTAGCGACAAATAAAACAGTCTTTTTCAAGACTACACCCCTTTTCAGGGCTGACCAACAGTCTTTTTCAAGACTACACAAGTGTCATTTAACATGTACCGTAGAAACAACCAGAGAATTGGAGCTGGCGCTCCACTTCTTCCGACTCCTCCCACCGGATACAATGTGAACATTGCACTTTCTCGTGCACAGAATGAAGTGCACTGCCTGAAAAGGCAAGTGAGCGAACTCACCGCTCACACTGAAACTGTGAAGTTCGAATTGACCAACATGTTAAAAGGCAAAGATCTTGCCTATGAGCAGATGGTTGACAAGAACCGAAAGAGGTTTTCAGACCTTATCAGGGAGAACGAGGGTTTATCTCTGAAGGTCAGAGAGACCGAACAACTCGTTGTCAAAAATGCTGAACTCATGGTCAAAGTAACAGGGTTACTCTCCACCAACAACTCTCTTCAAGAGAAGCTGCACAAGCAGCAGGCCAACAACCAACAGTTGGAAGCAGAACACAAACTGCTGAAGATCAAGACAGAGGCTCTGGATGAGACTATCAGGGAGAACGAGGGTTTATCTCTGAAGCTCACCGAGACCACAAAAGAACTTTCTGTCAAAAGTGCTGAACTCACGGTCAACAACGAGACCTGGCAGCAGAAATATGAAGATCTGGAGAAAAAGACAACCAAGAAACTGGATGACCAACAACAGTCATTGGAGTCTAAAGTAACAGGGTTACTCTCCACCAACATTTCTCTTCAAGAGAAGCTGCACAAGCAGCAGGCCAACAACCAACAGTTGGAAGCAGAACACAAACTGCTGAAGATCAAGACAGAGGCTCTGGATGAGACTATCAGGGAGAACGAGGGTTTATCTCTGAAGCTCACCGAGACCACAAAAGAACTTTCTGTCAAAAGGGCTGAACTCACGGTCAACAACGAGACCTGGCAGCAGAAATATGAAGATCTGGAGAAAAAGACAACCAAGAAACTGGATGACCAACAACAGTCATTGGAGTCTAAAGTAACAGGGTTACTCTCCACCAACATTTCTCTTCAAGAGAAGCTGCACAAGCAGCAGGCCAACAACCAACAGTTGGAAGCAGAACACAAACTGCTGAAGATCAAGACAGAGGCTCTGGATGAGACTATCAGGGAGAACGAGGGTTTATCTCTGAAGCTCACCGAGACCACAAAAGAACTTTCTGTCAAAAGTGCTGAACTCACGGTCAACAACGAGACCTGGCAGCAGAAATATGAAGATCTGGAGAAAAAGACAACCAAGAAACTGGATGACCAACAACAGTCATTGGAGTCTAAAGTAACAGGGTTACTCTCCACCAACATTTCTCTTCAAGAGAAGCTGCACAAGCAGCAGGCCAACAACCAACAGTTGGAAGCAGAACACAAACTGCTGAAGATCAAGACAGAGGCTCTGGATGAGACTATCAGGGAGAACGAGGGTTTATCTCTGAAGCTCACCGAGACCACAAAAGAACTTTCTGTCAAAAGTGCTGAACTCACGGTCAACAACGAGACCTGGCAGCAGTTGGAAGCAGAACACAAACTGCTGAAGACACAGAGGGATTCTCTGGCTGCTTTAATAAAGAGCCAAGAGGAGACCCGCCACGAGATGGTCACAATCAGTGATTTCACTGAGTTGTGCCTGACCTCTAGGATCCAACAACTGGAGGATACCATCTCCAAAGAACATCAGATCCTTATCACCAGGATCCAAGAATTAGAGGACGACAAAACAGTCCTTGAAAACATCTGCCTCGACTTAAAAAAAAAAAAAAGAGGCATCTTTGGGAGACGGATGCAAGACCGGCAGACGGAGATGGACAAAATGAGGCGCAAGATGCAGGACAAGGAGACAAAGAAATAGGAGAGAGAAGAGAAGAAAAAGGAGACCATTCAGGACCTGTAAGAACACCTTCCTTCACCTCCCACTCCATCCTACCTCATCCATCTACCCCCGCTCCCCTTCCACCTGCGCTTCACAGCGCTAAATACCCCGGGCATGGACCGCCTCCTCATTCATTGGTAAATATCATTGCCATTGTATAGTTTATTCCCTTTGCTCCAGGAAGTGTTTTTTTCCACCTTCATGGACTGGACAGTAGCACGGCACGGCCTCTGAGGAATGAGGAATCTTTTTCATCTCATCCATTTCATTCTTTGGTTAATGCAAGGCTGCAGATGAAGATGAGGGGATTTCTGTATCTGCGCATATACCCTGAACCCGGCCATTTGGCCGGTGTTTGGATGAACTACCACGGCTGGGTTGACGAATCAACAGTGACAACTTGTGAAGGTAGACCGATAGTTTCATTTGTCCGTCGTTGGAAATTGGGATCTCGGTTTGATTTTTCAAGTTATGCATTAGGAAAGGTTGACACACATGTCCCCCTCTATAGTTTCAATGATGCCATGCCAATATATATAACATATTTTCATACTTCATATTTGTAATATCATAGATAATAACAAGATAATATAGGACTAATATCATATAGCATTATGTAGGACTAATATAAAAAACATAGTATTATACTTCATATTTCTAGTATCATAGAAGATTATATAGGACTAATCTCATATAACATAATATAGGACTAATATAACAAACATGGCATCATACTTAGTATTTCTAATATTATATAACTTAATATCATATACAGTGTTTTCCATAGCGCCCCAACACCCACGCCGCCCTCCGGTACGTCCGCCCCCCCAAAGTTGGAAACCTAGGGGAAACACTGATATGACATAATATAGTAGAACTAATATAGGAGACATGGCTTTATACTTTATCTTTCCAATATCATAGGACATAATATCGTAGAACGAATATCATAAAATAGCATCGCATTCCATAGTTCTAATATAATTTAACTTAATACCGTAGAACTAAAATAAAATAGCATCGTATTCCATAGTTCTAATATAATTTAACTTAACACCGTAGAACTAAAATCATAAAATAGCATCGTATTCCATAGTTCTAATATAATTTAACGTAGTACCGTAGAACTAAAATAAAATAGCATCGTATTCCATAGTTCTAATATAATTTAACTTAATATCGTAGAACTAATATCATCAAATAGCATCGTATTCCATAGTTCTAATATAATTTAACGTAATACCGTAGAACTAAAATAAAATAGCATCGTATTCCATAGTTCTAATATAATTTAACTTAATACCGTAGAACTAAAATAAAATAGCATCGTATTCCATAGTTCTAATATAATTGAACTTAATATCGTAGAACTAATATCATAAAATAGTATCGTATTCCATAGTTCTAATATAATTTAACTTAATATCGTAGAACTAATATCATAAAATAGCATCGTATTCCATAGTTCTAATATAATTAAACTTAATATCGTAGAACTAATATCATAAAATAGCATCGTATTCCATAGTTCTAATATAATTTAACTTAATACCGTAGAACTAATATCATAAAATAGCATCGTATTCCATAGTTCTAATATAATTTAACTTAATACCGTAGAACTAATATCATAAAATAGCATCGTATTCCATAGTTCTAATATAATTTAACATAATATCGTAGAACTAATATCATAAAATAGCATCGTATTCCATAGTTCTAATATAATTTAACTTAATACCGTAGAACTAATATCATAAAATAGCATCGTATTCTATAGTTCTAATATAATTTAACTTAATACCGTAGAACTAAAATGAAATAGCATCGTATTCCATATTTCTAATATAATTTAACTTAATATCGTAGAACTAAAATCAAATAGCATCTATTCCATATTTCTAATACCATTTAACATAACATAGAACTAATATCATAAGTATAGCATTATAGTTTAATATATAACATAATATCTTATTAAAATATCATAAATATAATTTAACAGATGCTATTTTTTACCACTAGCCATGCCTTTAATACAAAGTATAGAGGGGGACATGTATGTCTACCTTGCCTAATGCATAACTTGAAAAATCAAACCGACATCCCAGTTTCCAATGACAGACAAATGAAACTATCGGCCTACCTTCACAAGTTGTTACTATTGATTTGTCAAACCGGCTGTGTGAGGTTATCCGAACATCGTCCAAATGACCGGGTTCAGGGTATATGCGCAGATACAGAAATCCGCTCATCTTCATTTGCGGCCTTGCATTTCGCCAAAGAAAGAAATGGATGAGATGAAAAAGATTCCTCATTCCTCAGGCGCTGTGCTCCGCTACTTTCCAGTCAATGAAGTGGGAAAAGAACACTTAACGGAGCACTGGGAATAAAATATACCCATTTTCATGATTACAGATTGAATGAGGAGTTTGGTCCTCACATGCCAAAAAGTTATATTTTCTTTTTTTCTTTTAAAAAGTTTTTTTTTTCTTTTTTTTTCTTTTTCATTTAAAAAAATTACATTTTATTTTTTTATTTTAAAGTTATATTTTATTTTTATTTTATTTTAAAAAGTTATTCTTTTATTTTATTTTAAAAAGTTATTCTTTTATTTTATTTTAAAAAGTTATATTTTCTTTTTCATTTAAAAAAGTTATATTTTCTTTTTTTCTTTTAAAAAGTTATATTTCATTTTTATTTTATTTTAAAAAGCTATTCTTTTATTTTATTTTAAAAAGTTATTCTTTGATTTTATTTAAAAAAGTTATTCTGTGATTTTATTTTATAAAGTTATATTTTATTTTTCATTTAAAAAAGTTATATTTTATTTCATTTTTATTTTATTTTAAAAAGTTATATTTCATTTGGGGTTCAACTGTGGGTTTTCCCTCCATCTATGGGTTTCCCACATAAAAAAAAAAAATCTCCTCCGCGAATCGCCACCTTAACGTGGTGGAGGAGTTTGAGTGGCTCAGTGATCCTGTTATCTGTGTTGTCTGTGGCACAAGCACCTTGTGCGATGGACAACAGGTCTCAGGGGAGAGTCCAGACTAAGAGCGATTCAAAAACCCTAATGTTTAATCAAACAATAATACAATGGCTTTACAGCCTAATATCTATATAGTGTTAAAAAAGACACCAGCCACAAGACAGC
Organism: Gasterosteus aculeatus; assembly: GCF_964276395.1. NCBI lineage: Eukaryota > Metazoa > Chordata > Actinopteri > Perciformes > Gasterosteidae > Gasterosteus > Gasterosteus aculeatus. Next base: position 22,223,399 of record NC_135695.1, on the reverse strand, counting down.
CTAAAAGGTTCTTAAATGACTTTACTTACTTTACTTAATTATTACTTAAGCTATCAACTATTCTGTATTAAATCGGTTGTACCAAATTAAAAATGGGTCGTTGTGGCGCAGGGGTTAGAGAAGGTGTGCTGGGAAGCACAAGGTTGGTGGTTCGAGTCCAGGCTGCCCCATGTTCCATGTCGAAGTGTCCCTGAGCAAGACACCTAACCCCTAATTGCTCCCTGGGCAAAAATGTGAAAAAGCCATGGGTTTAAAGTGAAATGTAAGTCGCTTTGGATAAAAGCGTCTGCTAAATGACCTGTAATGTAATGTAATGTAAAAAAGGATGCCCTTGATACATGCCCCTTAAATGAGATGTCGGCCAGAGGTCAGGCGGATGGTCTGCTTCTTCAGGCAGCGCTTCTGGTGGCCATCACTTGAGAGGGACACGGAGGGGTTTGTGGCCGCTTGTCCAGTTTGCACCCAGAACAAGGCCTCCCTCCAGCGACCGTCAGTTACCACACCCCCCCTCCGGTGCCTCGACGGCCTTCTTCATACATATACTTACGTATATTTATGTGTATCAGTGGGGGCTGGTGGGTTTTCTTTTTGCCAGCCAATCAGTTTCAGTAAACATCCCTGTATGATTCAATGCACAAAAGGGTATCAAATACACATCCTTACTGTGCAGTTAAATAAACATGTAAAATAGAACATGTGTATATATACGTATATATTTAGATGCACCTATGAACCTAGTTTGTTGGGGAAACATCAGTGTGTTGAGGAGAGACCAACTCAAAAGCCACACAGAACTTCACACAATGAACTATTTTGGTTAATATGTGCCTGTTTTCATCCACGTCCTGGTTGTGTGTCCACACCGCGGTCCGGTGTGCGTCGCAGCTGGGCAGTGATGTTAACTTTAGCACGGTGACGTCATGCGGACCGGCGCCGTTAGCACGTAGCTAACTAGCTAGCTAAGCCTCCCGGCGTAGAAGTCTCTACAGAAGCCTCGGCTTCCCTTTCACACCGGTCCGTTGTCTGGTCGTGAGGTCCGGCTGGTCCCGGTCCACCTAGCTAAGTAAGTAACCAAGTACAAGTACTTGGTTACTTGTACAAGTACTTGGTTACTGTACTTAAGTGGATACTTTACTGGAGTGTTTATTTTTCAGACGACTTTTTACTTCTACTCCTGACATTTTAAAAACAGTCTCGTTACTTCAGGCTTCTCCAGATAAACGGCGCTATGCGGACAGTGAATGTGATTGGATGAGAAGTATAAACATTGAGCATCCAAACACTCGATTATTATAAAAAGTTCAGGGGTAGCAGATTTTGATAGCACAATAACACCCTATCAAATATTGCTCCCACTACTCATTGCAGGATAATACAACAGAGTAGACGGAGGCGAGGATACACAGTCCATGCAATTATTTAATATTTCATTTCAAGAGAACGGTCATTGTACAATCTACACGCTCAATGTACTTTTTAACTTGGCCAAAAGAGGAAATAATCGGGATTTTGAGGATGTTACTCGGTTAACACGTCGTTCACCGACAGGGTTGCAAAATATTATGGGCGTGTCAAGGAAACTTGGAAAATCGACTCGCCGCATGCCCAATACTACAAAGAAGCAGTTCTCGACAAGTAGCACAAAATGATAGAGCGCCGGCAGATCGGAGCGACGCCGGGTGGGAAAAGTGGTCGGTGGAAAGTTAGTATTTAGCGACACGGAGCCTCCTCCTCTTCCTCCTCCTCTTCCTCACGCAGAGTCCAGGTAACGTTAGATGAGTCTCTTCATGACCGTGGGTTTGTCCTAAATGTTTTATTGAGAGTCTGGCACAACACAGCGACTTGCAAGCAGCGTGTTAAATAAAGTGATGTGTGTCTTAATGCGGCTTTGGAAATGAACACAAAGGGATTCTGTATTTGCTCATGAAGCCTGAACATACTGGTTAACCAATTGCTTTGTTGAAAAGTGTGATTAGTTGTACACTGTTTCACTAAAGAGATTATGTGTTCATTGCTGGATTACATGCGGCTCTCATAGGCAATTATTTGGATCACGGTAAAAGTATTTCAGTATCTTAGGCCTGCAGTGCAAAGAGTACTATGATTTGTAATGCTCACCGCATTGTTGGATCTGTTGTGTTCAAAAATGAAGAAACGCCGGACGGACAGAGGTCATCGCTGATCAAAAGGTTAAAATCAAATGTATTTAATAAAGGAGATGGCGTTGTGGTAAAAAGAACATCTCAGCTGAGGAGCCGCTGGTCTCAGCAGCCAACAGGCCCCAGGTCAGTCCTTTGACCATCCCTAGTGCCCGTCTGTCGCCTCCACCAGCCAACTCGAGAACAATGGTTCCTACAGGTATTTATAGCAATGCTTAAAGGTGTCAAAGTTAGTGTCCACACCTCTGGGAGTGGTCTTCTGGTGAGTTCAATGTAACTCGGATTTCGAATGATCCTTAGTCAATATCAGTGCTTGTGCAAGTATTACATGCATGCATTCCAGTTGATTACATTACATCAAATACAATCATAACTGCATTGATATTATTCTACTACAGTGCAGAATTACACTGGTTTTACAATATTGTCATTACTTTATGAATTACACAGTTTCAGAATCATGGCTGTATTCTGGTGTACACTATATGCATTTGTATTAATTTTATGAACCGTATCGTCTATTTGTTTCTAATATCCTACAATCCATCCCTTTACACCAATTTTGGTGTAAAAACTAATCGGAGAATTTCTTTCTCAGCCATCTTTTAACTGTTTTCTCTATTTATCTCCGCCCGCCATCTTGTAATGTTCCAAAAACATGTGCTCCGTTTTCCCCAAGTCCAGGCCCCAATCAAATCCTTAATCCGACTTCTTGTATTCTGGTGTACACTATATGCATTTTTATTAACTTTATGAACCGGATCGTCTATTTGTTTCTAATATCCTACAGATCCATGTTTAGTGATGTTTTATAGCCATCAGTACGTGACGTTGACTCTTCTGCAGGCTGCATAATGAACGTGGCAACTAGCAAATTCTGACAAGATATGTTGAGCTTCGCATCCTGACTGCACCTGAAGCCAAGAAGGAAGAAAATAAAGAGCTGCAGCTGTAATTAAACAAAGAGAAAAAGCCAGGCAAACAATCGTGGACCGACTGAATGCCAAAGGATTTAAAAACATGTACTTGCTAGGAAAGTTGTAGACTGTTTAATTGGCTTTTAATATGATTTTTCAATGTGTTGGTGTTATATATGTGTTTATGTGCTAACTGTGCTGGTTTTGTGCAGCTGTGCAGGACACAGCTGCAAACTAACATTTTGTATCATGCTGCTCTTTGCACGTCAGGGTCAAATACGGACACTTGAGACCCGGGTTTAGCACAAGACAATGTTTTAACATATTTTACCATTACATGCATCTCACAACATCAAACACAATCACCCATTTACACAGAATATGTGGACCGTCTTGTGGAAATCTTCTTTGATGTGACACATTCTTCTGGGGCCAGGGAAGGTAATAAAGATGGACTTCAGCGCCAAACACACACTTCTGACAGTACGGCAAATAGTGCCTTTATTTACAGGTTCGGCATATAAAGACATGCCGCGCCATACGGAGCATGTGTAAGGGATGGTGAGGTGCTTCACGCTGGTCTGATCTGTATCACTCAATATCAGTGCTTCTTCATCCAAAACGTGGTTCAGAAATGGGCATCACGGTGCAGGAAGAAACAGACGTGAATGACACTTTATATATCGGCATCATCAAGTTGTGTATATATAAAAACCACACAAAGTGAGTTTTGTTGTATTTTGCATTCCGTTGTCAGGGAAACGCAGTCCGTGTCATAGAGTGGACTCCATTCCGTTGTTATGGAGTCCACTCTATGACACGGACTGCGTTGTCAGGGAAACGCAGTCCGTGTCATAGAGTGGACTCCATTCCGTTTTTATGGAGTCCACTCTATGACACGGGCTGCGTTTCCCTGACAACGGAACTGTGACATCATCAAGAAATCCTTTGATGTGTCTCGGAACACTAGATCATTGCGTTTCTGGTTCCAGAAGAGTGCAGTTGGATATTTTCTCTTGAAAGTATCTGCGATATTTGTCCTTTACAGACTTAAGTAGTTTTTTGGAAGATTCATCACCATCTTTCAGAGGTTACATCGAGTCATTTAGCGACAAATAAAACAGTCTTTTTCAAGACTACACCCCTTTTCAGGGCTGACCAACAGTCTTTTTCAAGACTACACAAGTGTCATTTAACATGTACCGTAGAAACAACCAGAGAATTGGAGCTGGCGCTCCACTTCTTCCGACTCCTCCCACCGGATACAATGTGAACATTGCACTTTCTCGTGCACAGAATGAAGTGCACTGCCTGAAAAGGCAAGTGAGCGAACTCACCGCTCACACTGAAACTGTGAAGTTCGAATTGACCAACATGTTAAAAGGCAAAGATCTTGCCTATGAGCAGATGGTTGACAAGAACCGAAAGAGGTTTTCAGACCTTATCAGGGAGAACGAGGGTTTATCTCTGAAGGTCAGAGAGACCGAACAACTCGTTGTCAAAAATGCTGAACTCATGGTCAAAGTAACAGGGTTACTCTCCACCAACAACTCTCTTCAAGAGAAGCTGCACAAGCAGCAGGCCAACAACCAACAGTTGGAAGCAGAACACAAACTGCTGAAGATCAAGACAGAGGCTCTGGATGAGACTATCAGGGAGAACGAGGGTTTATCTCTGAAGCTCACCGAGACCACAAAAGAACTTTCTGTCAAAAGTGCTGAACTCACGGTCAACAACGAGACCTGGCAGCAGAAATATGAAGATCTGGAGAAAAAGACAACCAAGAAACTGGATGACCAACAACAGTCATTGGAGTCTAAAGTAACAGGGTTACTCTCCACCAACATTTCTCTTCAAGAGAAGCTGCACAAGCAGCAGGCCAACAACCAACAGTTGGAAGCAGAACACAAACTGCTGAAGATCAAGACAGAGGCTCTGGATGAGACTATCAGGGAGAACGAGGGTTTATCTCTGAAGCTCACCGAGACCACAAAAGAACTTTCTGTCAAAAGGGCTGAACTCACGGTCAACAACGAGACCTGGCAGCAGAAATATGAAGATCTGGAGAAAAAGACAACCAAGAAACTGGATGACCAACAACAGTCATTGGAGTCTAAAGTAACAGGGTTACTCTCCACCAACATTTCTCTTCAAGAGAAGCTGCACAAGCAGCAGGCCAACAACCAACAGTTGGAAGCAGAACACAAACTGCTGAAGATCAAGACAGAGGCTCTGGATGAGACTATCAGGGAGAACGAGGGTTTATCTCTGAAGCTCACCGAGACCACAAAAGAACTTTCTGTCAAAAGTGCTGAACTCACGGTCAACAACGAGACCTGGCAGCAGAAATATGAAGATCTGGAGAAAAAGACAACCAAGAAACTGGATGACCAACAACAGTCATTGGAGTCTAAAGTAACAGGGTTACTCTCCACCAACATTTCTCTTCAAGAGAAGCTGCACAAGCAGCAGGCCAACAACCAACAGTTGGAAGCAGAACACAAACTGCTGAAGATCAAGACAGAGGCTCTGGATGAGACTATCAGGGAGAACGAGGGTTTATCTCTGAAGCTCACCGAGACCACAAAAGAACTTTCTGTCAAAAGTGCTGAACTCACGGTCAACAACGAGACCTGGCAGCAGTTGGAAGCAGAACACAAACTGCTGAAGACACAGAGGGATTCTCTGGCTGCTTTAATAAAGAGCCAAGAGGAGACCCGCCACGAGATGGTCACAATCAGTGATTTCACTGAGTTGTGCCTGACCTCTAGGATCCAACAACTGGAGGATACCATCTCCAAAGAACATCAGATCCTTATCACCAGGATCCAAGAATTAGAGGACGACAAAACAGTCCTTGAAAACATCTGCCTCGACTTAAAAAAAAAAAAAAGAGGCATCTTTGGGAGACGGATGCAAGACCGGCAGACGGAGATGGACAAAATGAGGCGCAAGATGCAGGACAAGGAGACAAAGAAATAGGAGAGAGAAGAGAAGAAAAAGGAGACCATTCAGGACCTGTAAGAACACCTTCCTTCACCTCCCACTCCATCCTACCTCATCCATCTACCCCCGCTCCCCTTCCACCTGCGCTTCACAGCGCTAAATACCCCGGGCATGGACCGCCTCCTCATTCATTGGTAAATATCATTGCCATTGTATAGTTTATTCCCTTTGCTCCAGGAAGTGTTTTTTTCCACCTTCATGGACTGGACAGTAGCACGGCACGGCCTCTGAGGAATGAGGAATCTTTTTCATCTCATCCATTTCATTCTTTGGTTAATGCAAGGCTGCAGATGAAGATGAGGGGATTTCTGTATCTGCGCATATACCCTGAACCCGGCCATTTGGCCGGTGTTTGGATGAACTACCACGGCTGGGTTGACGAATCAACAGTGACAACTTGTGAAGGTAGACCGATAGTTTCATTTGTCCGTCGTTGGAAATTGGGATCTCGGTTTGATTTTTCAAGTTATGCATTAGGAAAGGTTGACACACATGTCCCCCTCTATAGTTTCAATGATGCCATGCCAATATATATAACATATTTTCATACTTCATATTTGTAATATCATAGATAATAACAAGATAATATAGGACTAATATCATATAGCATTATGTAGGACTAATATAAAAAACATAGTATTATACTTCATATTTCTAGTATCATAGAAGATTATATAGGACTAATCTCATATAACATAATATAGGACTAATATAACAAACATGGCATCATACTTAGTATTTCTAATATTATATAACTTAATATCATATACAGTGTTTTCCATAGCGCCCCAACACCCACGCCCCCCTCCGGTACGTCCGCCCCCCCAAAGTTGGAAACCTAGGGGAAACACTGATATGACATAATATAGTAGAACTAATATAGGAGACATGGCTTTATACTTTATCTTTCCAATATCATAGGACATAATATCGTAGAACGAATATCATAAAATAGCATCGCATTCCATAGTTCTAATATAATTTAACTTAATACCGTAGAACTAAAATAAAATAGCATCGTATTCCATAGTTCTAATATAATTTAACTTAACACCGTAGAACTAAAATCATCAAATAGCATCGTATTCCATAGTTCTAATATAATTTAACTTAATACCGTAGAACTAAAATAAAATAGCATCGTATTCCATAGTTCTAATATAATTGAACTTAATATCGTAGAACTAATATCATAAAATAGCATCGTATTCCATAGTTCTAATATAATTGAACTTAATATCGTAGAACTAATATCATAAAATAGCATCGTATTCCATAGTTATAATATAATTTAACTTAATATCGTAGAACTAATATCATAAAATAGCATCGTATTCCATAGTTCTAATATAATTTAACTTAATACCGTAGAACTAATATCATAAAATAGCATCGTATTCCATAGTTCTAATATAATTTAACTTAATATCGTAGAACTAATATCATAAAATAGCATCGTATTCCATAGTTCTAATATAATTTAACTTAATACCGTAGAACTAATATCAAAAAATAGCATCGTATTCCATAGTTCTAATATAATTTAACTTAATATCGTAGAACTAATATCATAAAATAGCATCGTATTCCATAGTTCTAATATAATTTAACTTAATACCGTAGAACTAATATCATAAAATAGCATCGTATTCTATAGTTCTAATATAATTTAACTTAATACCGTAGAACTAAAATGAAATAGCATCGTATTCCATATTTCTAATATAATTTAACTTAATATCGTAGAACTAAAATCAAATAGCATCTATTCCATATTTCTAATACCATTTAACATAACATAGAACTAATATCATAAGTATAGCATTATAGTTTAATATATAACATAATATCTTATTAAAATATCATAAATATAATTTAACAGATGCTATTTTTTACCACTAGCCATGCCTTTAATACAAAGTATAGAGGGGGACATGTATGTCTACCTTGCCTAATGCATAACTTGAAAAATCAAACCGACATCCCAATTTCCAATGACAGACAAATGAAACTATCGGCCTACCTTCACAAGTTGTTACTATTGATTTGTCAAACCGGCTGTGTGAGGTTATCCGAACATCGTCCAAATGACCGGGTTCAGGGTATATGCGCAGATACAGAAATCCGCTCATCTTCATTTGCGGCCTTGCATTTCGCCAAAGAAAGAAATGGATGAGATGAAAAAGATTCCTCATTCCTCAGGCGCTGTGCTCCGCTACTTTCCAGTCAATGAAGTGGGAAAAGAACACTTAACGGAGCACTGGGAATAAAATATACCCATTTTCATGATTACAGATTGAATGAGGAGTTTGGTCCTCACATGCCAAAAAGTTATATTTTCTTTTTTTCTTTTAAAAAGTTTTTTTTTCTTTTTTTTTCTTTTTCATTTAAAAAAATTATATTTTATTTTTTTATTTTAAAGTTATATTTTATTTTTATTTTATTTTAAAAAGTTATTCTTTTATTTTATTTTAAAAAGTTATTCTTTTATTTTATTTTAAAAAGTTATATTTTCTTTTTCATTTAAAAAAGTTATATTTTCTTTTTTTCTTTTAAAAAGTTATATTTTATTTTTATTTTATTTTAAAAAGCTATTCTTTTATTTTATTTTAAAAAGTTATTCTTTGATTTTATTTTGAAAAGTTATTCTTTGATTTTATTTTAAAAAGTTATATTTTATTTTTCATTTAAAAAAGTTATATTTTATTTCATTTCATTTTTATTTTAAAAAGTTATATTTCATTTGGGGTTCAACTGTGGGTTTTCCCTCCATCTATGGGTTTCCCACATAAAAAAAAAAAATCTCCTCCGCGAATCGCCACCTTAACGTGGTGGAGGAGTTTGAGTGGCTCAGTGATCCTGTTATCTGTGTTGTCTGTGGCACAAGCACCTTGTGCGATGGACAACAGGTCTCAGGGGAGAGTCCAGACTAAGAGCGATTCAAAAACCCTAATGTTTAATCAAACAATAATACAATGGCTTTACAGCCTAATATCTATATAGTGTTAAAAAAGACACCAGCCACAAGACAGCCTAAAAGGTTCTTAAATGACTTTACTTACTTTACTTAATTACTTAAGCTATCAACTATTCTGTATTAAATCGGTTATACCAAATTAAAAATGGGTTGTTGTGGCGCAGGGGTTAGAGAAGGTGTGCTGGGAAGCACAAGGTTGGTGGTTCGAGTCCAGGCTGCCCCATGTTCCATGTCGAAGTGTCCCTGAGCAAGACACCTAACCCCTAATTGCTCCCCGGGCAAAAATGTGAAAAAGCCATGGGTTTAAAGTGAAATGTAAGTCGCTTTGGATAAAAGCGTCTGCTAAATGACCTGTAATGTAATGTAAAAAAGGATGCCCTTGATACATGCCCCTTAAATGAGATGTCGGCCAGAGGTCAGGCGGATGGTCTGCTTCTTCAGGCAGCGCTTCTGGTGGCCATCACTTGAGAGGGACACGGAGGGGTTTGTGGCCGCTTGTCCAGTTTGCACCCAGAACAAGGCCTCCCTCCAGCGACCGTCAGTTACCACACCCCCCCTCCGGTGCCTCGATGGCCTTCTTCATACATATACTTACGTATATTTATGTGTATCAGTGCCGGCTGGTGGGTTTTCTTTTTGCCAGCCAATCAGTTTCAGTAAACATCCCTGTATGATTCAATGCAACAAAGGGTATCAAATACACATCCTTACTGTGCAGTTAAATAAACATGTAAAATAGAACATGTGTATATATACGTATATATTTAGATGCACCTATGAACCTAGTTTGTTGGGGAAACATCAGTGTGTTGAGGAGAGACCAACTCAAAAGCCACACAGAACTTCACACAATGAACTATTTTGGTTAATATGTGCCTGTTTTCATCCACGTCCTGGTTGTGTGACCACACCGCGGTCCGGTGTGCGTCGCAGCTGGGCAGTGATGTTAACTTTAGCACGGTGACGTCATGCGGACAGGCGCCGTTAGCACGTAGCTAACTAGCTAGCTAAGCCTCCCGGCGTAGAAGTCTCTACAGAAGCCTCGGCTTCCCTTTCACACCGGTCCGTTGTCTGGTCGTGAGGTCCGGCTGGTCCCGGTCCACCTAGCTAAGTAAGTAACCAAGTACAAGTACTTGGTTACTTGTACAAGTACTTGGTTACTGTACTTAAGTGGATACTTTACTGGAGTGTTTATTTTTCAGACGACTTTTTACTTCTACTCCTGACATTTTAAAAACAGTCTCGTTACTTCAGGCTTCTCCAGATAAACGGCGCTATGCGGACAGTGAATGTGATTGGATGAGAAGTATAAACATTGAGCATCCAAACACTCGATTATTATAAAAAGTTCAGGGGTAGCAGATTTTGATAGCACAATAACACCCTATCAAATATTGCTCCCACTACTCATTGCAGGATAATACAACAGAGTAGACGGAGGCGAGGATACACAGTCCATGCAATTATTTAATATTTCATTTCAAGAGAACGGTCATTGTACAATCTACACGCTCAATGTACTTTTTAACTTGGCCAAAAGAGGAAATAATCGGGATTTTGAGGATGTTACTCGGTTAACACGTCGTTCACCGACAGGGTTGCAAAATATTATGGGCGTGTCAAGGAAACTTGGAAAATCGACTCGGCGCATGCCCAATACTACAAAGAAGCAGTTCTCGACAAGTAGCACAAAATGATAGAGCGCCGGCAGATCGGAGCGACGCCGGGTGGGAAAAGTGGTCGGTGGAAAGTTAGTATTTAGCGACACGGAGCCTCCTCCTCTTCCTCCTCCTCTTCCTCACGCAGAGTCCAGGTAACGTTAGATGAGTCTCTTCATGACCGTGGGTTTGTCCTAAATGTTTTATTGAGAGTCTGGCACAACACAGCGACTTGCAAGCAGCGTGTTAAATAAAGTGATGTGTGTCTTAATGCGGCTTTGGAAATGAACACAAAGGGATTCTGTATTTGCTCATGAAGCCTGAACATACTGGTTAACCAATTGCTTTGTTGAAAAGTGTGATTAGTTGTACACTGTTTCACTAAAGAGATTATGTGTTCATTGCTGGATTACATGTGGCTCTCATAGGCAATTATTTGGATCACGGTCAAAGTATTTCAGTATCTTAGGCCTGCAGTGCAAAGAGTACTATGATTTGTAATGCTCACCGCATTGTTGGATCTGTTGTGTTCAAAAATGAAGAAACGCCGGACGGACAGAGGTCATCGCTGATCAAAAGGTTAAAATCAAATGTATTTAATAAAGGAGATGGCGTTGTGGTAAAAAGAACATCTCAGCTGAGGAGCCGCTGGTCTCAGCAGCCAACAGGCCCCAGGTCAGTCCTTTGACCATCCCTAGTGCCCGTCTGTCGCCTCCACCAGCCAACTCGAGAACAATGGTTCCTACAGGTATTTATAGCAATGCTTAAAGGTGTCAAAGTTAGTGTCCACACCTCTGGGAGTGGTCTTCTGGTGAGTTCAATGTAACTCGGATTTCGAATGATCCTTAGTCAATATCAGTGCTTGTGCAAGTATTACATGCATGCATTCCAGTTGATTACATCACATCAAATACAATCATAACTGCATTGATATTATTCTACTACAGTGCAGAATTACACTGGTTTTACAATATTGTCATTACTTTATGAATTACACAGTTTCAGAATCATGGCTGTATTCTGGTGTACACTATATGCATTTTTATTAATTTTATGAACCGGGTCGTATATTTGTTTCTAATATCCTACAGGCCCAAAATCAGATTTTTTTTTTTCGCCGTGAGGAATTGGTTGTGTGGCGTGAGTGCGTGTGAAAACATGCAAAAGCGTGTGTCACACGGCCAAAGCGTGTGAGGTAGCACCAGCAGAGTTGGTAGCTCTGGTATCACACCTTCCCCAGTGTCTGTGTCAGCTCTTCCTGCAGGACGTCCTCTGCATAATTGTCCTTGAATACATCATTCGTGAACGCAAACTTATTCCTGCTTGTACTGCTGGTCTTTGCTCATTTTCCTCTTTAAGGCGGCGCATGTTTCTGCGTCTGCGTCGTTGCGTCGACGCACTCAATTCGCCTCAATTCACTTAATGGTTCTGCGCGTGTTGCAGAGCGATTCACCTCCAGAACAACAGGCGGAGTGACGTGTTTGTGTTGAAGACGACCTGGAGAATCACGTCTATTTATTCATTAGTTTATTTATTTATCATAGACTTTATTGCCACAGCTGCTTTTCATCGCGGACACATTTGTCCCGTATTTTCCTCGACAACTTTGTGCGCCTCTCGACCGGCAAGGAGGTGTGAAAAGCGACGCAAGGGACACGCACGGGGGGCTTGCGTCTGCGTCGCTCTGAAAACGCAGAAGCATAAACTAGGCTTTAGGCGCTGCTCTGCAGTTTGGCGGTTAAGCTGACATCAGCTTCCCTGAAGGGAAACGTTAGACTGTAATGTCCACCTGATTCAGGCTCTTGTCATCTCCCGCCTGGACTACTGCAACTCCCTCCTGGCAGGTCTCCCTGCCACCGCCATTCGACCTCTGCAGCTCATTCAGAATGCAGCAGCTCGACTGGTCTTCAACCTTCCGAAATTCTCCCACACTACTCCACTCCTCCGCTCTCTTCACTGGCTACCGGTGGCCGCCCGCATCCAGTTCAAAACACTGGTGCTCACGTACCATGCTGTGAATGGATCGGGTCCAGCTTACATCCAGGACATGGTCAAACCCTACATCCCACCCCGCACTCTCCGCTCTGCATCTGCAAAACTACTCGTCCCTCCCTCACTGAGAGCAAAACACTCGACTAGGTCTCGACTCTTCGCTGTCCTTGCGCCGAAATGGTGGAACGCGCTCTCTGAAGACATCAGGACCGCAGAGAGCCTTCACATCTTCCGCCGCAAACTAAAGACACACCTCTTCAGACTCTACCTCGACTAAAGACTAACAAATTGCAGCACTTAAATTGTACTTGTGACGTCACTCATCTATAGCAAATTGTAAATTTGCTTATTTGAGGAAATTGCACTTTCTTGTTTCTTGTTCTCCTGAGTTTGTACCCTATGGTTGAATGCACTTATTGTACGTCGCTTTGGATAAAAGCGTCAGCTAAATGACATGTAATGTAATGTAATGTAATGTAATGTACATGGACGGCCCCTCTGGCTATTTCTATTTCTTTTCCTGGTGTGCAACTTTGCTAAAACCACGATTGTACTGTGAGATCAGAAGTTGCATCTGATATCCTGTTTACGGTCACACCACCACCACATCCCAGTGGTCCATTTACAGCCCATCCCAATGAGGTTCTTACTGCGTAGGGGCCTTCGTCTCGACTATTTATGATCTCCCAGGGTTCCAACAGCTTAGGTGCATTTGTTCCAATTAGCCGTCTCTGCTGCAGGACGAACTCTCCCATCTGCAGGTGGATCACAGACTTCCTGTCCGATAGGAAGCGGCACGTGAAGCTGGGGAAACATGTCTCAGCACCGGTTCCCCCCGAGGCTGCACTTCTACACGGCCATCATGGAGTCCATCCTCTGCTCCTCCATCAGCGTCTGGTACGCTGCAGCCACGGCCAAGGACAAGGGCAGCGTGTCCTCCGCTCTGCAGCCGACCCCTCTCACCCCGGACAAAACCTGTTTGTGCCCCTTCCATCTGCAGGAGGCTGAGGTCCATCAGGACTAAGACCTCATCAACAGAGCCGGTCCCCCACTGACTGACTATAACATCCCACCTGTCACTCTGCTTCATACTGCACATGTCACTTGTCACTTTCATTTGTCACCTTCTGTTCGCTGGTGCACTTTATTTTAAATTTTTTAATATTTTTAACTTTTCTTTACTTATTCCTTTATTTTTAAACTAACCCATAGCCGTATATTTTATTTTATTCCTCGTGCACTGTTGTCTTGTCGTCCATTGTCGAACTGTCTGCTGTTACGCACCAACGTCTGAGCTATTATTGGAATAAATGTCATAAAACTGATTGCTGATTGTTTATTACTGTAACAGAATGACAGGAAACACATTAACACAGTAACACAATGGATACAACATCATCCAGATGTAAATAAATACTTTCCGGAGCACAACTGCAATTTGTTATATTCATTTATTAGATACTTTTAAATCAAACTCACCCAATAATATAAACGTTGAATTGAAACTGTTTCTGCAGCTTCCTTATGAATAAAAACCAATTCAGACCATTTAAAGACCAACAATCCTTCAACCTGGAATTAAAATTCCAAACTATGGAAGTCAAATTGAGAAAGTTCTCGTCAAAGGACAAAATATAATATATATATATATATATATATATATATATATATATATATATATATATATATATATAATCTAATTATGTTTAGCGATTATTTCTTTATTATACAGGTTTACGGCTCTAATGGTTAACGAAAGTTAATTTGTCTTTAACGAAGACGCTCCTGAACAAACATTCTGCACTTTTTAAATCCTCTCATTCGTTCAGGTCATTGGGGTCGGGGTCCAGCTCCGATCTGTACCCGGAGGTCTGGGAGAAGTTCTCCTCGCCGACCTGGAGCTTCGACAGCCACCCGAGAACGTTGTCCAAGCGGCGGGAGGGATTTCCCCCCTGAGACGCCGGAGTCGCTGTGGAAACTAACACAAGGCCACGCTCAGGTTACCATGGTGATGACGGGGAGGATAAGCCCCGCCCCTCAACAGGAGCATCACGGGACATCGTTTTCCTGGAGTCCTTAAAGGTTCAGGTACTTAGTTCAATGTCTCCTCATACCAACGGTTTGTTTCTACAAAAGCCACCAACATGTGACAGTTCTGTCCTCACAGGAAACAACTTTTTTGAAACGACTCATAAGAGTAAGATCCAGTATATTTTGAACAGAGCTAAGCTAGGCTAAGCTAGCTAGCGGCTCAACAGAATGTCTGTTTACCGTCGTACAGATCAGGTTGAATCATCAGTGAGCTCGGAATGGGCGGGGCTTAGCCTCATCACTTACATTCGGGGAGGAGGAAGTCCATGCTGCTCTGCACATCAACTGAGGATTTTCTCTTCATTTCCTTATCCAGCTTTTCAATTTCCAGGCAGATTGTCCGGTTGATTCTTTCCTCCGACTTTCCGACTTTCTTCTGGACGACGCCTGTGGGTTCAAAAACAAGAAGAAAACAAAAGATCAGAAGAGCAGGATGTCAACGGGGGAGAAGTCGACGGACTCATGAAGCTCGACGGACTCACTCAGCGAGTTTGATCTGCTCCTCACGCTCCCCTGCAGGCGGAGGAGCGTCTCCTTGAAGCCCTCCATCAGCTCCAGCTCCCTCTGCCTGAACTCCGCCTCCAGCCGCCGCCTCATCACCTCCTTCAGCCGCGTACTCGCAAACTTCTCCTCTATCCTCAGGTGGACCTCGGCCACCTCGGGGTGGAAGAGCTGGCCGCCGTTTGCCGCCACCATTTCCTCCATCTTCTGGAAGAGCTCTGCGGTCTGACAAGGGTCCGCCCTTTTGGAGTTGTTAACCACGTGGTAGCGATTCTCGCACCTTTCGACCAGCCGGCGCAGGGCGCCGCTCTCCAGCTCGATGTGCTCCTCCACGGATCGGCCCGCCAGGCTGTCCCCGTGGGTGAGGAGGACCACGGCGTGCCGCCAGACGCCGGCGCCCAGGAGGCCCACGTGAGCCTCCAGGGCGGCCTGCTCGTCGTCTCCGAACTTCTGGTCCATGGCGACCGCCAGCAGGACGGCGTGGACCCCCTGGGGGCTTAGCGAGAGACCTCGGACTATTTCTTTGTCCTGCGCTTCGGTGCAGGCGGAGGGATTATTCCGCCAGCCCGGGGTGTCGATGACGGTGAGAGACCTGCCGGCGACTGACCCCTCCGCCACCTGGCAAGTCTTGTTCTCGCAGGTGGGGAACACCTCTTTGCTCAGGAGGTGGTTTCCCGTGGCGCTCTTCCCGGAGGTCTTCTGACCGAGCATCACGATGGTGATCTCCAGAAGCTCGCTAGTGGCATCTGAGGAGGGAAAAAAATGAATAAATAATAGCGAATATAAGAAGTGGACGAGTAGCTCTTGTTGGTTTCGTCCATCTACTAAATGAACATCACGCTGTACTGAAGACGACTTGAAACTAGAGTTTAAACCATGAACTCGTTTACAATGGTTACCGAGGGAATAAATCAATGGTCTATGGTGAGCTTTCGTACCTCGGAGGGCGTTTCTTTTGGCCACGACTTGGCTCCGCCTTTGTTCCGCTGCTTCTTCCACTCTCAGTCTTCTCTCCTGGATCCTGAGAAGCTCCTCCTGGTCTGGGACGAAGTGGCCCCCGCCGTCAGCCGCCACGGCCTCGCTGATCTTCTCCAGCAGCTCGGCGACCTGCTTCCCGTCGTCCTCGTTCTTGTTGTCGATGACGTGATACCTGTTTTCGCATCGCTCTACTAAGGAGCGCAGCGCCTCGCCCTCCCCTTCGATGTGCACCTCCACGCCGCGACCTCCCACCCAGTCTCCCCGGGTGAAGACCACCACGGTACGCCTCCACGCGGCCCCCCCAAGGAGCTCCATGTGGGACTCGGCGGCGCGCAGGTGCTCGGCGCCAAACGAGCCGTCGGCGTCAATGGCGAGCAGGAAGGCGTGAGGGCCGGGGGGGCAGAGGAGGGCGCTGAGCCTCAACTGCTCCTTGGTGGCCTCGGGGGTGTCGGACGCAGAGAAGCTTTTCCACCAGCCCGGCGTGTCCACCACGGTGAGCCGGGTCCCACCCACCAAGCCCCGGTGGGCCGCCGAGCAGGACGTCCTCCGCCCGTCTCCTCGCTCTTTGGACCCAAAGATTGTGTTTCCCACCGAGGTTTTCCCGACGCCGCGGCTCCCCAAGACAACCAGGCGGAGTTCTGGGAGGGGTTTGGTCCCTTCTGGGGGACAAAACCAGTCAACAAATAAGACTTTATTGGGATTAATCACAAATCCATCAATGAATTAAAGAGCCAAAATGAAGAGAAAACACATATATTCATATTTAATAATGAAAAATAACAGTTTCAGTACATTTTACAAGATCGGGGACACAAATAACATAAAAAGGTTAATAACCAACTCAGATAAATATAGTGTAGAAGTCCAAGTTAACGGCTGTCAATCACAGTAAGCCCCGCCCTAAAGCGTTCCCTGCTTTATGGTCTGTTTGACTCTAAATGGACCATCATTCACTAAATGAACATCATGCTGTGTTGAAGAAGACTTGAAACTACCGATTGAGACCATAAACTGATTAAAGAAATACTTATTTTATCTCCCGTCACCTGGAAAGAGTTCCCTCCTTTGTCTCCTCTGCTCTTCGGCCCTCCTCTTCCTCTCTTTCGCCCTCTCTTCCGCTTCCCGCTGCTTCTCCTTGACGGCGTTCAGCGTCGCCTCGTCTAGCCGGAAGAAGCCGCAGCGCTGCGCCATCTCCTCCACCTTCTCCAGCAGCCCCTGTACCTGACGGAGGTTCCCCTTCTCCTTGTTGTGGAACACGTGGTACCTGTTCCCGCACCTCTCCGTCAACCACCTGAGCGACTCTCCCTCGCCCTCGATGTGCTGCTCGATGGTCCTCTCCCCGAGGAAGTCCCCGCAGGTGAAGAGCAGCAGGGTGTGTCTCCAGGCCGCCTCCCCCAGCAGCTTCATGTGCTCCTCCACCGTCCGCCGGCTCCCCGCCGAGAAGGCCGTGTCCAGGGGCACCACCAGGAGGAAGGCGTGGGGCCCCGGCGGGCACGCGGAGGCGTGGAGTTTAAACCGCTGCTTGTCGACCTCGGGGATCTCGGCGAGGGAGAGGGAGCCGCTCCACCCAGGGCCGTCCACCACCACCAGCCGCCGGCCCTCCGCCCTCGCGTGCCTCACCTCGGTCTGAGCTGTCCGCGCGCGGCCGCACTCCAACGCGTCCTTCCCCAGGATGGTGTTGCCGGAGAAGCTCTTGCCGGACCACCGTTCACCGATCAGGACGAGTCGGACCTCCGTCAGGGTGGTGCTCCCCGGCTCCTCTGGAAGCAAAAAGACATCAAACATAAGCACCACCTCCATAACTAACACAGCGTTAGTTTCACTGTTTCGACGACCTGATGGAGCACCAGCCAACCCAGTCTCACAGCAAGACGTGTAATAGCCACGTTGTGGACCAACGTGGTATTCTCACACTTTTTGGGGAGAAAGCGTGACAATACAACGTTTAATTTGCAAGGTCACGTGACTATCAACTTTCGCTCAGCTAAAAAGCACAATATTTTAAGAAAGCATCAGCATTTGTATGCATTTCGAAGGCATTTCTAGCGAGAAGTATCAGTATCGAGAGTTGTATTTTCTTAACCTTCTATCAGAGAATGTAGAAGACCTTCCGTTTATTAGTTTCTAGTGACGTAGTTGCAAGTAGTGTTGCACGGTGTACCGGTACTAGAAAGGTATCGCGGTACCCACACGTTGAAAACAATACGGTTTTGAATATTTTTAGTACCGGTACTTTAAAAAAAGCAGCACTCACTGTTCCGCTGCGTGTCGGGCCGCCTGCACGCATCGACTGAACAGCTCTCACACATGCGAGTTATCAGGGGAGACGTGCCCTCATGTAGCAGACTGCTCACCCATATACACCATTAGCCTTAGCCTAGCTTAGCTCGGGTGACCAGACGTCCTCTTTTACCCGGACGCTTTTTTTAGGTCTGGAAAAGAGGAAACGTCCGGGTATAAGAGGACGTCTGCTTTGTCTTGTGTTGCACTTGCTTGATGTTTGACTGTGTTTGGAAAATTGTTGACTTGCTAGTTTGTCATAAACAAAGTAAGTTTAGCCGCTAGCAGACATCTCGTTAGCAATGTTAGCAAGCTTGTTATAAAACGCTAGCATATTGATGCTAGTATGAAGTGCTCTCGAGTCGGCTTCTTTGTAATGTTATAGGGACACTTTTCACTAAACCTTGGAGTGAGACGTTGGGGGTGAAGCTACGGCTGACGGGGAAACCGTGAGAGTTGGCAGCCCTGTAGCTTTGTTGGCTAGCTTGACAACAACTTTCCTAACAGTCAAACATCAAGTAAGTGCAACACAAGACAAAGCAAGACCCCAAATAAGTTCCTGAATAGTCCAGCAGAAATATATACATGCAAAATAACCTACAATTTCACTCATGTGGGCCGATATGATCATGAGGTCAGAATGCACACACAATTGTACCAAATAATACACACTTGATGCAATAGGCTACATGCTGGTGGAGCCTGAGGGTGGATCTTCACCTAATCCTTTTTAATTTTAGTAAATTAAAAGGGTTATAAAAAAGTAAATAAAGCATTGTTCATCCCACAGACAGTCAAACAGATACCAGGTAGTATCACACGTTTTGCTGTGAGACTGGGTTGGCCAACCAGACATGGGTGTCGTAAACCAGTCGCATCGGTGGAGGCAAACGTTACAAACTGTTCTCCTCTCTTTTGCTGTCAATTGTCATTTCAGAACGCATCAAAGTTGACCCGCCACTGACACCTCCAATCTACTGCAGAACCTGGCAAATCAGGAGATTGGAGCAACTTATTCTCTACCACCACCACAAGTGTCTGGACTCCCGATGGGGGGGGATATGCCTCATCTCGGCCTCCCGGCCCCTGGTCCATCCTACGGCAGGATGGAGTCCAAGCCCCAAACAACTTGGCAATATAAATATGTATGCCTGTTATAATAAAGCATTGTCAGAATGTCAATAAGTCTCTCTCTCTTGAAAATAGTTTTGTCTCTCTACAACAGAATGCTTCTCTGCAGCAGCGCAGACGCACTTTGTTATGAAGCGTTTGTGAAGAATGAAAACACTAGTTTGGTAGAATATAGAAGGGGGGGCTCCTGCTGCTGAACTTCCTCTGGGACTTTGTGTCGCAGTTACTTCTGACTCTTATGAACCACCCTGAAGCACAACAAATCATTTAGAGGCAAAAGAAGCTGAGTGACTCATCACCAAACTTCATCCCACAATAAAAGACAACCAGGAGTTATGAGACCGGAGGCAGAAACTGTTCACATTCAGAGGCTTTTATCTGAGCGTCACAACTTTAAAATTTGTATAAAGTTTGTCATGTACGTAGATACACAAGTGAATAGATCCAAGAATCTGCACCACTAAATGCATTTTAGGAATGCGTTATGGAACGCAAAGGGCCAATTTATATTCTAAAAGCATCATTTGTGAGGGAACCAGCTGAGGCGTCTCGGCTCCTCTTACGACTCGCTGTTCACATGGAACCGTCGAGGAGGAGTCTCAAACTTTAAGGAAGAGTTTGTTTACTGGAACTCTTGTCAGATCCAACCGGTTTATCGCCAGTTGCAGGAAGCGATCAAAAGGTCGTTGCCATGGAAACGAGAGTGCTTTAAGAGCTGATCTGAGCTGTGAGTAAAACAAGAGGACCCGAATGCCTCTCGCAGCTCAGACGTCCTGATGAAGGTTGATTTGAGCTAAAAACAACCTGCACGTTGCACAGATCAAATACATTGATATGAAGAATACCTTTTAGACAACATCCACCGGAACAACAAATCTATTCCTGGTTACTGTTAAATCAATCTCGACCATGAACTCACCGAGAGGACTTTCCATCGTTTACCCGTCTCCTCTTCTCAAAGCCGGCTGAAGAGGGACGAGCGTTTCTCCTCGAACACCCGAGAAAACATGAAGTCTGTTGCTGCCGGCAGCCTCTGTTCCCACTGAAGGAATGAAACAGCAGAGCAGCGGTTCCACCGGTTCCACCGGTTCCGGTTCCACCGGTTCCCCCGCTGCCTCGTCATAGATCACATGGAATCAGAAGCATCTGCAGATCCTGTCATGCTTTCATAACCTTTGTGCTCATTTTGTTGAAGTCCATTTCGGACCCGGTGTTTGAGGAAGGGAGAACAAGCAATAGTTGCATTTATGAGCAGCAATGAGCCAAAAACAAGTGCGAGTTAAGCTCACGTCTCTTAAAGAGTTATGTTTGTTATATGAGGAGACTAACTGGGCGTCTCTAGTGATGCTTCTTTTGTCTGCATGGTGATAGATAGATAGATTTTCACAGTTTGGAGGTTGTCGTTTAGGAAACGGAGTACAGTTTGTGTGACATGTACATGATTCAGCACTTTATTTAACAGTCAAGCAGCAGTGCAATATGTCTTTGTTTTGTTCGTGTTCAATTGGTCAGTCCTGACACTGACAACAGCCAATCCAACTGCATTCTCAGGTAGAGGGGCGGGGTTTCTGGGCAGGAGGATCTGGGTCTGTCCACGCTGGACTGGTCTCTGCAGGAGGATCTGGGTCTGTCCACGCTGGACTGGTCTCTGCAGGAGTCTGAGCTGAAGGAGGTTCTGGTGAACCTGCATGACGTCAACTGGTTTCACCAGAATCTGACCCGGTGGCACCGATGACATCATTGAAGTAACAATAATTAAAAGTATTGCTTGTCTGTGTTTTCTTGTTACATCTGTTTAATGTAATAATAGCATCATATTCTAAAACGTCCTCATATGTTTCTATCCTGTATGAATAAAAAGCTTTGTGACGATGACTTTACAAGCTGATTCAAGTTTATTTTGTTTCTTCATTTGGAACAATCCAAGATGTGATTCATCGGAGAGGACAGGACGTCAACTTTGAGACCTTTGGGTTCCAGAGAGAGAGTGTTCATCCAGCAGGTCGGACATCTCCATCCAGGACAGGTCCCACTGCACCTCGCTCGCGTCCGGCTTAGTGGCGGGTAGCTCCGCCCCCTGCAGCTTCTGTCTGGAGGACGGCGGACGCCTCCGACACCTCGCAGAAAAACACAAAGACAACACAATGTGACGTGTGCGGAGGTGAAGGTGGAGGGTGGGGTTCCAGAGACACCAACCTGTGACGGACCAGACACACGAGCAGAGGAACGAGGAGCAGAGACAATCCGCAGGAGACAAGGATCCACTTCCAGGGTTCTGACCAGGAGAGCAGATATTTATATTATTAAGTGTCACTACTACTGACTACCAGTACTACTACTACTGTCACTACTACTGACGACTACTACTACTACTGACTCTACTACTACTAATACTGACGACTACTACTGCTACTGACACTACTACTACTAACACTACTACTTAAATGTTTACTGAGGGAATAAATCCAGAGAGAAGTAGAGTCATTTCCTCATAGACGTCTATGGGAGCAGAGGAGTCGCCCCCTGCTGGTCACTACAGAGAAGTAGAGTCATTTCCTCATAGACGTCTATGGGAGCAGAGGAGTCGCCCCCTGCTGGTCACTACACAGAAGTAGTCATTTCCTCATAGACGTCTATGGGAGCAGAGGAGTCGCCCCCTGCTGGTCACTACAGAGAAGTAGAGTCATTTCCTCATAGACGTCTATGGGAGCAGAGGAGTCGCCCCCTGCTGGTCACTGCAGAGAAGTAGAGTCATTTCCTCATAGACGTCTATGGGAACAGAGGAGTCGCCCCCTGCTGGTCACTACAGAGAAGTAGTCATTTCCTCATAGACGTCTATGGGAGCAGAGGAGTCGCCCCCTGCTGGTCACTACAGAGAAGTAGAGTCATTTCCTCATAGACGTCTATGGGAGCAGAGGAGTCGCCCCCTGCTGGTCACTACAGAGAAGTAGAGTCATTTCCTCATAGACGTCTATGGGAGCAGAGGAGTCGCCCCCTGCTGGTCACTACAGAGAAGTAGAGTCATTTCCTCATAGACGTCTATGGGAGCAGAGGAGTCGCCCCCTGCTGGTCACTACAGAGAAGTAGAGTCATTTCCTCATAGACGTCTATGGGAGCAGAGGAGTCGCCCCCTGCTGGTCACTACAGAGAATGCAGCTTTAACACGTGAAGCAACTTTTGAGAACCGTTGGTCACCACCATGTTTTACAATTTAATAATTACTACTATCATCAAGAATTGTCTCTAAATATATTTAATTGACAAAACAAAATTATGTCACCTCCAGCGCCATCTGTCGACGTGGAGTTTAACCCTGAAAGACAGAACAGTCCACATTTTACACAAAGCACAATAGTGAATATTGCTATATTATTAAATATTAAATATTAATATTATTAAAGCCGGACATCTGACCTGGACCAGGTCTCACTGACAACCAACTCTCAGGACTCTCCATGCTTCCGTCCCGGGTCGCACACTTGTAGAAACCCTCGTCTACCCGCGTCACGTTCTCCATCGTCACGTTCTCCATCGTCACGTTCTCCATCGTCACGTTCTCCATCGCCGCGTTCTCCTTCGCCGCGTTCTCCATCGCCGCGTTCTCCATCGTCACGTTCTCCATCGCCACGTTCTCCATCCTCACGTTCTCCATCCTCACGTTCTCCATCCTCACGTTCTCCATCCTCACGTTCACGCCTGCGTCCGAGCCGGAGGAGCCGAAGGTCACGACCTCCACTCCGTTCCTAAAGAAGGTTGTTCCACCGCCAGCGGCCGCCCGGTACCGACAACGCAAGACGACTTTGTCGCCCTCGACAACGGGGACAGCGGGAGTCTGCAGGACGACGCCCCCATCTGTGGGACAGGGGTGGGAGAAGACGTCAGTGGACCAACAGAATTGTTAAAAGCTGTTAGAATTGCGCAGATAAAAAGAACATTTGCCGCCCGGTACTCTGCTTCTTTTCCATTTATGTAAATGAGGTAACATTCTGGTGCAAGTTGGTGCATAATTGGCCCATTTTTATGCAAATGGCCCACGAGGCCCAAACACACCAGATGCTCTCGTCACTCACCGCTCACTGCGATGTGGACTGCGTCGCTGCGCCCCCCCGCGCCCTCGCACCAGTACAGCCCCCCACCCGCGGCCGCCAGCACCCGCTCTCCGGGGTCATCGGCTGCCACAGCGCCCCCTGCTGGTGAGCGGGGGCTGGTGGTGAGCGTGCGCTCTTCTTCTTCTTTGCTCCCCTTCGTCTTCAGCTTCCAGCCCGGGGGGCAGCGCACGGTGAAGACCTCCCCTCTGAAGAGCTGCCTGCTGCTGGGAGTCAGGAGGGAGGGGGGGGGGCGCTCTGGAGGAGACAGACGGAGGACGTTTCTACAGACATTCACGGCCCCCAGAGGATGAGTCGCATCCCTTCAGGTTCCTTTGTGTTTCATACTAGAACGTATTGACCTGTTTCTATGTTCAAACAACACATTTGTGACATTTGTTGTCACTTGTTTTTAAAGTGTGTGTGTGTGTGTGTGTGTGTGTGTGTGTGTGTGTGTGTGTGTGTGTGTATGCGTGCGTGAGCCGGCGTGTGATTGCATCATAAAGGGTCAGAGGTCAGAGTGGCTTTGGGGCTTTAATGACGCCGTGATGCATTCACATGCTGCAGGGATTTCCAGCACTGACTTGAAGAAGCTACTAGAATATTAGAAGTATTAAAAGCAGCACCCGACACGCTGAGCACGGCCGGCGGGGCGAGGAGCGCCACAGAGGGGGCGCCACTCCTCCGCCCGTCGGCGCGGCACCGGTACGCGCCCGCGTCCTCCCTCGTTACCGCGGCGATGAAGTAGCTGTCGCCCGAGACCCGGTGCCGGGGGTCCGGGTTCGCGGCGGGCTCAGACCAGTTGAAGCTCCACTGGAACCCGGAGCCGGACTCCACGGTGCAGAGCAGCAACACGCTCTCACCGAGGAAGACCTTTGACCCCGGAGGCCACACGCTGACCTTCAGGGTCTCTGTGGGAGGGGGGACGCCGTTAGGGGCTTTTCGTGTCTCGTGCTTTGGGAGCATGTGTGTGTCTCTCTTCTTCAGTACCTTCAGATGGAGCCACCTGGAGAACAAGTGCACCTGGAATACAGAGAAATGATTTCACAGACACGTCTCCTCATGTCTCCATGCGCTCATGTTCTCGTCCCATAAACCTGTGTCCTCTTCCCCTCACGTAATCATGTCCTCATCTAATCTCCACAGATTCCATCTCGTCTCCGTCTTGGAGGCCCTGAAGTGTCTCATGAGGTCTGTAACTGTGATGACACATTCCTCCGAGTGGCACACAGCTTCCTGCAGCTTAATGACAGTTTGTTCTGTTGTCCCCATGGGAACACAAGGAATGCACAAACACACACACACGCACACACACACACACACACAAACTTCTCCTCCGCTACATTCATGGCTTTTGAATCTAAATCAACGCATTACTTTGGTCAGCTGACAGTATTTTCGGATGTGAAGCAAAGAATAAATCTCCTGAGTAAAACCTTTAACTCTGTAAAGCAGAAGTGAAAAGATCTGTGGACCTTTTCTCTGACGCTCCCTCGTCTTCAACAAGACTCTCTCCATGTTGGACCGAGACTCACCCAGCAGAGAGGAGACCAGGACCACGTCCATCCCTCCACGTTGTGTGGATCTCCAAAGGGGACAAGGAGCGAGTGTGAGGCAGAAGTCCTCTGACTGAGTCCATCTCGGTGGAGGCGTTTCCTTCCTCCGCCAGCCAGCGAATGGGCGGAGCCTCTGGGGAGGCCAGAGCAGGGTGGAGGTGATTAACGCCATCGTGCAGGCGAGCGGCCACAGCGATTCATTCCCCGTCTTCCCTCCATTATCACGCTGCTGCTGTCTTCATTCATCTTCAAATCATTTCTCTTCATTTCCTTATTATTCATTTGTGCTTTTCTTATTTTCCCCGTTACGTCTCTGGATCAATATATCCGTTCGTCCACTTTGATTCAGACTGAAATACCTTTAACCTTTGAATAGGTGATGTTTTATACACATGCGTGGTTCCCAGAGGATGAACCTCACTGAAACAGAAAGAGAACAACTCGCCGCGTGTAAGGAGACACTTTATAACAATGAAACAGGATTTATTAAAACACTGGTATTTCATATCTGCATATATATATATATATATATATATATATATATATATATATATATATATATACACTACATTTTTTAAGAAAATAGCCTCAGTATGCTTCCATATTTTAAAGTGTGCGATGAACCCCCCCCCCCACACACACACACACACCTCATCATCATCATCATCATCATCACAGGGCTTCTTCCAGGAAACGCGTTGGGTAGTCGGATGCTGGAATGCTGGAGAGAGAGAGAGAGAGAGAGGGAGGGCTTCTTCTCCATTACTGAGAGAGAGAGAGAGGGGAGGGGAGGGGAGGGGGGGGAGAGGAGGAGAGAGGAGGAGGAGAGGCGATAGGCGAGAGGACCCGACATGGCTACCAAGGAGATCACTGCCTCCGGTTTCGTGGGTGCGAGCAAAGAAATGACAGGTGGGTGAAGACGGACGGTTTTCTGTTCATCCGGTTGGACCCCCCCTAGACCCCCCCCCCCCCCCCCCGTCTCCCCCTCTCCCCCCGTCTCCCCCTTCCTTCTCCCCCCCTCCGGCGCGTCCGGGATGCTTTTCTTTTGCAGGCGGGCGACGGAACCGACGTCGGTCCCGCGCTGCAGCTTCCCGGTCCCTCTCTCCGGACTCGGCTTTGTCCTCGCTGTCGGGGGGGGGGGTTGATGCGCGTTATTCAGCCCCCCATTAGCGGTAAATGTGCCCCCGCGGGGGGGATCAGGTAATAGACCCTCCCCTGTAGGCCACCGAGGGGAAGGGGCGTGGCGGAGATGCCGGTTTCCCTTTGGACCGGAACCCGGAGCGTCTCGTCCCGGTTCCCCCCCGCGGCCCCGTTACCGGCCGGAGCGCCGTGCGTGCGTGCGTGCACGGTGCGCGTGCGTGAGCTACAGACCAGCCGTTTCATGTTCAGTTTGATAATAATGTTTCTCTAACAGCGACAAAGTCCCCGCGCGGCCTTTGTAGCGAACGCACGCGTACAGACGCGCGTGCACGCGTACCGCTGCGTTGATGACTCCTGATGGCTCAATTCATCTGATGGAGCCCCGCCCCCCGCCACCTGATGGACGGGAGGGGGCGGGACACTATTATAGTACATATAGAATAAATGTGATGATCATCAAGTTGGTCATGAAACTAAAATGCCCTTTAATTGAGGAGGTGAGAGGTCCCGGAGTGGGGGACCCCAGAGCATTGTGACCCCCCTCATCTAAGAATCCTGGGGAGCTTCACTGGATCGGTATTTGGTCATCTGACATGCCGGACGCGAGGAGAGGCTCCTCCTCCCAAAGGTCACAGGGCGGTGTGATTGATCTCATCCCGTCGATATCAACTCAGACAGGGAGCTGATGGACTCCACCCAAGGACCACTACGTCCACCACTACGTCCACCACTACGTCCACCACTACGTCCACCACTACGTCCACTTCCTGGACTTCTTTCGTTAACAAAACCTGCTCACGTGTGTTTCATCCCCAGAAAGCGTCCGGAGGACCATCGATAAATCCTCCATCAAGTTCCTCCACGGAATCAAGCTGGACGCCAAAAGTGGCCGAACGGAGGACAGAATACTGGTGAGCCGCCTCCCTCTCCCAGTCTCTCCCCTTCTCTCCCCCTCCCTCCCTCTGTCTGTCTCTGTGTCTCTATTGTAGTGAAGGGAAGTCAGCGGGGAGGGGGGGGGGGGGGTTAACAGGGTCTGTCGCACCTCTGTGAAAACAGCACGATGGTCGCTACAGGTGTGGCGGGAGGAGGTGCTGGTGGTACACTTGTTTCCCTCTCCTCGTCGCCATGGAAACCCTTGGGACCACCTCCCAGTTTCACAGAGCAGTGAACTTTTCCGTAATCTTTCGCTACATTTCCTCCCTTTCTCCTCCCTTTCTCCTCCCTTTCTCCTCCCTTTCTTCTCCCTTTCTTCTCCCTTTCTCCCCCCTTTCTCCTCCCTTTCTCCTCCCTTTCTTCTCCCTTTCTCCTCCCTTTCTCCTCCCTTTCTTCTCCCTTTCTCCTCCCTTTCTCCTCCCTTTCTTCTCCCTTTCTCCTCCCTTTCTCCTCCCTTTCTCCTCC
The DNA here is from genome assembly GCF_964276395.1 of Gasterosteus aculeatus. NCBI lineage: Eukaryota > Metazoa > Chordata > Actinopteri > Perciformes > Gasterosteidae > Gasterosteus > Gasterosteus aculeatus. Next base: position 22,195,530 of record NC_135695.1, on the reverse strand, counting down.
CTTTCTTCTCCCTTTCTCCTCCCTTTCTCCTCCCTTTCTTCTCCCTTTCTCCTCCCTTTCTCCTCCCTTTCTTCTCCCTTTCTCCCCCCTTTCTCCTCCCTTTCTCCTCCCTTTCTTCTCCCCAGGTCCTCACAACATGGCGTCTCTACTTCCTGGCGCCTAAGACTCCCGCTAAGGTCTCCGTCTCCGTCTGTAGTTACAGCATCAATCTGTTTCTCTCATAGCGACATATTAACCCCGTCCACTGTTTCCATGACAACAGATAGAAACTACCTTCAACTTCCTGGAGATCCGAGCCTTGAAGTCCCACCCCGAACACCAGGTGAGTCTGGACGTGACCTCTGACGAGGTGAGGTCAGAGGTCACAGATGCTGGATTATTATTTTTTATTCTTACTCGTCCGGATTTTCATATTTCAGGATTTGCAGAAGAGATTAATTACAGAAATGATTATATAGCGTTCACCAGAATGTCACGATGCATTAATGTTGTTATTGTCAGTATGAGGAACACAGATATAATCTAATGACAAGTTAAAGTAACCATAGCAACAACGATGAGTTCACTCTTCAGCTCCAATTCTATCATATAAAAAAGAATATCTTTGTGTTTTTAAGAATTGGAGATTTAAAGAGTGATGTAGTATAAGATCCCTCCCCCTGTCCCCCTCCCCCTCTCCAGGTCGTCATCGACACCGACAAGTCCAGCTTCTCGCTGAGGTTCGAGTCTCGTGAACACCTCAACCAGGTGGTCGGACACGTCAACTTCGCCCTGTCCCGAATATTCAACAACTCCATCTTTGCGTAAGTCCCAAAGAGGCGGTGAAGGTTTCATGCTTCGCGTGGTCACGGATCTGAGCAGTAAAGGTCTCTCGTCTCTGCAGCCCGTCCATCTGTCACTCAGACAGCGACCTCTCTGAGGGCAGCAGGAAGTTCTCCCCCAGCTCGGAGACCTCGGTGGAGACTCAGAGGGCCTGTGGTAAAGCAGACCAGCTATGGCCGGGGGGGGGGGGGGGGGGGCTCGGTCACACACGTCTGCCAGATGTTCGTCGTGCAAAACGTCTCATTCAGTTTTTTCTCTTTCTTTGCCCCCCCCCTCCCTCCCGTCCTCTCTCAGGAGGCTTCTCAGAGACGTACTCCGCCCTGTGCGACTATAATGGCATCAGCTGCAAGGAGGAGGTGCAGTGGGTAAGAGCTGTGGGGCCGCGGGCGCTTTGAGGGCTACGTGGGGGGATCATGTACTGCAGCACAACAGGCTCATGGGTAATGTTGCCCCTGTAGGATGTGGACACCATCTACCACTCCCAGGACAGCCGAGAGTTCAACCTGCTGGACTTCAGCCACCTGGAGAGCAGGTGAGGGGCGGAGAGCGTTGACTCCTCCCACAAGTGAACGCCGCCTCGTTGACCTCGGGTTTCCTCTTTTTCTCCCCAGGGATCTGGCGGTGATCGTTGCGTCGATGGCGTACAACACCTGGTTCACGAAGCTGTACTGCAAAGACCTGCGGATAGTAAGTTCTTAGGAAGGACCTTTGAGCTGACAGCGTGTTTTGGGGAGGCGGGGCTACAGGAGACGCCTGTTTGTCTACCGAGGAAGAGAGTTTAGCGAGACTGTTTCCTTCTTCCCTTAGGGGTCAGAGGTCACTGAGCAGGTCCTGCACACGGTCAGCAAGTCCTCCAGCCTGGAGGAGCTCACTCTGGAGAACGCCGGGTTAAAATCGTGAGTCGCGACCTCTCGGGCACCTTTTACCTCCCATACGTCCACACGCCTGGATGAGTGACGGGTGAGCTACCCGGCATCACCCCGCCGGGCTCGCTCTGTAACAAACTGTGGACCCTCTTCACAGAGACTTCCCACAGAAGATGTTGGCGGCTCTCTCAGAGAACCCTGCGTCCGTCATCCACTCGCTCAACCTGTCCCACAACTCGCTGGACAACCAGGGTACGGTAGCACGCCAGCTGCTGTGTGCTCGCCAGTCGCTGGTCTGATGGTAACAAGGGGACCTCTTGTGATCGCTGCAGGTGTGTCCAACCTAATTCAGCAGGTGTGTCGCCTCAGCAAAGGACTCCGCCACCTCAACCTCTCGAAGACCTCGCTCACATCCAAAGGTTTGGGCTCTTCTACCTCGGTGTTTTTTTACAAGTGAGCATCTGAGTTGGATTATTATTTTGGGAAGATTCTCCCCCAGAGGAGCTCCTCATTGACTCCTCCTCATTGACTCCTCCTCACTGACTCCTCCTCATTGACTCCTCGTCATTGACTCCTCCTCATTGACTCCTCCTCACTGACTCCTCCTCATTGACTCCTCGTCATTGACTCCTCCTCACTGACTCCTCCTCATCGACTCCTGCTCACTGAGTCAATGAGGAGCATTGACTCCTCCTCATTGACTCCTCCTCACTCCTCACTGACTCCTCCTCACTGACTCCTCCTCATTGACTCCTCCTCACTGACTCCTCCTCATTGACTCCTCCTCACTGACTCCTCCTCATTGACTCCTCCTCACTGACTCCTTCTCACTGACTCCTCCTCACTGACTCCTCCTCACTGACTCCTCCTCACTGACTCCTCCTCACTGACTCCTCCTCACTGAGTCAATGAGGAGCACTGACTCCTCCTCACTGAGTCAATGAGGAGCATTGACTCCTCCTCACTGACTCCTCCTCACTGTGTGCCCAGTGGAGAACTTGCACATCATTTACCCTTTCCCTCACATCTGCTGATAACTGCTGCTGCAGATGTGCATGAGAGGGTTCTATGAATCTTACTGATGTGCAACCTCCCCCTCTCTCTCCCTCCCCCTCTCTCCCTCCCCCTCCCTCCCCCTCCCTCTCTCCCTCTCTCTCTCTGTCAGGAGTGGTGTCTCTCTCTCAGGCTTTGTGCTCCAGTGACGAGTACTCCAACTCCCTCCTGCACCTGGACCTGAGCAAGAACCCCGGGGTCCTATCGGGGGAGGACGCCTCGGTAAGAAAGAAAGACCCAAACGACCCCCCAGCTTTTACATTTAAACACAACGCCTCCTCCTTCTCTTTCCAGAACTTGTACCTGTTCCTGTCTCAGCCCAACTGCCTGGTCCACTTGGACCTGTCGGGCACAGACTGCTCTGTGGATTCAGTACGTTCAAACAGAAACGCACACACACACACACACACACACACACATGCGTTATCTGCGTTAAAGTATTTAGTTGCATTAATCGCGTTTATGTTAACATGTATACCTGGATTAACTGCCCCCCCCCCCCCCGTGTCTCATGCAGCTACTTGGGGCTCTTCTGAGGGGGTGTTGCGCTGATCTTTCCTTTCTGAATCTTTCCAAAAATTCCTTCTCCCACAAGTAAGCAGAAGCTCTCCATCCTTTGACCCCCCCCTCTGCTCTTCACTTTCCCTCATCTGGTGTCATCGCTCATAACTTAATAAAGTTTTATTGTCATTGTAAAAACATACAACGAAACGAAGTTGGCGACTTCTGAGTCAGTACTAACTAATAATAAATACTAATAATTAAATACTAATAAATACCCCCCCCCCCCCCCCCGCCTTCATCTCCTCCTTCACGCCTCTGACAGGAAAGCGAAGGACACGCTGCCGCTGTTCCGCCAGTTCTTCAGCTCCGCCTTCAGCCTCACGTACGTCAGCCTGGCCTCCATGAAGCTGCCCCCCGACGTTCTGAGGTAGTCGCCGCGCCGCCCTCGCATTCTCCACCCCAACTGGCCCCCGGCGGTCCGAGACTCACTCCTTGCGTTTCCACAGGGCTCTCCTCGCCGGGTTGACCTCCAATCCTCATATCAATGACCTTCATCTGGACATCAGTGGCTGTGAGGTAACAGCCCTCCCCCAAGCATCCGTTTGGTCCAACAGACCACGTGGGCTGTAGGGCGGGGCTACACGCTGATTGACAGGTCTCCGCGTCAGTCCATATGTGGTCACTTCCTGTTCACCGGCAGTGAACGTGTCCGTGTTTCAGTATGAAGAGAATCAGATGAAGGGAGATAAACACTGAGCCTCCGAGAGGAGAAGATGATGCTCACAGATGATCTCTAAGAGAGCGTGAGAGACACACAAGGAGACACACAGCGAGACACACAAGGAGACACACGGCGAGACACACAAGGAGACACACGGCGAGACACACAAGGAGACACACAGCGAGACACACAAGGAGACATACAGAGAGACACACAAGGAGACACACAAGGAGACACACGGCGAGACACACAAGGAGACACACGGCGAGACACACAAGGAGACACACAGCGAGACACACAAGGAGACACACAGCGAGACACACGGCGAGACACACAAGGAGACACACAGCGAGACACACAAGGAGACATACAGAGAGACACACAAGTAGACATACAGCGAGACACACAAGGAGACACACGGCGAGACACACAAGGAGACACACAAGGAGACACACAGCGAGACACACAAGGAGACACACAGCGAGACACACAAGGAGACACACAGCGAGACACACAAGGAGACACACAGCAAGAAACACAAGGAGACACACTGAAGTCACGAGTACAGCGGACGGCCTTCAGTCGACGTCCTCTGGGCACTTTGTCCCATCCGCTCTGCAGCATTAAATCGACAGACTTTAACCTTATTGAGTGTTGAAAGCGTTTTGTTCATTTAAGTCAAAGTAGCAATAAAGTATTACTGTTGTACTACAAGTAGATATTACTGTTGTACCAAAGTACAACAGTAATAACACACAAATATGTGTATATATGCGTTTCATAATCAGCAAGTTGTGTCCATTAAATTTGAATCTATATATATGTGTATATATATATTTCTTACTCGTTGAAGTGAGAAGATAACCCTACTATGGTTTCCTACTACCGAGCTCTGCAATAAAAGTGGCTAATATATTATGCATATAACGCCCCCCCGCCCCCCCAGCTCCGGTCTGCAGGAGCGGCTGTGATCCAGGAGGTCTTCCCCAGAGTCTCCTCCATCGGCACTCTGGATATGTCGGATAACGGTACGCTGCTTCACGACCCTGTGTGACCTTCTCTCCTCGTGCTCGGGGAGGGAGAGTCTGCTCCTCGTCAACCGCCACATGCTGAGCTGTGTCTGTGTGTGTGTGTGTGTGTGTGTGTGTGTGGCGACAGGCCTCGATGCGGACCTGTTCACGGTGCTGCCGGCCCTCTCCAGACACGCCTCCCTCAAACACCTCCACATGGGCAAGAACTTCAACATCAAAAACAGGTGCCGCTCCGCTGCAGCTATCGGTGCTCGACTGCTCGCGTCTGGAGCTCCTCCCCCTGGAGCTCATCCCTGTGTCGTGTTGTGTCTGCAGGGTTCTGGATGAAGTCCTGCAGAAGCTGGTTCATCTCATGCAGGAGGAGGAATGTGTGAGTGGAATCACAGGAAGTGTCCCGCCCTGTAACACGTGACGGATGATGTCATCCAAGTAAAAACAAAGTGTCCCCTTTAGGCCGGACGTCCTCTCCACATTATGTTTCTCTGTCGACGTGTTGCTGCATCATGAATTATTACGGCGCGCACCGTGTCACTCACACACACACACACACACACACACACGCGCACACACACAGACACACTCACACTCACACACAGACACACACAGAGTAAATAATTCACGCAGACAGCGTGTTAGTCGTGTGCGGCGAGCGGTCACGTTGCTCCACAGCAGATTTATCCGCCTGCACTTCATTCTCACGGCTCCCATGTTCTCTTCCCACCGCGTGGTTCTGATCCCCCCCCCTCCCACCCCAGGCGCTGCAGTCTCTCTCGCTGGCCGACTCGCGGCTGCGTTCCCGCGGCACCGTGCTGGTCAACGCGCTGGGCAGCAACACCTGCCTGAGGAAGGTGGACCTGAGCGGAAACAGCATGGACGACATCGGGGCCAAGATGCTGAGCAAAGCGCTGCAGATCAACACCACGCTCAGGTCTCGCCAGGGCTCTCTGTGGGGGGGGGGGGGGGGTAGTAATGAAACTCACCCTGTTCTTGTGGCCCTGCTGCAGGAGCGTGACGTGGGATCGTAACAACACCTCGGCAGCGGGGTTTCTGGATGTGGCCCGAGCACTCGAGCAGTAAGATCATTGAACTTTCCACTGAGCAGAGGTCCACCCGTCTCTTCAGGCAGAGGAGGAATATTACTCAGGCGTTGAGGGGATATTTGGGGACGACCTCTGGGGACATTGACCTTCCTCCTTTTCTCTGTTCCCTCCTTTATCTCCCTCAGTAACTTCACCTTGCAGTTCATGCCTCTGCCCTTAAGCGACATCAGCCAGGCGTACCGGAGCGCCCCCGAGAGGACGGAGCAGGCACTGACCAAGGTGGGCCCCCATCATCCAAATGCCCCTGGTGGCTTCTCAGGCCGCTTTGCTCTGAAAACACTGTTATAAATGATAAGAAGTGGGTGTGGTCACAGTGATGTCACTCAATGGGTTGTAGACGGCGGCGTTGAAGCCGATTGGAGACGGTTTTTAATGACAGAGACAGTCAATCCCAGTAAGCCCCGCCCTACAGCGCCCCCTGCTTTATGGTCTAAATTACACACTTTCTTTGAGTGTTGAGTGATTACTCAGTACTTTTAAGATTTAGTCTTTAGAAGGAAATCTTTTTTAAATCTATTGACGGCCCTATTTACAATGTTTACTGAGGGAATAAATCAAGAGAGTCATTTTCTCATAGACTTCTATGGGACCAGAGGAGTCTCCCCCTGCTGGTCACTACACAGAATGCAGCTTTAAGACATGACGCATCGGCGGTTTCATAATTTTAACTAGTTTCATCATTTGAATATTCAGCCACCACATTGAACATCTCCTAAATTACACCACGCTACGCCTCCTGTCCTCCAACCAAATGAGCTCTAAATCAAACCACGTGTTGAAAACGTGAAGTTTAACGTCTGATCTCATCATCGCTGCGTTGTCTCCGTCTACCCGTCCTCACATTGTTGTTGTTGTTGTCTCCACCAACCCCACCCCCCCTCCGCCCGCACAGATCCAGCGCTTCCTGGTGAGGAACAATCAGACGCAGCGCTTCTCTCAGCGGCAGGCTCTGCGGCTGCACCAGGGCCTGGTGACCAGCACCGCCGAGCAGGTAGCGCCCTCGACCGGGTAACGGGGGTTCCACCAGCGTGTGATCCCTGCCATGCCCGGTAACGCATCTGCCCCTCTGTTTCCTAGGTGATGGAGCGCCTGTGCGTGCGCGTCCAGCAGCAGGTAAGCGTGCTGCGAGGCGCCGGCGAGGTGGAGGAGGTTCAAGCCGCCAGACAAGTGCTGAAAGAGGCCCGGAGCTCACGCGCAGTGAGTGTGATGCTGATTCACGGTACTGTAAATGCTTTAAACACGGAGACGTGAACCCGCTTGTCTCGTCCTCCGCCAGCTGTACCCGTCGCTGTGCGAGCTGGCTCATGTGCTATCCGTGGACGGGCCGGTGCGCCAGCGGCTGGACTCTCTGGCCGGCGAGCTCGCCAAGGCGGCGGACAAGGAGCTCCAGGTAGATCTCGTAGGACCTCTTTCTGCATCTGGATGTAACGCTCCAGTCACTGATCGCAGCCCACTTCCTGTTTGTAGGTGATCGTGGACTCCATGGTATCGCTGTGCCGCGAGCTCTGCCCTCGGTCGTCCTCCGCGGCGGACAGGCTGAGTCCTCCGCTGTCCTCCGTCTCTGAGCACGTGTCCGTCCCTCGCTCCGCCATCCGGACGGCTCTGATGGAGAGAGCGGCGCAAGACATCCACCGAGCCTTAGAGTAAGCAAAAGCCTGTGAGCGGTAAAGAGGAACAGTCTCCTCTCACTTTAACCTCTTCCTGTCCGTCTCTGCCTCTTCTCGCCGATCGCTCCGCAGGGAGGTTAAACTGTCGGTGGTCTCCTATCTCACCAACTCCATTGTGGACCAGATCCTGCAGGAGCTCTACGCCACCCACAAGACTCTGGTAGATGCAACTTGGTAAAAAACATATGCTGTGTGTCTGAAACAAAGTTGATGAACTGAAGAGAACTTTCTGTCCTTCTCAGACTCGGCAGGTGTCCCATCTGAATCGCTGGGATGGCACGGGCGAGGACGGGTTGGGCTGGAGGTCCAACAGATACCGAGACTCTCTGGACATCACGGACGAGGAGCTCAGCACCAGCATTGTGAGTGAGGACCTACGGACCCGTGATTATCTCTGATAGAAACACGATACTGAGTTTCTGTATCAGGCGCTTTTCTAGTGATAGTGATACCACATTGTGAATCTTTTAACACACAAGGAACGTAGCTTTGCGGGTAGAATCTGACTTTAGTAAATAAAATGACTTACAATAAGTACATTTCATCCACTGAGAGATGTCAGTCCGACAGGCAGAGATCCGTGCCGCCACCTGGGTGTCCGAGTGAGGGAAGGGGAGAATTAGTTGGTGTCGTCGGCATAGCTGTGGTAGGAGAAGCCATGCGAGCAAATGACAGAGTCAAGAGATTTGGTGTAGAGAGAGAAGAGAAGGGGACCCAGGACGGAACCTTGGGGAACTCCAGTAGTAAGAGGGCAAGGTTCCGACACAGATCCTCTCCAGGTTACCCGGTAGGTGCGGCCGTCGAGGTAGGACGAGAGAAGGGAGAGAGCAGAGCCTGAGACACCAAGTCCCTGAAGAAAGGAGATTAGGATCTGGTGGGTTACGAGTCTGACAAGTTCCTTGGAGTTCTTTCCTTCTGATTTCGACTTTCCGTGATTCGTATCGTTTGTGTTCCTCTCTGATGCTTTCTGTCAACATCTCAGTACCGTCTCTTCTTCACCTCTTCTCTTCCTCCCAGGACACAATAGCCATTAAGAAGCGCAGCTCGAGGACGAGACGAATACGACCCGTCTCCACCAGGCTGAGTGAGTGCAGCTGTGAATCCTCTTACCCTCAATCAGCCTCCGCTGTCTCCATCTTAGATGTCTGTAAATGTTTCATTCTGACAAGAGCCCAGTCTGAGTCGCTGCCGCCTGTTTAAAATATCAAAGCTTTCGTTACTAGCCTTGAGCCTTCTGGGTCTTCTCTCCTCTACATTTTCTGTGATCTGTCCGCCCGCCATCAGGCCTGTGCGACGACTCTGGCTCCTCGCCGCCGTCCTCCGTGCCGCCCTACTCCTCGCCGCTGTCCCGCTCGGCATCCTGGGAGGACCTGTCAGAGCTGCCCACTCAGGGCCTGCCGCTCCATCACGTGACGCGGGTTCGGCCAAGGCCTCCGCGGAGGCACAAGGGATGCCACGGCCCCTCTGAGAGCGTAAGGCGGGTTTGATCCTCAAGGAGACACAAGAGGCCCAGTAGGGCCATTCCAACTGAACGCATGAGTCCAGTGCACTTTACTTAAGCAGTGAGGTACAAGAGGCTGTATAGGCTGCATGTCGGGCCTAACAAAACCCTCGAACCGTTACATTATTGAAGATAAAGTACTGCCTCAAGTACCTTATTGCTTAAATAATATGATTAAGTTATAAATAGTAAGTAAATAGCTGCCTTTCAGCACAAAATAGTATTAGCCACCAAACGTTTATCGTGTATCACATTTCAGTTGTCTAGAGAGAAATAGTCCCCGTACGTGTAAACAGCATTGGGTCTCATTGCAAGATCTCGCACCATCTCATTCATTCACATCGCTCATGACGTCCACCTTAATTGTCCGGTTGCGAAAGCTCACATTGCCCGAAACTGATCATTTGTGGGATTTCTGGTTTTATTTCGGCGATCGCCACCGAGCTAAAAGCTGAAATGTCAACGGTCGCGCAAAATCTAACTTGTTACTTTGAGCACGCAGTGATGTGGCACACTCGGGTCAATGTGAACAGCAACTGTACATTATCGCTGAATAATGCACCCGCCATGACTCGCTCTCAACCAATCAGAACGCTGTATTTCATCTACCCGTATTATAATGAAAAGTACACCAGTGTTCTATATATCCATCTACAGTGCCAGTCATATTTTTGGCAGTCAATTGAATTAGGGAGTTGACTTGTAGATGGATAGATATACAGTACCAATCTATTGAAAGATGGATATATATATATATATACACACATACCTTTCCATCCTCCTATTTCCGGATGTTAATGCCTGCTTGCAGTAATATACACAACGTAGAAAGCTGAATATACTGACCTGCATTAAAGAGTTACTGTGTGTGTGTTTGTGCAGCATTGCATTGAAAATGGAGGAATAAGTCCTCTTGATGACGGACTCCCAGATTTCTACACTAAAAGAGTTCTCCCTGACAGGTAAGACCAAGTTAAAATGTTCCAATCCGTAATTGTACTTACATGAACAATCTAACATCCCTTTATAAACATTGATTTGATTTCCCACCCAGCAAAAAGAATAATAAATAGTAATACTAACAGTCCTGAAAAACACTAACATGATTTTCTATCTACTTAGTGCTGGGGAGAGTTCTTTATGACAGACCGACGTATATGTCAATGAATAGCAACACCATTGATGCCCCTAGTGGGAGTGGGGGGAACTGCATGTATGATGGCAAAGCATTGAAACTACCACTCAGAATCAAGGCAGTCGATTAAAATATAACATAATAGATTAAACTACTTTTATTGTCAGTGGGAGCCAGGATTGAGGTTAAAATGGGGTATTTGACCTTAAAGGTCTGTATTCTGGCTCCACAGTTTATTGGAGGCAATTTATAGGAGCAGATGTTGTACTAAAACAACACAGAAGCTTTAAAGTTTGATCCATTAAACTAAGAGAATGAGAACTAATATGATTGCATCCACAATATCGAAGAAGTGCTCTTTAGATTGATCAACGTGTAGAGGGAGATGATTGAACCTCTCCTTCTTTTCCAGCCAGCTCTCCTCGCTGCACAAAGCCCACTCGCTGAGGAGGAAGAAGAGGAGGAACATGCTGGCCATCTTCGGATTCCGTAGGAACCGCCACCAAACTCAGGGCCCGGAGGCTGAAGCTGAGGTCTACGTGGATGGCTGTCACTTTGTCGCTACGGCAACCTCGGGGTTTGTGTGCATAAACACTGAAAACGCACAACTTACCACCCACAAGCTCACTTGGACATTGAAGGGGGGGTGCATCAAAAGTCCTCCAGGGTAATAATTTGTTGGGAGCCTATAAGACGGGCCTATAGGTTGAAAACACAAACAATCTTTCCATATTCCCCCTCCAGCAGCACAGAACTTCACAAATACAACCACAGAAATATTGCTTCTTCCTTTAGCTGTTGACCTGAGAGACGGAGGCAGCGAGTTCCTGGGGGCGGTTCTTCATGAGGCCCTAACGTCTAAGGTGTTTCTGTGCTTTCAGAGCGGCCACAGAGAACGTCTACACCCTCCTTCAGCCCCCGAGGTCCGTTGCCAGAGCCGGATCCCCCAGCGAAGGGGCTGATGTGAAAATGAATGAGCACCTGGGGAAGAATGCTCTGGTCTTGAGTCTGCCGCTGGTGCCGGGCGTCGCTGCCCCGGGCGTCGCTGCCCCGGGCGTCGCTGCCCCGGGCGCCGCTCCCCCGGGCACTGTAGGAAGCAAACGCAACTTTTATTCTCCCAGAGAGGTAAAGTCAGCGTTACAGAGTACTTGGTTCCTGTGTATTCTGAGGTTGGGGTTTGTTGACTAGGCCTGACCCGCTACAAGCCTTCACTGGTACCAGATGTTCTCCCTCGTCTCCTCACGTTGTGTTTCAGCAGACTTCTGAAGCAGACTCTGTGTTTGAGCCTCCGGGGGAGACGGACAGGTTCGTGGCGGACGACGGACAAAGGACCGCCGAGGAGAAGGCGAGGCAGGCAGAGCAGGACGCCGAGAAACACAGAGCCGAGCGGACCGCCGACCTGTACCGGGCCGAGAGGACGGCCGACCGTTACCGGGCCGAGGGCCGGCAGTGGACCGTGGACAGGCACACCCAGCGGCAGATCGACAGGAAGATGGAGAGGCAGTGGGTTGGCGGCAGGCAGATAGACAGGTCGTGGTCGGAGCACGGCCCGCCGGAGGAGCGCCCGGCCGAGTGCCGGCGGCCGAGTGGGAGGACGGAGAGGCCGGCGCCTCCCCCGGCCCACAGGCCACTGCCACCGTACCCGGCGGACCGGACGCCCTCGCCCCCCAAACGAGATGCGGATCCTCCGAAAGGGCCCGAGGCAGCAGCGGACTGGCATCAGCAGGAAGACAGGCCGGCGTGTACCGACGCTGGCGGAGGGTTGGCTGAGAGGGGGAAAAGCGGCGGAGGAGGACCGGCCGCTCCATGTGCGTCTAAACCCGACCCACCGCCACAAAGCAGCAAACCCTACCTGTCCAAGCTGAGGCCGAGGCGCCGCCTGGAGAGTGTGGACGCTCTGCCAGGTACGGCGCCGGGCGGAGGGGACAGCTCGCGTTCGTAAAAAGGAAAAACCTTTTCGTGACCTCTTCTTTGATTCGTAGGTATGGAGGAGGAAGGAGACGTGGAGTTCGACACCAGAAAGACGGAGAAGAAGGAAAGGGAAAGGAGAAGAGACTCTGAGGGTCATCCTCCCCCGATTCCAGAAAAGGTGTGCGTGGCTCGTTCTGTGTAAATGAAGAAATATTTAGGTACGGTGATTTTGATTTGTTCATGTGTCTTTTACTTCCGGTCCATAAAAACAGCCAAAGACATCCTCGTACGTGATGTTTCCTAAAGAACCGTCCAATGAGAGGAGCTTACCTCCTCCTCCTGTGCCGCCTCCAGGTCTCAGGCCTGTGCACGGACTCCCCACCAGGGCGGCGAGTCAAGGTAAGTCCAACGAGACCGTCCCGTCGATCGGATCAAAATCATATGTGGTTAAACAAACGTTTCAATGAATAGTTCCTGATTTGGAGATTGAGGAGAGAAACAATGTTCCATAATTTACTAAATGAACATCAGGCTGTTTCAAGAAACTTGAAACTAGATATTGAGAAGATAAACTCATGTTTACTGAGGGAATAAGTAATTTTCTCATAGACTTCTATGGGACCAGAGGAGTTGCCCCCTGGTGGTCACTCCAGAGAATGCAGTTTGTAAACACTTGTCAGGACCAGAGGGCTCGCCTTTAAATAGCTTGCTTTCCTCACTCCATATGCGCTCATTTCTCCTTCCTACCTGTTCAGGTGAAGAAGGCCGCAGACCTCCGGCCCCGGTGAAACCACAGAGGAACCGTAAGGCCGTGTCATGTGACGCAGGTTTGATTCCTCCTTCCTTCCATCATGGTCTTCGCAGAGTTATTCATGTTTGTACCCGTGTGTGAAGCCTTCGGTATCTAACTGTTGATTTGTGTGTTTTTTTGTCCTCACTGAAGGAACTGAAAGGGAAAGCCCAAATAACGTTGAGAAGCCCCCCGATCGCAAACCCCCCGTGAAAAAACCTAGACTGCCCCAAAACAGAAATATGTCACTGGACTTGTCTGGTACACGTCTATGTTTTTATTTAGTCATGTGTGTTTGTTTGTGTGTGTGTAGCAGATTGGGTTATAAAACCCAATGTGTGTTGCTGTGAAGGAACCTGATAAATGGTTTGATGTACATATCTTCATGTCGTGAGCTGATACTTATATTGATTAACCACATATATATATATTTATATCCTTATTTTCATTTTTGCAGACAGCCTGGACTCGGCCTCTGGCCACAGCGATCTGTTATGATGCCTGGCACAAAATGAGATAATAATAATTCACCCAAACGCTGTTCTGCTGGAGCGTTGTCATGACAACGCTGGAGCGTTTCATTTCAACGAGGAAACAAAGAAGAAGGAGGAGAAGAAGAAGAAAAACCAGAGCCAGAGCGAAATTGTCTGACAGACATCATAAAGCATAAATCCTTCTCTTCTGTTGAAACGCTCACAGTTCGGATGTTTATTGTGCGTTTGTATCAGCTTCTTCCCTGAGTATCAGGTTCTACTACAGTAGATGATGTAGAGAAACAGAAACTACAGTAGATGGAACCACGATGCTGCGGAGAAGAAGCTCATACAAACCTTAAACCTCTGAACTCCTTCTTGTAGCATCACGTCTGCTTTCCCTTCACATCAGAGCTCTTTTTTGTGGCTTCAATATTTTAACGGTATTTGCCTACTTTGTAAAACCCAAATGATCTTTGTCTTTGGGCCGATTGTCGGATAGTTGAGTGGATTGTTGATAGACAGAAAAGTAGAAGTAAAGAAGTAAAACAACGTCTTTACTAGAATGTGACCCAGCTGATTGCCTTGGTTGACACTTGAAAATGAGTCGCTTCTTTTCAGATGAAACCTAAATTATTTGTATCTAGTTTTGTTTTCAGGAGCTGAAAGGTGATATATTTTATAGAGAAAAGTGAATATAATGTATGAGCACCCTCACTGTATGAATAAAACACTAATAGAGAACAACAGTGACTCTTTCTGTGGCTTTACCGTTAGCTTTCGTTAGCTTCGCTCGCTAAACCAGGGTGTGATTTTTACTGTGCAGTTAAGAGGAATCATGTCACATTAAATGTATTATTTCATAATGTCAACTATTAGTTGACGATAAAGATTTATATGTAATATAAAAAGTCACTTAAGCAGCTGTGAGATCACAAACAGAAAATGGTTTTGTGCAGAGATTTGAATATCATGAATAATAACATACTATACACTTAATATAGAATAGTACAACACTCCCAGGGGACGTTTTAATACTTTTACTTTACTGGACCCGGTCCGTGCCTTGTCCCATGGCCGTGCTGACAACTGCTGCTGCTATCATCAGCATTATTATTTTAAATATTAATCACATCATAAACCAACATTTCCCTTTCCTAAAGTCTTTGTGCTTCAGGTTTATCTTTATTGCTAATTCATCTCTAATTGGTTTGTCCTATAAATTGCTGATAAGAAAAGCAGTAAAAGAGACAACTGGTCACACGCGGATGCTAAATTGACTTACTGACTCCAGAAATGCGCCCCGCCGGTTGGCATGGCTACCCCAAACATTTCAGAAGTCAAAGAATGTGAGAAACAGCAGGGGGCGACTGATGCCTACGAATGAGGCAGGAAACACGCAGACACACACACACACAGAAAAGATTTCAGTCTTGCAGGTTGTCATTAGCAACTGAGCAGTGACCTTTGTTTCCCAAAGATGCTGCGATATAACGAGTCAGATCGGAGTTACAGACAGCGAGGAAACAGAAATCCTGTAGTCATTATGGGGAGAAAATATCCTCAAAATAATGACTTAGTATGAAAATAAATGTCTTTATACCTCAAAATTATTTAGTACCACTAAATTAACTAAATTAACTGAACTATAACTAAATCAGCAATGTGATTGTTATTTAATTACTGCAGTTTTCCAGATAGAAGATGATTTAATATCAAGTCCTGCATCCTCTCTTAGCCCGAAGCTATTTAACATCTCAGATTATGATTTATTTTTAGATCCCACAGAGTTTTATTGGCAGTGTTTGCAGCGATGTCTTCATCCCGGCAGAGTGAAGTACACCCCTGGTGTTTGAATTATTACTCCACTTTCACTTGATTAATGTAGAATCCAAGTCATGTTCTCTGAAACGAGCTGTTATTGATGAGCAGGAGAAAGGGAGACACAAAGTGGAGCGTTGAGGACTTTAAATAGACAGATCGTGACATGTTTTAACAAACAAAAGCATAAATAATTAAATTAGATTTTTATTGTTAATTACTTTTTGTTCGAAACAATTATACTTCTAAGCTGATTTTTCTTTGCCAAAGACCTTAGATACCTGCCAAATCCTCAACAAAAGTTCTTGTAAATGTGAACCTTTTGTTTGCAGTAACATGATCTTCCACAGCTGATGTGAAGCACACATCTCGCCACAGTTACCAAGCAACGCGACGGCATAGAGGCCGAGGGAGGAGAGAGGGAACATGTGTGGGAAGAGGAGAAGGATGCGTGAAAAATGAAGGAAGCAGGCGGTGCACAGCAATGTGCACGATGCTGATCGTGTTCACACAACACGGATCTTTGTCTCTTCCTTCCGGCTCGCAAGAGGAAACTCCCTCTAAATAAAACACTATTATTAGAATCATTATCTAAGTACCTTTAGTATAATAACGTATTACTCAACCTTATAATCAATATTTTTGTATTTAGTTTTTGCATTATTCTTATTCATATCATAAGCAGTAATATTTTTATTTGTAATTATTTTGCTCTTTTATTATCATTATTTGTTGATGTTGAATATAATTACTACAATTATGTTAACATTTTCTATATTATTATATTATCATTTATTTTACCTCTCATAGTTGACATTGTTATTTCCTTATTATGATCTTTATTATGACCTATTTGGTCTTATTATTGTTATCATTATTGTTTTTATCATAATTACTGTTCTCATTACTATGTGTTGACTGAACGCATCAATGTTATTTATTTATATATTTCTCTCTCCTTCACCATACCTGCTTATTCAGTCACCTTTTGCTATATGAAGCTTACGGTCGTCATGGTAACTGTCCCCCAACGGCTGACGGGAGGTCGCCTCGTGGCCCGGCTGTTGGACGGAGTGACTCAAACAGAACCTGCTCCAGATGTGAGGCTTCTGATCAACAGTAGCAACGAGCTGCACGGTGACCAACTTGCACGGCGACCAACATGCACGGCGACCAACATGCACGGCGACCAACATGCACGGCGACCAACCTGCACGGTGACCAACCTTCACGGCGGCCAACATGCACTGTGACCAACATGCACGCCGACCAACATGCACGCCGACCAACATGCACTGTGACCAACCTGCACGCCGACCAACCTGCACGCCGACCAACCTGCACGGCGACCAACATGCACTGTGACCAACCTGCACGCCGACCAACCTGCACGCCGACCAACATGCACGCCGACCAACATGCACGCCGACCAACATACACTGTGACCAACCTGCACGGCGACCAACCTGCACGCCGACCAACCTGCACGGCGACCAACATGCACTGTGACCAACCTGCACGCCGACCAACCTGCACGCCGACCAACATGCACGCCGACCAACATGCACGCCGACCAACATGCACGCCGACCAACATGCACGCGACCAACATGCACGCCGACCAACATGCACGCCGACCAACATGCACGCCGACCAACCTCGATGTGCCTGGATCCCGGTTAAAATCCAGAGGTGACCGAGCCTTTTCAGTGGCTGCTCCAAACCTCTGGAATAGTTTACCTATCCATGTAAGAACAGCTCGGACCATTGCAACGTTCAAGTCCCTCCTTAAAACCCACTATTATTCATTGGCTTTTAATTCTAGTTGAGCTTTGATATTTTGACTTTGTTCTTCTCTACTGTCAGTTATTTTGTATTGTACATTGTGCTCTGTCTGTGTTTTATTGTATCGCTGCTTTTCGAGCTTGTTAAGCACTTTGGTCAACTGAGGTTGTTTTTAAATGTGCTATTTAAATAAAATTGAACTTGAACTTGAACTTGAACCTGCACGCCGACCAACATGCACGCCGACCAACATGCACGCCGACCAACATGCACGCCGACCAACATGCACTGTGACCAACATGCACGCCGACCAACATGCACGCCGACCAACATGCACGCCGACCAACCTGCACGCGACCAACCTGCACGCGACCAACATGCAGGACATGCAGGATCAGGACTGTGTCAATACATGTTTGTGACGATAATATTGTGCTATAATAATAATTAATTAAATTAAATTAATAAAGATAATATTCATCAGTAAGAAAAGTCTCCTGATTACGTGTCACTTCACTTATGAGTTATTAAGACTTTACTGGGATATTTTCTTTCTTTCTCCAAAAACAACTAACCAAATGTACAATAAATGCTGCACTTGATCATCTGCGTGATAAGATGACTGCGTCTGTGCTGCGGAGGAGCTGAAGCCTCCCTTCACTCCGGTTCTTCTGTATGCATCTATTTAGAGTTTCCTCCTCGTTAAGTCGTCATAATCCTTCCAGAGGAGCGTCTGCAGCGGAGGAACCAATGAACAGACTGTGTCATCTCTCGGCATCGAGCACCTTAATCCCATCATCCTCCCCCCCCCCCCCTCCGGAACCTCTCTGTCTGCTGTTGTTGTGGTCTCGTCCTCTGATTTACACTTTACCCCAGCAACACATCTGTCCATCTTGGCACATCGCAACCTTATAAATCTTCTTTTACCGGTGTGTGTGTCTGTGTGTCACCTGATAATTAAGCCCCCCCTGTTCCTGCGCTCCCCAGTTTGGTGAAACCCTGAACTAGTATTTGTTATCACAATACAAAGACCTGTCAATCACAGTGTAACCCCGCCCTAAAACATCCCCTGCTTTATGCAGTGGGGCCGAGTGCGAAGGTGCCACGTTCCCATCATCCTATTGGCAGGTCACATGATCTGTCGCCACCTTCCTGTGATATGATCGACAGGTCACATGATCTGTCACCACCTTCCTGTGATATGATCGACAGGTCGCTAAATCTGGAGGCACCTCCCTCTAAAATTATAGGACCATGCCGATAATCAGAGAGGCGCAGCAACACTAAAACAACAGTGGAATATATGTTTTGAAATAAATAAATCGAACCCAGTGACGGCTGGCAGTCGAGCAAACGGTTTGGCCGGACCGGGGCGGGGGGGTAGTAGTCAGTCTGCCGGTGCTCTCTGTCCGCTGGTCCGACCACACCGCCACCGCAAACTACCACCGACCACACCGCAAACTACCACCGACCACACCGCAAACTACCACCGACCACACCGCAAACTACTACCGACCACCGCAAACTACCACCGACCACCCCAAACTACCACCGACCACCGCAAACTACTACCGACCACCGCAAACTACCACCGACCACCGCAAACTACCACCGACCACACCGCAAACTACCACCGACCACCGCAAACTACCACCGACCACCGCAAACTACCACCGACCACCCCAAACTACCACCGCCGTTCTGACAAGGAACCTTCTGCCGACCACTTTTCGCACTCGGTTTATGGTCTGTTTGACTCTGAATGGACCATAATTTAGTAAATGAACATCATGTTGTATTGAAGAAGACTTGAAACTAGAGATCGAGACCAACAATGTTTACTGAGGGAAGAAGTAGAGTCATTGTCTCATAGACGTCTATGGGACCAGAGGAGTCGCCCCCTGCTGGTCAGGAGAGAGAATGCAGCTTTAACACATTAAGCTTTGGCCTCATTTCAAAGAGGTGGAGGTTGCCGCCGGGTGTAGACGGGCATAATACGAAGACACAGATGGAATAAAACCGCTTACCTGTAAGCAGGTGTTTGGCTCACGGAGATCAGACCACAAGTTAACAAAGTGTTAAAACAGGAGAATTGGGGTCTAAAACAAAGGGAAGTCTCCTTGGGGAGGAAGCCGGTCACTTGAATGTGCCTGGGGGGGGAGAGGGGGGAGTGGGCGAGAGAAGCATCCGATGAAGCCAGGGGTGCGTTGGTCATGGAGCATGAGGTAAGTCCCTCTGCACCCCCCCCCCCCCCCCCCTTTGTCCCTCACGGAGGCCCAGTTGGTTTAGTGGTTAAGCTTCCCCCCCGGACACACACACGATGAACAGATAGAGCGGTTAGAACGGGGCGGGGGGGTTATGACAGTCGTCAGACACATGAGTGCGTATTGAAAGCATGTATGGATACATCTGTGTTTTGGTTGAGTAAATATGTACAGTATCTACATATATGTATATGGTATATTTATTTGACCTTCCTATTGTATATGTTTTATTCGTCTCTGTACTTACGCTGCTGAATAAAGGAATATGTCTCTAACCAGCGAGACGGATCTTCCTCGCTCTCATTCTGCTCTGTGAGATTCCATCTCACGGAGCAGAATGAAGTGCCGTTATTATGTGGCAGGGAGTAATTATCCTAAAGCACCGACATTTAGCTTCCATCATGGGTTCGGACCCTCAAGCACAAGAAAGAAGCATTTCTTCAGCAATGGCAACGAGGTAAAAATACAAAAAACATACAAACTAGCAGCCTAGATGTCCTGAGACAGCAGACGTAATAGTAACGTAGCAGAGTGGCACGCTGCTGGAGACCCACAATGCATTGCTGGACCCGCTAGAGGGAAGGGAGGCCCGAGAGAACCAGAACCAGGACCGAGGGGGGCTGGCTGTCAGTAGAAGGGAAGGTTTAAAAAAAAAGAAAAAAAAGGAAAGAAAATATGATGTCAGAATATATATATATATATATATATATATATATATATATAATTATATATAAGAATATGTGAAAAAGTCCGAATTTGGTCAAATAATGTCGTGGAAAAGAAAGTAACCCAATTAGATTGAAAAATGTCATGAATAAAAAACCTTAAACAATATTATTTTAAAAAATGTTTTGAAAAAAATCTAAATATGTCCAGTGGGATAATGTCATGGAAAAAAAGGATTTGCGTCAACATTGATGGATAATTCTTTATTTCCTTGTTTTAACAAATTAAATGTGACTCTCTGAAACTCTGCATGTGTTGAAATACGTCTACAGCACACAGAAAAGGTTCATTCTTTTTACGAATGAAACCCTTTTCTTCTTAACGTGATTAATGCAAAGTGCTTTGTGTGGACACAATGAATTCTATATGTATAAAGCACCTATAAACATCTGGATGTGGTTTCCTGTGTGTTGGTGCAAATAATTCCTGAAGGGTTCTAAACTCTCAGGTTACCGTCATTGTGACATCGTCATCACGTACGACCTCCTGACCTTTGGCGGCTTTGTGAGTTTAGGGTACAAAGTGATCAATGATGCGACTCCTCCCCCCTCGCTCAGCTAACAGGAAGGGGGTTGCCCTTCACAATAAGAGCATCACTACTTTTTTGGGACTCTGTGCCAAGTTGTATAAAAAAAGTTTTCAAGATTAAATTATAGCTTGAAAATACGTCAGTGTGTTTAACTGTTGTTGAGAGACAGAGGGGGGGGGGGGGGTACACAGGGATTTGCAGCAGAGGGGACAGAAAGAAAGGGGGCAGTGGCACCCAGTGACAGAGCGCACAAACACACACACACACACGGTTCACTCCTAACGTGTGAGTGCGGCCGCTCAGTTGAGTATTTGTGTGTGTGTGTGTGTGTGGTGGCAGAGATGTGGAGGAGAACTTCATCTCTATGACCCACGGTAAGAATCTCCTCTGTAGAAGCCTTACTTCACCTTCTCGTCTGTGTGTGTGCGTGTGTGTGTTGCTGTCGGGGTTATTTGAGTGTTTTTTGCTCTGGTCCAAACCCGCACCGAGGCCTCCACCGGAGCGCCGAGTCTCCCGGCCCGTTCCGAGCGGGGAGGGGGGTCCATGGGGGGGCTGATGAGCCGAGGCTTTCATAGGAGAAGTTCCCCTCTGAGGGTTCTGACGCGGTGCAGACGTTCACCGGGAAGCTTCTGGAGTCCCACATCGGATCATTTCTGTCAGAATTGTGGCGCTGCGGCCGGTTTCGTGTCCGGGAGGCGGATCCTTCTGGAAGTTTTATATCCGCTGTGTGTGAGATGGAATCTCTGCTGCATCGAGGTGAAGCATTTTATTTAGACCTCCAGAACTAAAAGAGTCTGAGAGAGAACTTCAGAAGGTGTGCGTTTACAAAGGCCTTAAAGTGTGTGCATAATGTGTGTGTGTGTGTGTGGGGGGGGGGCAGATTCGTTGTAATATAACTCACTCCGTCTAACTTCACGATGAACACGTCCTGTTTACTTCATCTACTGAGTTGTATTTTAAATATAATAACTCATCCAACATGATCTTAATCAACAAATGTTATTGATGAAAAACATGGCAGCCCCTTTCTGATAAAGCTTAATTATGCAATTAATGGCTTTATTAATGCTTCATAGATCCTTTGCTTTTCCTTCAGCTCGCTCTGTAGGTCAGTAACATTTTTATTGAAACCTAATTAAACTAAAGAGTTTAATGAACCAGCAAATTGCATCAGTCAATTAGAACATCTTAATACATGATATATTATCATATGTATATGGAATATTACAGTTCTCATGTTACATATGCTGCAGGCCCCACGGGGACTCGGGTGGATTTAGGATTTATTTATGAAGCTCAAGGAGGATTTCCCCTCTAATCAACGGCTTGGATCCATAAAGCATTAGTGACTGATTAAGGGGAATTAAACACATCACATGCATGCTGGTAGCATGACCCACCCGACTGCCTGGGGTTACGTTGCATTGTGGGTAATGTAATGCTAAATGGTTAAAATACTCTTTTGTTTACAGCGTATAAACCCTTTATGAAGGTCAGAGGTGAAACAACAGAAGCTTCATATTAACGTTTGGTCGGCGTCCCTCGTCCGTCTGTCTTTATTCCTCAGGACCAGAGAACCAGAGAAAAGGACGCGGAGGAAACTTCCTGCGCCGAGGCCGACGTCTCGACCACGATCCGACTCACGGGAAGAAGCTCCAACCAGCGGAGACGCCATGTCCTCACCCCCCCTCCCCATGCCCTCCCTCCCCCCCAGCCCGCTCGCCATGGAGTACCTCAACGACTTTGACCTCCTGAAGTTTGAGGTGAAACCGGACACTCCGCTGTGCGTCTACCCCAAGTCCGACCTCGCCCGCGACCCCTCCAGCTCGCCGTACACCGGCCGCCCCCCGCCAGACTCCAGCCTGAACTCCAGCCCCTACGACTCGCTGCCGCCCTCGCCCACCCTCAGCGACGCCCACCCGCCGCCCTCGAGCTCCTCCTCGTCCTCCTCCGTCTCCTTCCCGCTCTCCATCTCCAACAGCTTCACCTCGGGCATCAGCTCCGGCTCCCAGGGCCACGCGGAGGGCAGCCCGGCCCACGCCGGGCCCCCGGGCGCCGGCCCGCCCTCGCTGGAGGACCTCATCTGGCTGGCGGCGCTGCAGCAGCAGTTTGGTGGCGAGGTGGCGGGGCCCGCTAACTTGCTGGGGGCCCTGGGGGGAGGGCCGGAGCGGGGGGGGGACAGGGAGAGGGGGCCGGTCAACGGATTCATGGGCTGCGAGGACGCCGTGGAGGCGCTGCTCAACTCGGCCGCGGCAGCCGTCAGCTCGCAGGTAAGACGAGCATTTCTTCACCTTCTCACAGAATGCATCTTCTCCACGCCGCCGCCTCCTCTTCATCACCCCCCGCCCCCCCCCCCTCGATAGTTCCCAGGTCTTTCCCAGAGTTCGAGCAGCAACCTGGGAGACTCCAGCAGCGACAGCGGCGCCGACATCTCCTGCCCCAAAGGGACGGACATGTGCCACCGCCCGCTTGTCTTCCTCCCGTCCGGCGATCCGAACGCCGGCGCCTCCGCCGGTTACCCACAATCCCTCAGCCCCCAGGGACGCCTTCATCACCACCAGCATCACCATCACCATCCGCACCATCCCATGCATGGCAGCCATCACCACCACCACCACCCACAAATCAATCAGGTACGTGATGAAACCACGTTCATCAGTTTGTGGAGGTGAACGAATGTAACGGGCCGTGTGTTAATGTCCGTGTCCATCTGAAGCGTCGCTTGGGGGATCTCATTTATCACTCAGAAGTGATTATTTATTAAACGTTATTGTACTTTAGTCTCACAGCGAGCGTCTTTGGACCTGATCTGACTCGTGGTCGAGGTTCTGGTCCATGTGGAGCACAGCGTGAGCTCATTACCATAATATCTGCTATTATTGCTGTGTGTAATCCTGATAACTGTCACTCACGCGTAGTCCGATTACACGGATTATGGACATGTGGTGTCCAAACACATCACATGTCCACCCGCCGTGGACGTCCCGTTGCCTCTGATTAAAGGAACAGAGCATCTCCCCCCACCAGAAGCCCCCCGGAGGGTTTATTAGTCCCCCCCCCCATCACATCCACCCCCCCCACGTTGACACCGTGTTGCTCCTCCGTCTGCTCGGCAGTGCGGGGGGAACGACCGCTTCTCCGACGAGCAGCTGGTGAGCCTGTCGGTCCGGGAGCTCAACCGACACCTGCGCGGCGTCAGCAAGGACGAGGTCGTGCGCCTGAAGCAGAAGCGCCGCACGCTGAAGAACCGCGGCTACGCGCAGTCCTGCCGCTACAAGCGCCTGCAGCACCGCCACGCTCTGGAGTCGGAGAAACACGTGCTCACGCAACAGGTAGCCCCCCCGACTCACCTGGAAGTGGTCTCCATGAAGCACACGTGAACACCCATCGAACCCTTTTACCCCCACTTCCCCCCCCCTGTCCTCCACAGCTGGATCAGCTGCAGTGTGAGCTGACTCGAGTGCTGAGGGAGAGGGACGCCTACAAGGCGCGCTACGAGAAGCTCCTCGCCACCAACCACGGAGACGCCCCGCCGCCGCCGCCGCCCACCCGCTCCGGCAACCCACCTTCCCCGCCCCCCGACTACTTCCTCTGAGCTCAACCCACGGAGGGGTGGGGGGGGTGCCGGGGGGATGAGTAATCGGACCTGGGGAGGACAAACAGGGACGGGTGTATGAGAGAGACACATAGCGAGAGACAGAGAGGGACACAACTGTGGAATCCGCTCCTGAGTGATGGAGGGGGGACGCGACTGGGGGCTTTTTGCTTCCCTGTGACGGACACTCGCAGAGACAAGAGGAAGCTTTATCTTTAAACTGGGCCGCTGGTCCCTGAGTAGTTGTAGGAGCGCGGCCCTGCTGCCGTTTGGGTTCGATTCCCACAGAGAGCTGAAGCTGCCGTTTGGGTTCGATTCCCACAGAGAGCTGAAGCTGCCGTTTGGGTTCGATTCCCACAGAGAGCTGAAGCTGCCGTTTGGGTTCGATTCCCACAGAGAGCTGAAGCTGCCGTTTGGGTTCGATTCCCACAGAGAGCTGAAGCTGCCGTTTGGGTTCCTTTCCCACAGAGAGCTGAAGCTGCCGTTTGGGTTCGATTCCCACAGAGAGCTGAAGCTGCCGTTTGGGTTCGATTCCCACAGAGAGCTGAAGCTGCCGTTTGGGTTCGATTCCCACGGAGAGCTGAAGCTGCCGTTTGGGTTCGTTTCCCACAGAAAGCTGAAGCTGCCGTGACGGATCCACGCCATGCGCTTGGTTTGCCGGCTAATGTTTCACAGTTGCCTACTAAAGTGTTTGAAGCTCACCGAGACCAAAAAGTGATTCTTTGTAAATTGAATGATTCTGGATTGAAGAATGTACGGGGGGGCGGGTGTTGGGGGGGGCTCATTGGAGACGTTTCTAAGCTTCCGTTTGCTCTTCTTTGGCTGCTCACGCTGGAGTGGAGGAGAGGGAAGGAGCGTGGATTCGCGTGCTTGTGTCTGCTTCTCCGGAAGCAGTTTTTTTTGGGGGGGGGGAGGGATTGAACACCTCCGTAACTCAGACGACCACCGTGCTGATGAAACATTGGCGGCACCACAGAGCTGGTCACCGTGGACTCGGGGAACGCAACAGACGATTTAACGGTGCAGGGATTTAAAAAAGATAAATGATATGAATCTCCTTCTTAACTGTCCCATAAAATCAAATCAAATGCATTAGAGCTATTTATTTTGTTTGGGTGTAGGTTAAAAACATTGTTCTTTTATTTATTCACTTATTTATTCAGTATTTATTGTTTATTTATGTACTGATTGTGATTATTTTTCCAGTTACTGGTTTTATTTTAGCGTGTATTTTTTAACTTTTCCTACAGTTCATTGCTTTATTCCACCTGTGGTTAGAATGAACATAATTGCGGACGCCAGGTGGGCGTTGCCACAGCTTTCCTGTTGTAGTGCGGTTCCACATGCAGATGAAATAAAACAAGTACTCCTCCATCGCCGTCACATCCACGTGGATTTTTTTTTTAACCATTCGTCTCTTTTTCGCGTTCACCTATCTGATCATCTGCATCCTTTTTCCCCTGCAGCCCCCCCGCTCCATCCCCTCTCTTTATCTCCGTGCCTCTATAGAGAAGCAGTGACCCTGGGTGTGCACTGTTTGGGATGACCTCATCTTCAGCTCGCCCTCGCCTCTCTCTCTGTGGCCTGTATAATAGGAGCAGGATTAGGGCTATAATAGCGGCCCGGCTGTTCACTGCCGGGCTCCATTGTGGCTTTGTGTGGGAGGGGCGCGTCGCGGCTCGCGGACACGCTCGCACTTTGACAGATAACATGTTCGACAGCGCTCCTTGGATCAGGGGGTCGGCCGGTTGGATATGACTTGATTTCCAAACAGTTCTAAAGAGCCGCTTTGGTGAATTAGAGCGTTCGTCATGCCTCCGCCTGTCAGAGGGGGACCCAGTGAGCCATTTGAACATACACAACGCTCCCCGAGCGACACACAGACACGCACAGACACACAAAGCCAATTAGAGGAAGACCTGTGTGTTGCTGCCCCCCAGTGGCCACCTTGCTTGCTGCTTCCTCCTGCTTCCAAGAGGTCAATGCTGAGAGCTTCGTGAGCATCTCTCTCCTCACTCCCTTCATGCAGCGCCGAGCTGCTGCACCAGCACACCTTTCAGCAGCGCCCCCCCCCACCCTACAGCACCCACCCCCCTCAGCTCACCCCGCGGAGCGCTCGCAGGTGAGTCACCGTGCCGGTAGGAGGGTGGAGATGAATGACGGTGCCAAGTACAGACCTGGACCCCGGACCTGAGGACACAGTGAGGTAGAGAGAGTAAAGAGAGAGAGACGGAGAGAGAGAGATAGACAGATAGATAAATAGAGAGAGGTAAAGAGAGAGGGAGACAGAGAGAGAGAGAGAGAGATAGACAGATAGAAAAATAGAGAGAGGTAAAGAGAGAGGGAGACAGAGAGAGAGAGAGAGAGAGAGATAGACAGATAGAAAAATAGAGAGAGGTAAAGAGAGAGAGAGAGAGATAGACAGATAGATAAATAGAGAGAGGGGGGGAGAGAGACACAGATAGGTAAATAGAGAGAGAGAGGTAAAGAGGGAGAGAGAGAGGTAGGAACATCAGTTGAGGGAGAGAAAGACAAAGAAAGAGAGCGCGCTCTGCGGGGAGCCGCGTGACAGGTGAGAGATCATCCCGGGATTGGTTGTGATTTTTTTTGGGGGGGGGGGCTTATTCCCGGTCCCTTGGTTTCAGTTTGCAGATGCCGACAGATGTGCCCGAGGACAAGCTCAACCACGAGGAGAAGGCGACCAAGGTGAGATGCTGAGAGCATCGGGTGTTCAATTAATCGATGGTTTGATATCTTCTGATTAGCATGTTGATGGCGTGTGTGTGTGTGTGTGTGTGTGTGTGTGTGTGTGTGTGTGTGTGTGTGTGTGTGTGTGTTCAGGTAACGTTAGGTGGTGCAGCAGGAAAGTGATGTCTTGCATTTGAGTTTCTCGTTTTAATCACTAACGTTAAACCCAACTTTTGGCTACTTATTTTAGTTTACTTTCTTATTGAAACGCCATTAAAACGCCTTCATTGTGTTATTTTATCTTATTTTCTATCCTTTGTAACGTGAAAAGTGCAGTAGGTGATAACCCACACAGAGGCATCACGTGACCGTTGTCCCCCCCTCCCGGATGCTAGCTGAAGGCAGCTAAGGGGAGCTAACTACGTTTAAGCTAACGGCTGCTAACGGTAGAAGAAGGAAGCAGAACGTTCGGCGGTTAATTCGCCGTTATTCCCCCTCGGGAGATGGTGGAGACTAAAAGGGAGCGAGCATAGGGAGTGAATATGTGGTTTACCTTTATCTGCTGGACCTGACCACGACTCCAAAACGAATGCTAATGTCGCCACACTTCTGTGTAATATTAAGTATTAACTGTTTGCTAGCAAAGTTCACCAAATGAGCTAAAACAAAGGAAATGTTTGGGAGGTAAAGCGCGTTACAAAACTCTCGCGAGAGTCACTGGTTGATGACACGCAATCATCTCGCGAGAGTTTCACGTCAACCAATAAATACTAAGCCATGGGAGAAGGGAAGACTAAGGTCGTTTTATGTCCGTAAGTCTGGATTGAACCCAGATGATTTATTTTGGATTGGCTACAGAATGCCTGTGTTTACGGCCAAACGGGCGCCGTGAAGTTTGTAAGATTGGAGAGATTTAAAAGTTATATTGAGAATCTGCAGACTAACCCGGAAGTTAGCGTCACACTGGTTCGATTGACAAGCAACCATTGGATTTTGAATTTCTGTCGTTCCGTTTAGCCACTTGTTAACAAACCACTGACTCAATCCACGTGGTGTAACAAAGGTCTGCATCGAGTTCTAACCCTTCAATGGGAATCTCAGGATCCATCGATTCAGAAGGTTGAAGGCAGCTTATCTGGGCCTCCGTAGCATTATGAAGTAAATATCTAAGTGCTATTAAAGATTATTTATCATTTAACAATGACATAATAAATAAATCAGTTCAAATGAATCATTTGCATCACAAAAGAAACCGTCTTCAGCAGTCTAATGTCCATGTTGATTTTGAGTTGGCTGGTCCCCTGTCCTGCAGTGCGACAGCATGACTCTGTCCAGCGCCCCGGCTGTGCGCAGAGGAAGCACCCCTCTGCCCATCAAGCACCAGCTCAGGCGGGAGGAAGCCGTCCACGATGACGGCGATTGGACTTCGGGGGCGGCCGGCCCTTCCGCCGCGGCCGTCGGCTTCAGCCCGGCGCTGGGCGAATACCCGACCCTGGCGGCGGAGGGCCGGCCCGACGGGCCTCTGAGGATCGCCCTGCTGGGGCAGAACGGCGTGGGGAAGTCCTCTCTGGCCGTGGCCCTCGGCGGGGACATGGACAGGACGGCGTCCGTGGATTCCGAAGGTGAGGCGGCTGCCTGCGGGCGACCGGACCGACGCAGGTGACGAATGACGTCTCAGGTGAGCCCTAACCGCTGCTCCCCCTGTCCTCAGGGGAGGGTTACGTACGCACGGTCACCGTGGACGACGAGGACAGCACCATCATTATCTTTGACAACTGGAGACAGGTGAGCTTCCTCATTAGGCCTCGGAGACTTCTCTGCAGCGTTGTACCGCCCGTCGGCATGTTCATCCGTTCTAAAATACATTGGGACTTAATCGTATCCCAGCATGCACTTGAACAGGCTAAAATCTTGCATAACATTTAAAAGAGGTGAAATATGAATGAGATGAGGTCCTTAATAGGGCTGTAATAAGATAATAATGTGTTGGGAAAGACAACTGAAGTATTCAGTCTGCGCCGTCTATCTAATTAAATGCATGAGATGTGCTCGTATCCCACGTCGCTTTGTTTGTTGTTCTTGTTTGCTCCATCTGGTCCAAGGAGGGAAAGCTCATCATCAGGTTGTTTATCACACTTTTCTCTTCTTTCCCCTCGAGGGCAGCTCAATGCCATCGGAGAGACAGAGAGATTTTATTTTTAGGGTTTGAATCTTTCGTCCCACATTTAAAGCGTATGTTTTACGTGCGTAAAAATGTTTGTTTGACGTCTTCAGGTTGAACAGTTTGATAAAAACTAATTGTTTAGTGACATGTGAGAGTAGAATCGGTATTTAGCGTGATATTTTTCAGTGTTATGACAAAGGAAAATGTTCTCTCTTCAGGGGGTTCAGAAATAGATGAGCATTAGCATTTAGCACTCACGAGGCCAATGTGTGACGCTTGTATGTGCCCCCCCCCCTCCCCCCGCAAACCCCTCAGGACCTCTCGGCTCTGCAGTGCGAGGTTGGCGTTTTGGTGTTTTCGGTGACCGACCGGCGGAGCTTCCACCGAACGGCTCAGCTGAGGCTCCTCCTGAGGGAGACTCAGCCCCAAACACCCATAATCCTCGTGGGCAACAAGAGCGACCTGGTCCGAACGCGCGAGGTCACCGCTCAAGGTCAGAAAAGCTTCCAACGTGCCGCTTTTTAATCCCGATGACGTCGCTCTGAAGTCATCGGGAGACACGAGACGCAAATGTCCCCGAGAATAAAAACGACCTTTTCAGCGTCGTAGCACGAAAGCTAAATGTTAGCTAACGAAACGAAATCAATTGACTAACATTAGCACGTGTGAAAATACCACCCGATGTGTTTTCATCGCCTATGCACATTGTGTTCACGACACTTCTAAATGAGGGGGGCGGGGGGAGGGTCCATGACCACGCCCACAGACAGGAAGTTGATGCCATAGATTTCAAATAAGAGGCGGAGCTTGTATTGCATCTTTCATATCTCATATTTTCACAGTCGAGGGTTTCATTCATTCAATACAGTTATGCAAATAAAATTATGTTTATGCTAATTATTCAGTGTTGGGCATAACTCCTCCCCTCTGCACCCCCCACCCCTCCCTCCCCACCCACAGAAGCCATGTCCAGCGCCGCCCTTTTCAAATGTCTGTATCTGGAGATCTCGGCCTCCCTGGACCACCGCACTCCGGAGCTCCTGGAGTGCGCGGTGCGGCTGGCCAGGGGTCAGTCCCCGTGGCCCCCGGGGTCCAGCGCCGAAGACATGAGCGGCGGGGGGGGGCAGCGGGGGAGCATCACTTCCCGCGCCAAGCGCTTCCTGTCCAGCCTGGTGCCTCGGTACCCGCGGGAGCGAGAGGGCCGGTTCCTGAGGCAGAAGTCCCGCTCGTGCCACGACCTGGGGGCGCTGTGATCGCCGCGTGGGGGGGTCACAACCCGAGGTACACGGAGAGACGGTGGAGAAGGAGTGTCCATCTATCACGAGACGACGCAGCCAAGATGCTGCTGCTGAAGACATGTAAATAAACTCGAGCACTGACCCATAGCGACGTGTAGATCAGTGAATAAATCACTTTTTTGGAGTCCTGAGAAAGTCTCAGCACATTTTATTTTTTCCTCTCATCGCTGCATGATCTCATTTCACACTTCAGCTCGGGGTGAAGCCGCGACCACACGCGCACACTCAGGAACTCATTAGTGGGTTAAGAGGCTTTTCTGCTGATGAGTCACGATGCGTTCATTTACGCCGTCCGGCGAGGAGTGCTGGAGTGAATCTGGGGGGGATTTAAAGTGTATTTGTGGAGCACAGAGGAAAAATAGGTTATTGTATATGGAGTGACGGTTGCTATGCAACGGTTGTCAGGGAGACATAATGTCAGCGCTGTAATGCTGCACACAGATGGATTCTCCCGCAGTCCTTTTTCAAACGTTCATCATTCAGCTCCAAATGAAAAGCACTTCCATCCTCCCACTTCTTCCTCCCACACGGGAACAAAGACTTCTCACATCCAGGTCGTCGTACCCTCATCATTCGTGATCAAAAGGGAGCGCTGTGTGACAATGGAAGTTGAATAAAAAGGAAAGTGGCGGAATGATCGTGTGACTCATCGCCGCTCGGCTGCAAACTCCTGGAACCGATTGAAAGGTTAAGATGAAGAGTCGTTGGGAGGCGAGCAGCAGGGGGGCCGGGGCCCTCGCAGCCGAGAGGAAGCGCAGCTTATTAAGTCCAGTTAGGAACGATACCAGAGGGAAGAGCTGACAGTTGACAGTCTGAATTATAATTATCTATAAAACAGAGTCTACAAACTAAATCGGACCCTTGGACCTCCAGTAAATATACGATCATCACCTTAATTCCATTTTTTTCAGTGGAGCTTTTCCAGTAAAAAACAAAAACAATATTCCACAGAATTGTATTCAATTACTTTACCGCAAATTAAAAGTTTAATTCGTTGTGTCGGGGAATTCGGTACATTTTATTCGTTGGATCAAAAAGCCTCTGGTCATGTGTGGCTTCGGTTTCTAGACAGATATCATCTTTTCACAACCAGCTGTGGAGTCAAAAGGAATCAATCTCTCAGAAATAAGTTAATACACCAAAAGGTTTATTGCTTTAGAAATGGATTTATTTGCAAAAGTTAGTGAGCAGACATAGACATCAGATTTAGTTTCCCATTAAGCCCGACGGCGAGTCACAGATTGGTACGTTTTCCTGCTGCGACGTGTCAAATATCTGCCGGGAAAAAAATTTAATGGGACAAAACCGACCACAGAAGCACTGAACTAGTTCTAATGGAAGGATTTCTGTGGCAGAAAGGCGAGACAGAAAGGGGGCGGAGCCCCGAGCGAGGGCCGCCTCAGAGGCTGCAGGCCTGCAGCTTCTGGTCGGCCAGCTTCAGGGCCACCCAGGTGTTGAGCATGGAGGCCCTCAGCCTGCACCACACCAGGTGGTCGGTGAGTCCGAAGATCTGAGCCGCGAACTGGGCAGCGGCATCGGGGGAGAGGACGGTGGAGCAGCCCAGACCTAGACCACAAGGGTGGGGGGGCAGTTAGTGCATGCACACATACACACACACACACACACGTTCTGTGGAGCAGCAGGTGATGAAAGATGGACTCTGATTACCACTCGGCATGCGCAGGGAGGACCAGACGTCCTGCGCCCCCCAGTCCGGAGTGAGGGGCGGGCAGTTGATGACGGGATACGCCGTGTTCCCGGACATCACCGGGCCGAGCCCGTTGCTTCTGCCGGCCACCGCCACAAACACGGTGGGCACGCCGTCGCCTGGGGAGAGAGCGGGTGTCACGTCCCCGTGTCCTCACGTCGTCCCCTCGCCCTCGAGTCCCAACGTCCCCACTCGTACCTTCATATTCGGCTTTGATACGCAGCGTCTCGTCGGGACCCTTGTGTGCCGAGGTGACCCTCAGGATGCAGCGGACCCCGTAGGAGGTGCAGGCCTTCCTGATCTTCTCACAGTGAGCCAGGTCCGAGGTGGAGCCCATCAGAACCACCACCCTGCCGCCGGCCCGCGGCTCCAGCAGCAGCTAGAGACAAGATGCTAGGACTCGTTAGCTAAATGCAAGTGCACGTATAAAAGCTAACCCTACTCGCTAACGTCAGCGCCAAAGCTTTTTATCTACATAGAAACCAAGAACAACGAGATGTGGAACTTTAGTTAAAGCTGCATTCTCTCTCCTGACCAGCAGGGGGCGACTCCTCCGGTTCCATAGAAGTCTATGAGAAAATGACTCCTTGTCCCTTTATTTATTCCCTCAGTAAACATGAGTTAATGTTCTCAGTCTCTGGTTAAGTCTTCTTCAATACAGCACGATGCTCATTTAGTGAATGATGGTCCATTTCTCAGCATGTTTTCCATCACTAGTGATAATTATATAGATGTATAATTATGGCAACATTTTACCAGATGAACTCCAAAGCCGCTGCAGCAGCCTGAACATGAAGATGTGAAACCAGAGGTGGAGACTGGGCAGAGCTACGCTATGATTGGCCAGTCTGCGTGGGTTCAGTATGGAAAGTATAAAATTGATGGCTTTAAGTTCAAGACCAAAGTTCAGTTTCTCCATTCAAGACTTTAAGGTAAGTTGGTAGAAACACAAAGAGCTCCAGCACCTTTAAGAAGAAGATCAAACGGAGCTCAGATAATAGTTAACGATGAATTGTGTTAAAACTTGATAAAAATTCAGGTCCAGCGTACCTTGACCCTCTCAGAGACCCACTCAAAGTTCCTCTTCACCATCTGCATGGCCTCGGGGGTCACTTCTTTCAGGTCGCGGTACACCTACAGCAGAGGGAGGTGTTATCTCCGCTTTATAGATTCTTAATTCAGCAGAAGAATCTATATTATTGGCAAGTCCCGACCTGCTTATCTTTCTGCTGACTCCGGTCGCCGGCCGGCCACAGGCGCCACGAATCGTTGTCGATCACGTCGGCGAGGACGATCTCCTGGGTCTTCACGTTCACCCCAAACTCGATCTACAGAGCAGGGCCGGGGGGGGGGGGGTCTGAATTTTAAAAAAAGCAGTCGAGCAGAATAAAAGCTCGAGTCGACCAGCAGAGGGCGCCGTCTTACCTTCATGTCCACCAGCGTGCAGTCCTGAGTGGCCCAGGACTTCTCCAGGATCTCAAAGATGGCCACGGTGCTGCGGCTCATCACGTCCACCTCGCACTGGCCGATGGCGAGCCCGGCCGGGGAGAACTTGGCCTCCAGCAGCTGCTCCTCGGACCACTGGGGGTCGTTGTTGGCGTCGTCCTGTCACAGGGCAGCGGACACTTTGAAGCACGTCGCAGAGCCCGATGGGAACGTTTGGGGGGGGGGGGGTCCAAGGGGTCCGAGAAGGCTGCTAGACGGGCTCAGACTCACCTTAAAGAACATCTCCAGCTTCAGGGGGGAGAAGCGGTAGCCTTCCTTGACCCCCGGATTCCTCTTGAGGAAGGACCCCGTCGCCACTCTGCGGCAGACCCACTCGATGGGAATCATCTCGCAGTGGGTGGCGATGAAGGCCGTGTCCGAGTGCCGCTTCACGAAGGCCGTCTTGATGCCTGCAGCACAGAGCAGCCTCCGGCTAATCGAGCGCTACGAGAACCAGAGCGGCGCTCCTACAGACACCCACGAGCCGGCCAAATGTGTTTATCTCATTACGCAAAGTCTGCTTTCAAGTCACAAGACGGCGCTCAGGAGCGGCGTGTCGTTTTCACTTATCGCCGATTACCTCCAGGAGGAGAGTCATTAATGACCCGACCACGTTTCCACGGCGACGCCACCGTTACGCAGTGATCGGTCCTCTGAGTAGGAGATTACGAAAGTGATTTTCATAATTGTAAATATCAGAAAGACGACAAAAAGTGACGACAACTGTTCCAGCGTCAAGTTGCTTTTTTGTTTTGTTGTTCTGACGGTTTAAACCTCTTTCGAGTTCAACATCGCTTTGCAAAATTTATTCAAAGCCCAAAGAATGAAGAACTGATTCATTTTCGCCACATTGTTAATTACTAAATGCAGTGGCGGCTGGTCCATAGAGGGCAACGGGCCGTGGCCCCCCCCTGAGCCACAAAAAAAAATACATTTTACAAAAAGTAAATATTTGTGTTTTTGAAACACGGAATACACAGAGTAATATTTGTAGATTAAGACCCGCCCTCTCCGCTCTGCATGTGATAAACTGCTTGTTCCTCCTCACTGAGAGCAAAACACTCGACTAGATCTCCACTCTTTGCTGTCCTGCTCCTAAATGGTGGAAGGAGGTCTGTGAAGACATCAGGACCACAGAGAGCCTTCACATCTTCAGACTAAAGACACACCTCTTCAGACTCTACCTCCACTAACACACTAACTAACTGCAGCACTTACATTGGACTAATAATGGTTCTTATCTACAGCAAGTTGTACATCGGCTTGTTTGATGAAATTGCACTTTCTTGTTTCTTGTTCTGTCTGTAGTTTGTGTCCTGATGGTTGAAATGTTCTTATTGTAAGTCGCTTTGGATAAAAGCGTCAGATAAATGACATGTGATGTAATAAAAGATATCTGTGCAAAATATTTGCTTTCACTGCACGTCCTCTCCGTTTGTCGGCCCCAACGCGGCGGGTCTAAGAAGCAGTCAGCCAATCACTGATGAAGTTAATGAGTGACATTATAATTTCAGCGTCCTAAAATACGCTCCGTCAGGACGAGTCTCCGACGCGCCGTTTACCAACATAACAAGTCCCACCACCGGCAGTGTCCTTCAAGAAGACCCGACCTCGGTTATAAACAACCAATATAAATATTAAAAGATAAATATACTACAATATAAGTGTATTTATATCAAATCTATTAGAACATGTATACATTGATGAACTTAGTGTGTTGGGGAAACACCAAATCAAAAGCCCCACAAAACGTCACACAATGAACTATTTGGGCTGAAATGTGCCCGTTTTCATCCGCGTCCTGGTCGCGCGTCCTCGCCGCAGTCATAAAACACGGTGACGTCACGCGCGCAAATATAAGGCGTTAGCATGTAGCTAACTAGCTAGCTAAACATCCCGGTGTATAAACGCGCATGACTGCGCGTTAAAGCGAACGTCGCGGCCCAGCTGCGCGCGCACGGGACGCGGATGGAAACAGACACACACACACACGCACGCACACACACACACACACACACACACACACACGATGTAACGAGCTGTCAGGAGGGGATTTTTCTTAACTGTAAAAGTGTAACAATCAAAGTCGTCTCACAACCTCTCAACTCAGAAAAACTTTCGGGTTACATTTACAAATAGGGTGAATAATTATGGTCTCCTGGTTTAGACCCACTGACATGCAGAGACTCAACACGTGCTTGTTTGGGTGGTGGTTTGGGGGTGATGGGGGGGGGGGGGCGTTACATCACACCTCCACCTAGCAGACTTCCTCTCACACGGATCCAGACTGCATTGACCATTGAATGTGATAAATAAATATATATTTATATATATATATGATAGATGGATAGATATCTCGGTGTGTAGATCCACAGGCCGCGCTCACCGGAGTCCTGCAGCAGGCGGAACACGCAGCTCGCGGTCCCGTTGGCGATGGCCGCCTTGCCCTCCATCTGGTCCTTCCTCACCGCGTTCCCCGCCGTGATCTGGTCCTTGGACTGGACCAGGACCAGCCCGGGCTGGTCCTCCAGCAAGAAGATCTGCTTCGTCTTCCCCTCGTTCAGCTTCTCGCCGAGTTTCAGCTCTGCGAAGGAGACGAAAACCGAAATAAAACAGATAAAAACCACCAGCGGGTGAATAAACGAGGACTCGTCGCGGGCTCGCGCGCGGTACCTGCAGCGGACGTCATGGTGGAGTTGTGCCGCGCGCGGACCTCCTGAAACAGAAGAGCAGACGTGTGTGGAAAGTGGCGCGAGCGAGAGGAGGCGTGCAGGAAGCGCGACGGTGTTAAAGGTGACCAGATAACCAATCACAGCGCTTCCTTCGCCGAGGCGGCCAATCACAGCCACGTCTTAGTGACCACGTGGGGGGAGGAGAGGCGCATGTGACAAACTAACCCTCTGCCGAGAAGAAGAGCCACTTTCCTATTTATCCACTGAACTAATCTGCTCTTTTAGACAAGGGAAGTGATCGATCACAGGTGACTTCGTCAGGACCGGATCGATCAGTCGGACCTCGTGAGCTCTGTCACCTCGGAACACCACGTGTTTCCTCTCGTGCGTGTGATCGTCCCGGTGACTTCCCTCCGGTTCTCCTCCGTTAAAAGACTCCTTTCATATTCAGACGAGTTGCACGCGGTGCGTACACGAGTTCGCTGCACGTGCTCGTCCAACGCACGTGCTCATCGCCCAGGGCGACCGGGACAGCGGGAGCGGCTTCCGGTCCACCGAGGACCGACCACCGGGCGATGGAGTTCGAGGGCTCCGGCATCGGGGAGGAGTGCGGGGTGTTCGGCTGCGTGGCGGCGGGAGAGTGGCCCACGCAGCTGGAGGTCGCCCAGGTGTTGACGCTGGGGCTCGTGGCGCTGCAGCACAGGTGAGCCGGGGGGTGGGGGGGGGCGTTTCACATTGACATCTACTCTTTTATTCTTAAAGTAATTTCCTTCCATCAGTGATCAACTCGCCAATGATGCATTAAGTATAAGTTAAGTCTGACTCAAAGCACTTTGACGTCTTAAGCAACTTAAAACATTTCTAGGTCAACAAAATGTCACCTGAGAAGCGATGTGAGGAATGCTGCGGCCCCCCCCCCTATTTAAGGGTCATGGGGGGCACTCGGACCTTGAACCTATAAATACTCATTCAAAGGAACGCAGGCTCTCAGGTTAAGATGACTTGGAGTGTCGGGGGGGGGGGGGGGGCATCACGGCTCAGCCGGGGTCCGATTTCTTGGTGTGTGTGTGTGTGTGTGTGTGTGTGTGTGTGTGCGTGTGCGTGTGCGCGCGCGCGAGAGAGACTAGAGACCGCAATGCGTGACACTAGAGATGCAAAGATGTGACTGTTAGAGTGTTTTAGCATCAACGTGTACTTGAAGTTAAAAGTACTCCTGCAGTTTATTCTATAATAATATTCATGATTGGGTTAAACATGTCTAATCTTAATCGATATTTATTTATTTGTTTGTATTTTGACTGCAGAAAATGTTGCAAAGTAAAAGGTACATTTGAGCAGAATGAAATAATGCGTGAGTAAATGTTACTTCATAAACGTCATCAAACTTAGTCACAGATTAATTTAATCATAAAATGTAGAGGAGCAAATCAATTAGACTGTTTTAATCATCCAGATAAATTGTGTCTAATTTGACCAATAATCCAAAACACAAATGTAGTTTGTTGGAATAAAAGCATCAATGAGAAGTTCTTTCTTCAGCTGATGATTGACTTAAGAGATTTGGGGAGGGACACGTGCAGGATGCGAGCGTTCTGATTGGACGTTGCGTTACCTCTCTGTCTGGGGGCGGAGCCGGCGACGGCATCGAGCGCACGGAGTCGATCTTGATGATGGGGATGTGATCCGGCTCCTCTTTGCACTCCGCCGTCTCACAGTCCACTTTCTTTGGGGGGGTCTGGAGTGGGAGGTCTGGGGGGGGGAGAAAGGGGAGGGGTTTAAAATGTGCTCGTTTGTTGGGTATCAATAGAAGTGATTTTTGGACGTCCTCTCTCTGTGGTGTCGTGTCCTCCGGGACAAACGAGCCCTTGTGCCTGATTGAATTTATGAGGCGCCATCACGGGACTCGGCCATTAGACGGGAGGACGTCATGTGACGGGAGGACGCCGCTTACCTTCATCCGCCGCTTTCCTCTTCCTTCTGCTGGCGGGGGGGAGTTCTTCTCTCTTCACTCGTGTTTCAGAAGAGCCTGAACGATTTAAACAGACGACACAGATGCAGACTTTACTGTAACGTCTGGAAGAGGAATCTAGATTCCTTCTCCCCTCTGCACGCACTCTGAAATGATTATACGGGTTAGAGCATCATTCTCTGATGACTGGCGTTAAAAGTCTCATGTCGAATTTGTGACTGCACAATTGTGCTCGTGTTGCTACGACGATGTTTGAATTAAAAAAAAAAAAAAAAAAACCTGAAGCCACTCGGTCACGTGCACTGATGAGCAAAGGTCAGCGCCCCCGACCCACGAGGCCGGTCACGGGTTCAAGTTCAAAGTTGAGATAATATTCAAACGCGTGTTTAAAGAAGGTGACGAAACCAGACCTGTTAAAATAAAATAACACTTTGTCTGTCGCGTTCCGAATTAACACAATTAAAAGTGTTTTATTTGTTTTCCAAAAAACAAAACGCCCTGTGAGGTGATGACTTTTTTTTTTTAACATTCTTGTAGTTTGAGAGAGAATTAATGAAACAAATGCGCATCCAGGTGTTCGTTTGATTGCATTTGCGTGTGTAGATTTCTACTAAACTAAACCTGCAGCGTCTGTGCGCCATTAACACTGGACTCACTGGACGTGATCCGGTCCGAGCGGAGCTCCGGTACCGGGGCAACGCCGAGGCTCACTGAGGAGGCGGAGTCCGTGTCTGTCGGGTCGTGCGTCGCCCTCTCCATCTCGCTCGGCCCGTTGGTCTGTGTGTCGCGTTCGCTCTCCTCGCCGCCGCGGCACGGCGAGCCGTCGGCGGGCCGGTTCATGATGGCGTCCACCTCGTCGTAGAACCGCATGAGGCGCCTCGGGTCGGCCTCGTCGCTCCTCCCCCTCTGGAGCGAGCGGTAGAGGTACTTGAGGTTCTTGTACTTGGTGTGGCACTGCTTCCAGTCGCGCTCGACGCCCTGCTGCATCAGCCGGTTGGAGATCTGGACGAAGATGTCCCTCTTCCTGGTGGAGCTCTCCAGCTGCCGGCACACGCGCTGGTCGGACCAGACGCGGATCAGCGCCCGGACCTCCTGGTCGCTCCAGTTGCGGCCCGTGTCCGCCACCGTGACCACGTGGAACTGCTCCGAGCCGGACGGGTCACACGGCGTCAGGGGGGCATCTGGAGGGACATCGAGCAACGGGGGGGTTAAATGTGCTGTAAACTGCCCCCCCCCCACCACCCGCCACTCACCTCCCCGAGACCCTCAAAGAGAAGGGACGCAAGTAAACTCCCTAAACAAGAGACACAGTCTGTGGGAGACAACGGGACGACCCGACCCGGTTCACCAGTACCTGCTCCGCCCCATTTGGCCTCCAGGTCCTGGTCCATATCGTCACCGTCGCTGTGGTCGTCTGAAAGGTGGAAGCAGAGATTCTAGAGATGGATTTTCTCGTCTCTTTGCTGAGCGAAAAAGTGGAAAAACGCACCGTCTTCGATCTCGATGACGACCTCGCTCTCCTCGCCGGCCCCGCCCCCTCCCTCGTACAGCCTCCTCTGCATCTCCGCGGTGCCGTCGCCCAGCCCCCGGTCCAGCAGGATGGCCTCCACCTCGTCGAAGAACTTCATGTACTTCCCCGGGGCGCCGCCCCCCGCGGCGTGGCCGCCCTTGGCGGTCTTGTAGTCGTACTTGAGGTTCTTGTATTTGGTGCGGCACTGCTTCCAGTTGCGCACGACCCCGAAGCTCCGCTGCATCCGCCGCGCCATCTCCTGGAAGATGGACTTGTTGCGCAGCGTGCACTTGAGGCGCTCTCGGACGCGCCGGTCGGCCCAGACGCAGAGCAGCGCCCGCACCTCGTCGTCCGTCCAGTGGCGGCCGCCCTCCTCGGCCGGGCCGGCGGCGGCGGCGAAGGCGGGGCCCCGGTGGGCCGGCCCCCTCGGGCCTGCGTGTTTAAACATGGAAAGCAGTTGAAATGAGGAACAAGTCGACGGGTTTATTCTCCTCCGACTCAGAAACCTCCATTTACCTTCCTGCATTGGGCCTGAGGGCGGGAAGCTTCCTCTGTGGCTCCCCTCCTCCCCCTCCTCCTCCTCCTCCCGGCCCTCCCCCGCTGCCGGGACGCAGAGTCCCAGGCGCCGGCACTTGGCCCGACACTCCCACCAGCCGCGCTCCACGCTGAGCCTCCTCAGGCGCCCTGAGATCGCCTCGAACGTGGCTCTGGTGTCGGCGCGCCGGCCTCCCGCCTCGTCCCACGCCGCCACCAGAGCCAGCTCCTCGGCCTCCCCCCACCGGCGCTCCGCCGAGCCCCCGGCCCCCTCCCCACTCCGGCCTCCTCTTTGTCTCTTTGCTCCTCTCTCCATGGTTTTGAGCTGACCTGGAAACGCTTTTTTTCCCAATCCCTCTGTCTCTGCCGCCCGGTTCCCAAGGCAACCAGGCGGTTAAGCCTGAGAGCAACGCCTCCATGCCGAAAAGCAGCCTCACCACTGGCTTAAGCTGTGTGCCGAGGGGGCGGGACTAACGGTAATCTGAGAAGCAGCTTGGTATTTGGCTGAAAGCTGCAGCGAGGCGACTCCCTCTCGCTCTGTGTGTGTGTGTGTGTGTGTGTGTGTGTGTGTGTGTGTGTGTGTGTGTGTGTGTGTTTCTCACTCCGCCTCCAGAACAAACCAGTTTAGTTTGCCCCCCTGCCCCCCCCCCCCCCCCCTTTCCTGCCCCCACCCCCCTCGCTCTCTCAGAGAGGAGACAATATGAACTTGTGTTTGTCCCCTCAGGGGTCAAGAGAGTGCCGGGATCGTCACCAGCAATGGAGCCAGTCCGCCCACGTACGCCGTCCACAAGGTAACACGGGGGTCTCAGTGGGTCTCAGTGGGGCTCAGGGGGTCTGTGGGGGGCCCAGGGGGTCTGTGGGGGGCCCAGGGGGTCTGTGGGGGGCCCAGGGGAGCTCGCTTTGCACAAGTAGACTGAGGCTCTGTTCAAAAACAGGACCGACCATCAACACAGATTCATATTAATATTATACTTCTTAAATAGTTTATTAGCTCAATATTACTCATTTGCTGCTTTAATCTTAATAATCAATAATAAAAAGTGTTAAATGCTTCCTGACCAAAGCATGTAACACTCGTCCTCAGTGTCGCTCTGCGTTCATAATGCACTATAATCTACAGCGTTGAACATAACGGCAGTTGTGAAGAACGATTCTCGTCAAACGGGTTTAAACGTGTTCTGGTTATTGTTGAACGGTGGCCTCGCTCCTCGTCAGTCGCCTTTTCCTACACGTTAAATATCGTGGCTGCGTGACTCGTTCGCTGTGACGTGAAACGCAACCCTTTTTGTGAGCGACTTGGATTGAAGCGGGAAGCCGTGGATCCGGACGCCGGACGTCCTCCGCGATGAACTGCTGAACGTGTTGCGTAACGCTTGTTGCAGGGAATGGGGTTAGTGAGCACGGCCTTCGCCCCCGAGGCGCTGCTGAAGCTTCGCCACGGCAACCTCGGCATCTGCCACACGCGCTACTCCACCACCGGCATCTCCGAGCTGCAGAACTGCCAGCCGTTCGTGGTGGACACGCTGCACGGGAAGATCGCCGTGGCCCACAACGGCGAGCTGGTCAACGCCGAGGCGCTGCGCAAGCGGGTGAGGGGGGGGCACAGGTGCATGCTGGGTGTCTTTACGTGACCAGAATCCCAAAAACACGTTGCATTGTGGGCAAACGGGTTGAATGTATCTGCTTGGTGCGTCGCGCAGGTGATGCGTCATGGCGTCGGCCTCTCCACCAGCTCGGACAGCGAGCTCATCACCCAGCTGCTGGCGCTGACCCCCCCCATGGAGGAGCAGGACGCGCCCGACTGGGTCGCCAGGTCGGCGTTGTGATTCGACTCTTCTTCTTCTTTCTCTTTTTTGAGTGGACGCTTTTCATTGGTTCCTTTGTTTTGTTGTTTCAGGATAAAGAACCTGATGAGCGAGACGCCGACGTCGTACTCGCTGCTCGTCATGTTCAAAGACGTCGTCTACGCCGTGCGCGACCCGTACGGGAATCGCCCCCTCTGCATCGGGCGCGTGGTGCCCGTCTCCAAGCTGCACAGCTCAGGTACGTCCCCGTCCCCCCCGTCCCCCTCAGCGTCCCTCAGAGGTCTCACCGCTTCTCCGTCTCCTCCTCAGGGGCCGGGGTGGAGGACACCGAGGGCTGGGTGGTGTCGTCGGAGTCCTGCAGCTTCCAGTCCATCGGCGCCAAGTCAGTCGTGAAGCAGACGCCCCCCCCCTCCCCTCCCGCGCCGCGAGTGAAGCATGGTGGGTAATGATGGCGGTTTTGCGTCCCTCAGGTACTACCGGGAGGTGCTGCCGGGGGAGATCGTCCAGATCTCGAGGCACGGGGTGAAGTCTCTGAGCGTGGTGCCGCGTCCCGAGGGAGACCTCCCGGCCTTCTGCATATTCGAGTACGTCTACTTCGCCCGGCCGGACTCCATCTTTGAAGGTTAGAAACTCTTCTGTAGAGAGAAGGATCAGAGATGATTGATCTCGTGGTGGTTGGGGGGGGCGCGAGGACCTTTTTGGAGAACCATGTG
Organism: Gasterosteus aculeatus; assembly: GCF_964276395.1. Taxonomy (NCBI): domain Eukaryota; kingdom Metazoa; phylum Chordata; class Actinopteri; order Perciformes; family Gasterosteidae; genus Gasterosteus; species Gasterosteus aculeatus. The sequence continues at coordinate 22,152,691 of NC_135695.1, read as the reverse complement.
ACCGTGTGCTGCAGGGCAGATGGTCTACACCGTGAGGCAGCGCTGCGGGCGCCAGCTGGCCATCGAGGCCCCGTCGGACGCCGACGTGGTCAGCACCGTGCCGGAGTCGGCTACGCCCGCCGCCCTGGGCTACGCCCAGCAGGTCAGTGCCCCGCCTCCCACGCACCGTGCTGTAGCGGCAACGTAACGCCGCCCGATCCCATGAGCTCACGCCCCCCCTCTCCCCCTCCCAAGTCCGGGCTGCCGTACATAGAGGTGCTGTGTAAGAACCGCTACGTCGGCAGGACCTTCATCCAGCCAAACACCCGCCTCCGGCAGCTGGGCGTCGCCAAGAAGTTTGGCGCCCTGACGGACAACTTCGCCGGGAAACGGGTGGTGCTGGTGGACGACTCCATCGTCAGGGGCAACACCATCTCCCCCATCATCAAGCTGCTGAAGGAGGCCGGAGCGAAGGAGGTTCGTTGATGGGGACGCTCGTCCTTTAGTGGCGGCCAAACGAACAAACGGGACCAAAGCTGAAAAGTCTCATTAATGTTATTTTAACTACACTGAACTAAAAACATTTCCAAGACTCTGATTATCATTTCTTAAATCGAGGCCTTTGTCTAATGAGTCCCAGATTCCTGCAGCCGCATGTGACGCCCATGTGACGCCCATGTGACTCCACATGGTCCCGGCGCCTGGTGTTGGGTCTTGTGTAATTGTCCTGTGAGGATCAAGAGGGGGACATTTGACACTGAGCTTTGGGACGTCCTGTCATGCGATGTGTATGTTTAATGTGCATAACATGGATGTAATTGTCGGACATTGTGTATTCTGACCCGTGGTCGTCCCCCGTCCCCCCCCCGGTCAGGTCCACATCCGGGTGGCCTCCCCTCCGATCCGGTTCCCCTGCTACATGGGCATCAACATCCCAACCAAGGAGGAGCTCATCGCCAACAAGCCCGAGTTCCAGGACTTGGCCAAATACATCGGTGAGAGCGCCTTGTCCCATCGGAAAACGCCGCGGCGCGGTTACTGTCCTGCTGCGTCTCAATCTGCCGCACCCACCCCCCCCCCCCTCCTTGCGCCTTGTGCAGGTGCAGCCAGCGTGCAGTACCTGACGGTGGAGGGCCTGCTGTCGGCGGTGCAGGACGGGGTCGCCTCCCAGCAGCAGAAGGACCAGCTGATCGGCTCCGGCAACAAGTCCAGCAAGAGGGTGGGACACTGCACCGCCTGCCTGACGGGGAAGTACCCGGTGGAGCTGGAGTGGTAGTTAAGGAGGGGGGGGGGGGGGGGGTGTTGAACACATACTGCATGGGGATCCTTTCAGTTTAACGGACGCAGTGATGTTTAAAGTGTTTGAGTCCGCTTCTCCTCCAGAACATCAGGTTCTGCTGCAGGAGGAACCAGAACCTAAACAGACTCAGACTCCTCTGATGGAAACGGGAGGTTCTGATCTGCTCGTGCTGCTGGACTCTAGAGGGTCATCGGCAGGTCCAACGTCACAGGTTCTGGAGGAGTCGCTCACACAAACACTTTAAAGAGCTGAGCTTTGGTTGAAGACTTTCCAGTGTTGTCACTGTGATCATGTGTCGTCGACACGGATGCTTTGGTTCTCTTTATTTTTATTTTTTCTGTTACTTTATCAGACGTTTCACATTTAAACCTTTAATGTCAGGAAAGCGCACGAGGCTGCAGACCAAAGTTTATTTTCCTCATCCAAGTTCTATTTGGCTTCTTTTGTTTTCTCGGCCTTAATGTGCATGAGTAGAATGTAAAAGTGTAACTAATAAACACAATAACTGCAATGACAACAAGTGCTTTATTTTCCACAGACATTTTTATTCTAAGCAACAGATGATAAATCTACTGAGACGATTAAAACGAAGAAACTTCGTTAGCTTTTCCTTCTCTTCTCCGTTGAGTTAAAACGGCACAAAGTGATCGAGGAGGAACTGTTTTACAGTTCTGTCGGAGGACGTCTCGTGTCTCCTGTGTTATGGTGTGAATGACCTCTGAGCGAGGTCAAGGGCGTTAAAGGGGCGCAGCATTCAGTTGGTTCCAATCTGCCCTTCAAAGGTCAGGATGAAGTGGGCAGTAAACGGGTGTCTGTTTAAATTCATTTACTTCAATTAAAACGCTTCATTCAAGAGGTGACGGTGAGCTGAGGAGCTCACGGCGCTTCAGGAGGAGGCTCACCCACTGCAGGCGGATCCGCTCCGACTCATCCAGGCCTCCTGATGTGCGCCCGCTGACCGCCGCCACAAGCTCAGTCCGTGAAACGCGCCGCGTGGCCCGGCGCCGCGTGGAGGTTGAAGCAGACGGCGCCTCAGCACCTCCTCTGCCGTAGCGCTTGGAGCCCGGGGAGGACGGGCTTGGACAGGGGGTGTGCGTCCCGGTCCAGCTCCCTGTGGCGTTTCCTCAGGAGGGAGCGGTGGGGCGACGGGGCGAGAGCCGCCGAGGACGAGGAAGGAGGAGCATGGTCACCTATGAGTTTCTTCAGTTATAAGATCATATGACATGTGGGTATAAATAGCTGGATGTAAATAAATGAAGTCCAGATACTGCAGCTCTAATAAATCAACGTCCACCAAACCAAGAACAGCGGCTAGAAACACGTTTGCCTTTCCATACTTCCTACATCGCGCGGTTTCTTTTTTAAATGCGATAGCTCTGCTCTGCCATGTTGTGCTTTAAACGTCTGTTGCTTTCCTGCTCTCACCGTTGTCGTCCAGAGGCAACCGAGTCTCGTCAGCGCCGCCGTCTTCATGCAAGACGTCCAACTGTTCACAACAAACCACAATGAACATCGGAATCACTGGATACTGAAGTGTTTGGATTAATTAGGTGCATTTAGCGGAGAGCCTGTTGAAATGTCCTGGACTGGGGAGGACGAAATGTCAAAGAGTTCAGAATATTAATAAATAAACACAAACATGGTGAATTGTTGTGTTCGGTCTTGGATACGTGCCCGTCATTGATTCCTCGCTTAAGTCTGTCAGGCTCTGAGGAAACGAAAAGTATTGGATTGTAAATGACTGCACACATGTTTAATATCTAAATTTAACGAGGACTGAAAGACGATAAAACACATGTAAGTCAACAAGGAAGAGGGGGGAGTTAAATATGAGATCTGACATTCATCTACGATTCTGAATCCATTCACAAATGTACGAGTCTGTGATCGTTTTTTATTTATCTAAACTTGACTTAAGTCTCTGAAAACTGAGGGATACAAATATCTTGAGTAAAACATGTATTATTTGTTTGTCATGGATGAATGTCATCTTCAGGTTGTGTGTGTTGTTGAAATCAGCTGACCCACAATGACTCTCATACAAACCTTTGACTCCAGCTGGCCGATCTCTGCTTTAGACCAACGCTTCATCACGCAAAGAGCGAGGACAGGAAAGATACACAATGAGGTCGTGAGACAACTACAGAGGGGGAGACAAATGACCGACTGGTCCGTTTAACCGAGTGAAGACAAAAATAAAAGCTTGTGTAATGACTTATATAATTAAATTAATGTTAAAACGGTCAAATGTGTTGATTGATCGTTTAGAAAAATTTGAAGTGAATTCGCTTTTTTAATATATGGACATATATTATAAATATGGATATTTATAATATATATCAACGTTACTGTTACCACAACACGTCCTAAATGTGTGACGTCACTATGACGTCGCCTTTTACTGTGATCTTTAATTCAAGCTTTGTAGGAAGTTTACTGTGGTCCACGTCCACTTCCAGAGCCCCATGTTGGGAGTGAAGCTTTTAATACTGTTGTAAACAAACAGAGGAAACGTTAAGCAGCCTTCGCTGACGTTAACATAAGCTAAGCTAACGTTAGCTAAGCTACTACGCTGCCGCATCCACCGTTAGCCCGCTAGCCTCGCCAGTGATTCGTTCCAGTGAGCTTTTGACCTTAGAGGCATTCATAGTGAGCCCTGTATTCAATAATTAGTCCATGTTGTCGATGAACAACGTTTTTTTGACGTTAATAAAGTCTCAGCGGGCTATTCGATGGGGAAAAAACGGCGCTTTTAGGTTTAAAATGAATTTTGGTGCAACGATTGGACAGAGTGGCCTTCAATGTCAATAGGAAAATATCGATTTATTAAATAGCGGTGTTTGATTTCAGGTTGAAAACCCAAATAACCTACTTTTAAAATGTTGATGTCAGCGTTGCATGTGTGTAATCAATATGAGGTTGGAGGACATTTCGTAATACAGCAACGTGTTTTTTCTACATTGATATTTTTATGCCTAATAGCGACAGGCCTGATTTCTTCAACTCGGGACTGACTTTAACCGAAGCGTTTGAAGTAGCCATGGGCCTGGGACGTCATCTTCACGCGACAAACACACGTTTTCGCTTCTTCCACCCAAAACAAAACCCAACTCCTTGTGAACAGAGCAATATACCAATCCACGTCCATCCGAAGGGGTTGTTTTCTACGCATAGGCGACACTGGTGGAGAATGGTCGGTTCTCCCTCGGACGTCTCTTCGTCAGCATGGCCGCTCGGACGCTGCAGGAGCTCGTAGCCGCCGCCGCATCGCTGCAGCCGGACCGAGTGGCTGTGAAGTACGACGGCGGCCCGGCGTCGCTGCTGCGGTACGGAGACCTGGTCCAGCTGGCCGACGAGCTGAGCCGCCTCCTGCGACAGAACTGCGCCCCTAATGGCGGGGTGGTGGGGCTGTACGGTTCCGATGACCTGTTCGTACCCGTGTGGATCCTGGGGTGAGTTCACGGTGCAGCTTGACGGGCATTAATAAGCGTCTCACAGGAATCATGCAGGGGGGCAGCAGTCATCACAACATCGGTCAAATGACCCGTTTCAGACTTAATAAATATAGAATTCCTTTATGTTCATTTCTAAAGCCTCATTAAGACACACGTCACTTTATTTAAGACGCTGCGCTACTTGCACGTCGCTGTGATCTACTAGATTCTCTAAAACACAAACCCACCTTCATGAAGATTCTCATTTAACGTGACAGAATCTGCATGTCGCTAAATACCGACTGAGACCCACAAAGGATCCGACCACCGGCCCGCGTCACGCTTCTTTCCTTGCATGTTTTCATACATTTCATACATGTAGTGTTGACTCTTTGAATCCTGTATGTCGTTGTATGTTTTTTTTTTTTCCGCGTGTGATTGGTTTTCAGCACATCTGATAACTTCCCTACAAAGTGCACTGCTGTAAATGACGCTGCCCGTGTTGTCGCGCAGCATCCTGCAGTCACCTGCCGCCTACGTCCCTCTGGACCCAGAAGCTCCGGGTCTCCTCGCGGCCCGCGTGATGAGCCGCTGTGGCCTCGAGTTCTGCGCCGTGAAGACCGACGTGCTGCAGGTTTATGTCGATTTATCTCATGGATGTGTGGACACAACAATAGTGATGAGGGTGTAACAAATACGTAAAACTAACTAAAATGAGATGAGAGATGTTCTATGTGTAGACGCGACATCCTGCACATGAACTCATGATCGCGTTCCTTCCTCCCGTCCAGCGGTTCCGTGCGGCTCTCGTGGAACACGCGTCCGTGGAGGTCCGTGCGGCGCTGCCAAAGTTCAGAGTGACCCTGGTGCGAGTGGTGCTGCTGCCCGTTGCCGAGCGACCAGGATGGACCGGAGGCCGCCGGGCGGGCGGCGCCGGGCTCGTGGACCTGGCCTACGTGCTGCACACTTCTGGGACCACCGGGGATCCGAAGATCGTGAGGGTTCCGCACAAGTGCATCCTGCCCAACATCGTGCACCTGCGGTGAGAGATCGCTGCATCATCATCATCATCATCATCGTCACTCTTCCTCCGCTGGTTTGCAGAACGTCTGCATCTCTCTCGTCTCAGGTCTTTGTTTCAGATGCGCTCAGACGACGTGGTGCTCCTGGCCTCGCCCCTGACCTTTGACCCCTCGGTGGTGGAGATGTTCCTGGCCTTGTCGTCCGGGGCTCAGCTCCTGGTCGTCCCGTCCGCCATCAAGAAAACGCCGAGTCGACTTTCTAGGCTGCTGTTCGAGGAAAACAAGACGACCGTGCTGCAGGCGAGCGGGAAAATAATCACGTTCATCCCCAAAAAAGCTCTGGTCTCCTTCCTGTTTCCAGGCTGCCAAATAACTTCACAAAATAATAACGCAGTTTAATGATTTTCTGAACGCGTCCCTCCGTCAGGTCACGCCGACGCTGCTCGGGCGCTTCGGCCGCCGCGCGCTGCGGCAGGAAGTGATGTCACGCGACTCCTCGCTGCGCCTGCTGGTTCTGGGCGGCGAGGCCTGTCCGCCCGCCGCTCTGCTGAGGAGCTGGAGGCACCGCGACAACCGCACCCACGTCTACAACGTGTACGGCATCACCGAGGTGTCCTGCTGGGCGTCGGCCCACCGGCTGCCCGAGGCGCTGCTGCAGGCCGGCGACGCGTGAGAGCGCCGACCTTTAAACACACGCGCAATGTTACTGTTGGTCATCGCTGCTGTCTAACATCAAGTGCCTTCCAGCTCGCCGCCCTCCGTGCCGCTCGGCGCTGCTCTGATGGACACCAGGCTGGAGGTGAGGGACGAGCGCGGCCGCGTCGTCGCCGAGGGCGAAGGCCAGTTGTTTGTGGGTGAGGACGACGGCCTCCGTCAGCTAGTTGTGGTTCTTCATCCGGCTGTTGTGTGGCGACATCGTTGCACAAACATCCACACGCGCTCTTCTAGTCGATCGCTGTCCCCCGTCTTTGTCCTCATGGGTCCGCATGGCGCCATCGCAGGCGGGGGGGAACGAGTGTGTCTGCTGGACGAGGAGGAGGCGGCGGTCGCCGGGACGATGAGGGCCTCCGGCGACTGGGTGGAGGTCAGGGACGCGCAGATGTTCTTCCTGGGGCGGAGGGACCGGCTGGTGAAGCGCCACGGGAAGCGGCTGAACCTGGACGGCGTGCAGCAGGTGAGACGCATTTCCAAACGCCTTTATTGGCTCTTAGAATGGCGTTCTGATTGTTTTTGTTTTTTTTGCCGAATTACAACGTGTTTTTAACGTGTTACGAGGCACTCAGGAAGTCGTCATGCTCTTGACTCCGCCCCTCAGCTCCTGTGCGGCCTGCCTGAGGTGGAGGCGTGCGCCGTGGTCCTGCACGAGGGCGTCCGGCTGCTCGCTTTTGTTGTGGCGTCCGCGGCCGGAGGCCGGGGTGGGCGGGGGCGAGCGGACGCGGCGACCTCCGGCCAGCAGGGGGAGGAGCCGCGGCCCCCCCGGGGAGCGGACGGCGGTCTGAGCCGACTCCTCCTGAGCCGCCTGTCCCAGCTGCTGCCGCCGCACAGCGTCCCCGACACGCTGGTGCTGGTCCCGGCCCTGAGCCCGACGCGTCACGGTGAGCACGTAGAACTCTTCCCACGTCTATGGAGCGCTGACGGAGCGCTGACGGAGCGCTGACGGAGCGCTTCGCTGACGGAGCGGTTCTCTCCCAGGTAAAGTGGACGTGGCGGCGCTGATGGAGACGTACCGGACACGCAGTCGCTCTTCGGCGGAGCTCACCGAGCTGAAGCCGACCCTTCGGTCCTTGTGGCAGGTTTGGACCGTTTACTTCTGCTTCCGTGACTCCTCCCCCCCGACCCCCCCGTCACTGACTGCGCGTCCACTCCGCCGCAGGAAGCTCTCGCTCTCCCAGAGGACGCGGCCGTGGACGAGGAGTCCAACTTCCTGTCGAGCGGAGGAGACTCTCTGAAGGCGCTGCGGCTGCACGAAGACCTCCTCGCCGCGGGAGTGACCTCACCGGAGCTTCTAGAGGTCATACTGGGCGGGACCTTCTCCGACGTTCTGCGCCACGTCGAGGCGGCGGCGCCGGGCAAGAAACGGCGCGGTGACGAGGCGGGGACGCGAGGGGAGGAGACGGGGGCTGTTAAAGTTCCGAGACGAGAGACGGAAGTTGACCTCCAGGCCGACGCGCCCGGGGAGGAAGGTCCCGGCGAAGAAGAGGGGGGAGGAGCTCTGGGCCTCGAGCTGAGCTGGTCATCGGACACGGGCCGCTGCGTGGACGCCTCCCCGGTGATCCTGGCGCACGGCGTGACCGACCCGGGGTCCGGCGGCCGCGAGGCCACGGTGTTCATCGGCTCCCACTCGCACAGGATCCAGGCGTTAGACCTGACCAGCGGGGGCCTCCTGTGGGAGCGAGTTCTCGGGGGCCGAATCGAAGCCTCGGCCGCCGTGTCCCGCTGCAGGACCCTCGTGGTCATAGGTCAGCCCCCCACCTCCCCCTCTGCGTGAAGACGTCTGGCGGAAAGTTGTTAACATTTGACTAATTGCTTTTCGGGGGCCGGGTTCTTCCAGGTTGCTACGACGGCTGTGTGTATTTCCTGTGCGCCGCGTCAGGAAAGACGCGGTGGACATTCCAGACGGGAGACGCGGTGAAGAGCCGTCCCGCCGTGGACCCCCCCACGGGTCTGGTGGTGGTGGGCTCACACGACGGGCACGTCTACGCCCTGGACCCGGAGGTGGGACGCCTTCAGAGCGCTAGTGGAGATAAGCTAAGCTAAGCTAAGCTGCCTGTGGAGGAATAAAGGGGAATGTGTTCCCTCAGGTGGAGCGCTGTGTTTGGAGGCGGAGCTGTGGGGGCGGAGCCGTGTTTTCCTCGCCGTGCCTCCACCCGTCACTCAGGAAGCTGTACGCGGCTTCGCTGGGGGGTCGTTTGCTCTGCCTGAACCCTGTAGGTAAACACTTTAAACGCTTCTGGTCCGTTTTGAGGGATTTGTCCTAACGTTGTCTTCTCGTTGCAGGACAGTGGCGAGGTTCTGTGGTCGCACCGAGGAGACGCCCCGTTCTTCTCCTCGCCAGACGCCTCCTCCGGCCAGGTGGTCATCGGATCGGTGGACGGAAACATCTGCTGCTTCAGCCACACGGGGGCGCCGGTGAGCTCTTTATCGATCTGCCGGCCTCTTTCTGGTCGGGTCCGTTCCTCCTGCTCACCGCACGCTGCGCCTCCTCCCCTGCAGGTCTGGCGGTTTCTAACCGGCGGCCCGGTCTTCTCCTCGCCGTGCGTCACCGCGGACCGCCGCCGGGTTCTGTGCGGGTCACATGACGGCCGCCTGCACTGCCTGAACCTCGCCGACGGCTCTGCGGTTTGGAGCTTCCGGACCGCGGGGAAGGTGTTCTCCGGGCCGCGCGCGTTCTCCGGCGGCGCCGGGGGGGGAGGGGCCTTGGTGGCCCTGGCCTCCACCGACGGCACGGTGTGGATCCTGGACGCGGGGCGGGGGGGGCGGGCGCTGGCCCGGTTCCGCCTGCCGGGGGAGCTGTTCTCCACCCCGGCGGTGCACGGGCGCTCCCTGGTGGTCGGTTGCCGTGACGACCGCGTGTACTGTTTGAACGTGACGGAGGAGACGTGAGCTTCGATTAAAGTTGATACAGAAATGAGTGACGAGTCGTCGGGTTCAGACATCAGAATTTAATTTACATTTTCAGAACATTTTGTGTCCCAAACAACCAAAGAAAGTGCGAATGATGCCAAACGTTGTTCTGTTACACACGAGGGGGAGGGGGGGAGGGAGGGGGGAGGGAGGCGGGGAAATGTTCTTCTTCTTCCTTCATACTGAAGCAGGGTGGTGCGTTCACAGGACGTCGTTTGTTACAGTTGTGTCCGCCATCACAGGAAGTCCCGCCCCCCCCACACAGACTTATTTAGACAAAAATGGCAAATCACATTGTTCGGCTTAGTTTAGAGAAATTAGTTTAAAAAATCTACATTTGTACGGACAACTGACATAGACACGTATATTATGACCCCCCCTTTAGTTCCCTTCATAGTTAATTTGAGTCTCTTTGTGGTGGTTTTGTGAGTCCACATGTAGAAGAGTCCACGGCGTCACTAAAGAACAAAAGCTTGTTGTTGCTTGTAGCCCTTAAAACACCAATCAGATGATCGATCACGTCACACGATTCCTACGCGACCCCGTGTGGGACATTTCATACGTTGTGTGTCTGTATACAGGATGTGCGTGCGCACAACAAGTGCGTGTGTGTGTGTGTGTGTGTGTGTCCACGAGGAGGAAGATGAGGGTGATGATGGAGGGCGTTACCTGTTTCAGTCAGGGGGGGTTTCATGGTGAGTTGGTGAGTTTTCTTTGCTTTTTTGTGTCTGTGTGTGTGGGTGTGTGTGTTGGGGGGGGGGGGGTGCCTCAGTCTGCTGGGGGGGTCTCGGGTGTCATTTGATGATCTGAGGACAGTCGCTCCAGGCTTTGGCCTTCCGCTTGGCGAGCGCCAGCCAGGCCGGCTCCGTGGAGACCTGCTGCGGGTCGCCGGAGGGGAAGCGCTTGGTCACGGCGGGGGGCGACGGCGTGGAGTCGGCGATCTCAACTGACACAACACATCAAGAACAGGGTCACTTTCATAACTTCAAAACAAAAGAAAAAAAATTAAAAAAACTAAGAGGTGACGTCTCGTTTAGTCCACCCAAAACAAATCTATGTAAAATGTTGTAAAAACTATGTAAAAGTTATAAAAATAAATTATTCACCTAAGAAAAATAGAAACAGTATCCTATTCTCACATTACAACCTTTCTCTCAACAAAATGTTTCAGCTCATATTATAAATATATATATATATATATATAATATGTTATAATATATAAAATATATATTATATACATATATTATATATAATATATACAATATATAATGTATATAATATATATATATGTGTATATATATATATATAATATATGTATAATATATACACATATATATATATATAATGTGTATATATATAATATATGTATAATATATACACATATATATAATGTGTATATATAATATATATATATAATATAATATATGTATATATATATAATCATTCAATATATTAACTTTTATATAGTAAATAAATTGTTCATCTTGTCTGGTTAGAAACTAGTGGAATCCTTGGTGGCATTTAGACACGGGTGGTGTAACTGCTCACCGGTGACGGAGCTCGGCAGAGTGTTGGCCTTCTTCAGGTGTTCTCGCCGCTCAAAGCGGCCCAGCAGGCTGTCGGGCCGCCGCGGCTCCTCTGGCGTCGGCGGTTTAGGGGGCGGGGCGCTGCTCCCTTTGCTCTCCGTGGGGCTCGGCGGCGCCACCTGCAGGAGGAGGAGACGACGGCGTGAGAGGGAGCGAGGGTGTGACGCGAGGACGTGCGTGCGCGGCGAGGACGTACGCTGTCCCTCTCTCGGGTCTGCTTCTCGGGCGCTTTGTTCTCCCGGTGGCTCCGCCGGTCCTCCCGGTTCTGCTGCTGCTCCCTGAAGCCCTTCTGCTTCTGCAGAGCCAGCGTGATCCACAAGGGCCCGGCCTCCTTCTCCTGCGCCTTGGAGCCGTCCAGCGAGTGCCTGCTCTGCAGCGAGGGTTTATCTGCGGGACATTTTGACGGATTAGTCTTGTCTCACTAATTAACACAATAAAAGAATAACTTCATGTTCTAGTGTTTTTAGTCCTCCGTAGTGAACGGGGTCTGTGGACATGTGGATCGTAACACCAAGCAAAGGAGTCAGTCACAGACTGGTCATTAGGACACAGTTGTCATGGAAACAACGTGCCATCTTTCGCCGGCGAGGTTCCCCTCCCCCCACTGACCTTTCTTGAGCTCCGTCTTCTGGTCCGTCTTCTCTCTCCAGGGGATGTTGATGGAGGGGAAGAAGGATCTCTTCTCCTTCGGCTCCTCCTCCCCTCGAACTTGACCTCGGTGCAACTGGGCGACCGCCGACGGTTCCTCGCTCCCGCCCGTCCTCTGGCCCGTGGCCTCCTGTGCCGCTTTGGGCAGCGGCGAGGGCGGTGGCGTGGGGGCCGCTCCGCAGGCCCTCGGCGACGCGGTCGGCCTCCGGTAGACGGGTGGCTTGGAGAGCACCTTCCCGGCCTCGCACGTTGATTTACCCAGTTTGGCCCGGGGGGGCGCGTGGGAGGCGGACGCGTGCGGTTGCTTTCCCCCCGCGGCGTCTTTCTGAGGCGACGTGGGACTGGTGGATTTGTCGGAAAAGACGGAGGAGGCGTCGGAGTCCGGCTCGATGGGGGTGAGCGGCGAGGGGACGCCGTCGAAGCTGTCCCCGGCGCTGTATCGCTTCTTCCTTTTCTCCGCCGACTGCTCGCTGTGGAAGCGCAGAGAGAAGTTGGTCCTCCTCAGCTTGATGCCGAACGGCGAAGGCATGTCCTCGCCGTCCCGGCCTTGGAACCCGGCCTCCTCTCCGCCCGCTTCAGCCTCCGATGGCTCCGCCTCCGGGTTGGCTCCGGGGCTCGGGACCAGGAAGGAGGGCAGGTCTTTGGCGAACATGCACCCGTCGGAGCCTCGCTCCGCGATGCGCACGCTTTTGCTCGTCGTGCTCCGGGGTTTGCTGGTCGGACCCGGCGAGGCGCCGGCGGGGCTGTCTGACGGATCAGCTTCCCGACTCGCCTCCTTCTCGTCGGCACCGAAGACCTCGGAGTTCCTGTTCGAATCTCCGAACTTCTTCTTTGCAGGGGTGATGGAGAACTTGGCGCTGGCAGACATGGTCTTCCTGAGGTTCGTGTGGGGGGACGCCGCCGGGTCTTCCCCGCCGGGCTGGTTCTTGCTCGGTTCCGGGTACTCGTCGTACTTCCCCTCCTCCACCCCCTTGAATATCTTGGACCGGATGCTGGCCCATTCGGCGAGGACGGACTGGTCCGTGGAGAGCGAGGACTCATTGAGCGACTTGGTTTTGCCGGACTTGCGGTCCGGCGAGGTCTTGCTCGGCGGCGTCCCCTGCGCCTTCCTGTCGTCGCCCAGGCCCAGCAGGGACATGCAGGCCGAGTCTCGGATCTGGTCCAGGTTGACCGCCGTGCCGCAGAGCTGGGCGCCCGTCACCAGGATGGCAGTGTGGGGGACGTACGGGGACGTCGGCAGGTTGGGGGACTCCGGTCCGTCGCAGGAGGACGAGGCCTTGCCGCTGTCTAGCTGCTCGGACAGGGTTCTGCTTGGTGGGGCAGACGCCGGCGTGACGGGCGTCAGGTGGACCTTCTGGAACAGAATCTGTTTCTCCCCGGAGGAGACCTTGAAGGAGAAAGGCCTCTGTCGCTCCTCCATCTCCCTCCAGCGCTGCTCCTCCTGCTCCTTCCTCATCCTCTCCTCTGCCGCCGCTGTTTCAATCTCCTGCAACCTCCGCTTCTCCGCTTGCTCCTCTCTCTTCCTGTCCTCCTCCTCCTCTCGTAGCTTCTTCTTCCTCTCAACCTCAAGCTGCCGCTGCCTCCTCGCCTCGTCTTCCTCCTCTCGTTGTTTCCTCTTCTGCTCTTCCAGCTGTCTCCTCTGTTCCTCCTCCTCCTCCTCCCGCATCCTCCTCTCCTCCTCCTCCCGCATCCTCCTCTCCTCCTCCTCCTCCCGCATCCTCCTCTCCTCCTCCTCTTCCCGCATCCTCCTCTCGGCCTCCTCCCTCTGTTTACGACACCTCTCCTCCTCGAGCCTCAGCTCCTCTGCTGCTCTCTTCCTCCGCTCCTCTTCCTCCAGCTCCCTCCTCTCCTCCTCGTGGAGCATCTCTGGGGAGCGCTGGTCCTCGGGTTCCTCTCGCACCACGCCGGGAATCGAACCCTCCTGGACGTCCTGGAAAGGAGGAGACATGAAGTTGGATCAATGTGTATTAAATCTACAGAAACTCGCTGAGGCGGCTCACCTGTGTGAAGCGCAGGTGTTTCCGGGACAACCTCTGGTTCTTGGGTTTGACGGACAGCTTGTGCCTGGCGGCGGTGTTGTCCAGGCGGGGGGCCGCCTGCGGGACGGCGTCCAGGTTGATGGACTCAATGGTGCCAGTGGGAGGGAGGACACGCCTGGACCTCGGGGACTTTACCGGCGTGCTGGGTGGTCCGGCTTGATGGACCTGCTGGTTATGAAGAGAAGTACGTCCGTTTTCACAAGATACTTATATGCAACATCTTCACCTGCAGAACATAAACGTCAACATGGGAGCGAGAAATCTGCAGAAGCAAATGGACAAAGTAGGAAGTAAACTACATGAATCTCAAACATGATCAATGCGTTTAGGGTAATGTGTTGTTACCTTTAGCTCTGCGGGTTCGGCTTCCATCTGGGCCGAGACCTTCAAGGGACTCTGGGGAACTTCTTCTTCATCGGAGCTTCCCTCATCTCCCTCACTTCTCCTCAGAGAAGGAGGCCTCTGACCGAACTTGATACCTTCAGCTATCTGCCGCTGTTTGAACAGAGAAGGCGGCGCGTTAGCAGAACGGGCAGGACGGACATCGCCTCGCCAAACCCCCCCACGAGGCTCACCTGCAGGTTCCTCACTTTATCTGAGACGTTTTCCTGGGACATGGCGAGATCCGGACCGGGCTCCGCCTCCGGGGTGAAGATGCTGTCGTGGGAGAGGGCTCGAGAACCGACGGGATTGGCCCCCCTGCGGAGCGGACCACAGTCTACGTCCGTAAATCACTTTCAGACACTGAAGGGCTTCTTGGAAACCCGGCCGACGTCTGAGGGGCCGCTGAGCGATTACGGTCATCCACGTCATGATCAACGCGCACGGCTTTTATCGTGACGACGTGACAGAAATGACACTCTGGAGTTAATCATCCCGGGCGGTTAATTACCTCAGATGTTGAGAGGACTCCTCGTCGGCGAATACGACTCCATTGCAAACCTCGCCGGTGGAGAAACTGGCTTTCAGCGGCGTTCCATCTAGCCGCCCCTCAGCCTCCGTCTTCTTCCTCCGCCCAAAGAGCCGTCTGAGGGGCTGGAAGCGGCCCGGTCGCCTCCGCTCTGCCGGCAGGAAGCAGAACGTGTGAGCGGGGCGGCGCTGCTATCGCCTCGTGGATCTTTACGAGGGGCCCTCGTGCGAGATAGCGGGCGGGGCCTCGGGGACGTCGCTAGTAAAGCGCAATCAGTTTAGTCAGCAGGAAACAACAAGCCTAATGGCAGACGGAGTGAGAAGAACACCTGCACTTTATACTCATTCCTATTTAAAAAGGCTTTAGAGGATTCACAACAACGCCATGACGTCATGTGACACTCGACCTGCAGTCTTTCAACAGATAACAAATCCACACGAGGCTGGCGTGCAAAACTGAAGGAGTCCGAGTGATTATTACAGAGTGACTCAGTTTTATCTCATTCAAGGCCAAAAGCCAAGACGATAAGATCGTAAAAGAATCAGAGACGTGTAAGAGGAGGAAGAGACTCAAGAGGACCACAAAGAGACTCAAGAGGACCACAAAGAGACTCAAGAGGACCACAAAGAGACTCAAGAGGACCACAAAGAGACTCAAGAGGACCACAAAGAGACTCAAGAGGACCACAAAGAGACTCAAGAGGACCACAAAGAGACTCAAGAGACGCAATATGATTCCAAAAAGTCCCAAAGCAACAACACAAAATGAATGAAAAGCAAGAGACAGGAAAGAGCAACACAAAGAGGACTGTTGTGTGTCTTTGAGATCCTACCCAATAAAACGCGTTATGACACAACAGATGAAGGAATCAGGAAGCGACTTTTAGCTGATCGCTTTCTATTTGAGCCTCATCTTTCATGACGTCATAAAGTCCAAAGCTTCCTCAAGCGCGCTGACACGAGGTCACTGCAGACACACAAAACCACACAAACCTCTTGGCTCAGAGCGTCCGCTTCTGTCCGTGTGTACTTGTGTACGTGTGTCTATGTGTGTGTGTGTACTTGAGGTCCCTTGTCTGAGGTTACATGGTTACTCGACCCCCCCGTGGGTATCGCTGTTGGAGCTATAAGTAGCAACCGGTGTGGGATGTCACTTTGCGTGTTGCACCAGGTGCATCTTGGGAAACGTTGCGGGGAGTTTATTACATTACTTCAATTCATCAACATTACTGTTAGTAATCATTGGTCCTGTGGAGGTCCGTGACGTTAAAACAGAGGCAGTGATGTTGTGATGTGACACCGAACGCCCCCGAGGCCGTTCTGCTCTGGTACAAAGCCCACAATGCACTGCTGCCGTTGCGCTCACTCCCTCATGCGTGAAACCAGAAAGGGCACTTTTTTATTTCCCCCGCAGCACCGACGACTCAGCGAAGCGGCTGGTCTGGTCAGGGGGGGCCGGGGGGGCCGGGGGGAGGGGCTCGCTCCATCTGGTGAAGAGCAGCTGGCAGAACCTCTGCTTCTGACTACGAACAAACCCAAAATAAAACTAAAAACTACGCAGCAGCTCGACGTTCCACCTCATTCCCGGTTTTTCAAACATGTAAAACCACCGGAGACGCAGGGGGGACGAGGGGGACCGGGTTGCTACGGGCAACCGCCGCCTCGGCGTAATGAGCGTAAAACAGGAAGCCGCTTCGTTTCGTTAGTTGACACTTCTAGCGAAGAGGAGGAGAAGAAGTGAGAATCACAGCACGCCATGCTGCTCTTAAAGGGACAGTGTCTCTTTAAGAGGCCGCCTTCCGCTTTACCTGGGCCCTTGGCTGGGGTCACTTCTAACAGCTGGTCGTGCTTGGTGTTCGTGGCGTCCGTCGCCATGGTCACCGCACACCTGGGCGCAGCGAGAAGAAGGACGGATGCTGCTGCACCTCCCGGGGCGCCGAATCTACAGAGCGGAGCCGCGGTCGGACGCCATGTCTCGTTTGACTGTCTTTTTTTTTGCTAAAAAGCAAATAAAACAAAAACACTTGTGTTTGCTGGTTGTGAAGGTTCCACAGAACTCTGTCAGTCGTGTTGACTTGTTGACTGGTGACCTGCTGCGAGCGACTTACACAATAAGCAGAGATGAGTCCGTGTTTAAAACCGTAACGGACCAGACGCACCGCTATTAAACATGTGGACAACCGCTGGAATGTGTAATGGAGGTAAACCTCTGGCTCTCCGTCCCGACGCTCGTAACGGTCATAAACACGGTTCATCATCTGGTGACCTTTGGCCTCTTCTCCAGATAAACTGATAGTGTATTCAGCTCGCCAGCTTTTAGTGTGGAGGGCTGAAAGTGCCCGAGGGGAACACGCTGTCTCACTATGAGACAGCAGAAATAACCAGAAGAAAACCCACAAACCACAGACCTGAACCACCGAGCGCCATGTGTGGTCGATAAGAAGAGAGAGAGAAGGAGCCGTACTGGATTTCAGCTGCACAAAACTGCAGTAAAACCTCAGGGAACATCGACCCCCCCTGTTTTTTTTGTTTTGCACAAGGACTTCTTTACCCAGACAAGCAGAGGTGGGGGGCAAAGTCAACGCTTCATGTCTTAAAGCTGCATTCTGTGCAGTGACCAGCAGGGGGCGACTCCTCTGCTCCCATAGACGTCTATGAGGAAATGACTCTACTTCTCTGTAGTGACCAGCAGGGGGCGACTCCTCTGCTCCCATAGACGTCTATGAGGAAATGACTCTACTTCTCTGTAGTGACCAGCAGGGGGCGACTCCTCTGCTCCCATAGACGTCTATGAGGAAATGACTCTACTTCTCTGTAGTGACCAGCAGGGGGCGACTCCTCTGCTCCCATAGACGTCTATGAGGAAATGACTCTACTTCTCTGTAGTGACCAGCAGGGGGCGACTCCTCTGCTCCCATAGACGTCTATGAGGAAATGACTCTACTTCTCTCTTGATTTATTCCTTCAGTAAACATTGTAAACATGAGTTCATGGTCTCAGACCATGAACTCATGCAGACCATCAAACAGACCATAAAGCAGGGGATGGTGTAGGGCGGGGCTACACAATGATTGACAGGTCTCTACGCGGTCACGTATATTAATCTACACCTCCACAGACAGACTAAGGTCTCGATTTCTCTCCTCCGCAGCTTGAACAGCCTCTGGTTTCCATGGTAACATGTGGAAGCAGCACAGAGGCAAACAGTCCTCGTCCACCACAAAGCGACTCGACTGTACTTGTTGACGCTTGTTTCTCTCGATGCGTTTTGTTTCAACAAAGGAAGCAGCAGCGAGATATTACAAATATGGGGAATAAACATCCTGTGTGGTGAGTAACGGTGATCGATGCCAGAACTGTGAGTGTGAAGCAAGTTGTGACACAGTGGACGACTAATCCCCTCATTCCTATCCAGAGAACCTTATTCTTTGGTCTTATCTTTTATTACTCTTTAGTTACCTTTTTTGAATACTTTTTTCTCTGAGTTTCTGTTTCTACAGAACATTATAATTAGTAAAATACAAAAACAATACAATTTTTTTTTTCAAAATTCTTACTCGGACACGATTGATTCAGTTATTTAAGACAAAAGACCAATTAGCATTGAAGCAAACATGAAAAGTTACAATGTGTGTTTCTTGTCACAGTCAAAAGAACTCACAATAATGTTGCAATAGATAATAGCCACCAGAAACCAGTAGAGTATTGATATAAACGTATATATGTATTGAGCTTAATTACATTTCTTTATATTATATAAATATTTGCACTTAAATTCGCGGTCGGACGGTTTGCAGTAAAGCAGCAGTTTGATGTAGTAAAATTAGACATCTACATTATTTAGCATCTTTATGTCACATTCCTGTCAATCAGCGTGTAGCCCCGCCCTAATGCATCCTCTGCTTTATGGTCTGTTTGACTCTAAATGGACAATAATTCACTAAATAAACATCATGTTGTGTTGAAGAAGACTTGAAACTAGAGACTGAGACCATAAACTCATGTTTACAATGTTTACTGAGGGAATAAATCAAGAGAGAAGTAGAGTCATTTCCTCATAGACGTCTATGGGAGCAGAGGAGTCGCCCCCTGCTGGTCCCTACAGAGAAGTAGAGTCATTTCCTCATAGACGTCTATGGGAGCAGAGGAGTCGCCCCCTGCTGGTCACTACAGAGAAGTAGAGTCATTTCCTCATAGACGTCTATGGGAGCAGAGGAGTCGCCCCCTGCTGGTCACTACAGAGAAGTAGAGTCATTTCCTCATAGACGTCTATGGGAGCAGAGGAGTCGCCCCCTGCTGGTCACTACAGAGAAGTAGAGTCATTTCCTCATAGACGTCTATGGGAGCAGAGGAGTCGCCCCCTGCTGGTCACTACAGAGAAGTAGAGTCATTTCCTCATAGACGTCTATGGGAGCAGAGGAGTCGCCCCCTGCTGGTCACTACAGAGAAGTAGAGTCATTTCCTCATAGACGTCTATGGGAGCAGAGGAGTCGCCCCCTGCGGGCCAGGAGACAGAAGTAGAGTCATTTCCTCATAGACGTCTATGGGAGCAGAGGAGTCGCCCCCTGCTGGTCACTACAGAGAAGTAGAGTCATTTCCTCATAGACGTCTATGGGAGCAGAGGAGTCGCCCCCTGCTGGTCACTACAGAGAAGTAGAGTCATTTCCTCATAGACGTCTATGGGAGCAGAGGAGTCGCCCCCTGCTGGTCACTACAGAGAAGTAGAGTCATTTCCTCATAGACGTCTATGGGAGCAGAGGAGTCGCCCCCTGCTGGTCACTACAGAGAAGTAGAGTCATTTCCTCATAGACGTCTATGGGAGCAGAGGAGTCGCCCCCTGCTGGTCACTACAGAGAAGTAGAGTCATTTCCTCATAGACGTCTATGGGAGCAGAGGAGTCGCCCCCTGCTGGTCACTACAGAGAAGTAGAGTCATTTCCTCATAGACGTCTATGGGAGCAGAGGAGTCGCCCCCTGCTGGTCACTACAGAGAAGTAGAGTCATTTCCTCATAGACGTCTATGGGAGCAGAGGAGTCGCCCCCTGCGGGCCAGGAGACAGAAGTAGAGTCATTTCCTCATAGACGTCTATGTGAGCAGAGGAGTCGCCCCCTGCTGGTCACTACAGAGAAGTAGAGTCATTTCCTCATAGACGTCTATGTGAGCAGAGGAGTCGCCCCCTGCTGGTCAGGAGACAGAATGCAGCTTTAACACACGACGCATCACTTTTCTCACCTGTGTATGTCACATATTTAACAATATGCCCCCCCGCCCTCCTCTTGAGGTATTTCACTTTGCACCAAAAGCATTTACTATCCGACTACTCGACGTAAACATTCCTCAAGCCGCCGCACCGCAAAAAAAACTCCTAAGAGGTAGAAAACCTGCAGTCATCGGTGCAGCTATAAACACCACCTTCATGAATCATGGAGGGCCCTGGTCTCCGCTGCTTGTCCGCTCTCTAGACATCCACAAAGGATTTCAGAGCGGCACGCAGCACGGGTCACATGACCGGCGCTTCGTTTTCCACATCGGCCGACGGCTGCGTGGCAAAATACCCGACGCGGTTTTCCTCCACCCGCATGTGCGCTTCACACCAAAACTACAGTTCTCTGGGCTAAACTACGTCACCTACCCCCCTTTCGGCCGGCTTGTGCGCGAGGCTTCTTCTGCGTGTGCGAGGCTCCCTGCGAGCGTGAGGCCGTTCCACCTGCCTGCTGCCGCTGTGGATCTAGGGCATCACCTGGAGTCAGGTGTCAGGCTCGGCGAGAGAGTGTGTGTGTGTGTGTGTGTGTGTGTGTGTGTGTGTGTGTGTGTGTGTGTGACCACGTAAACACCCCTTGATTATTCTCGTACCAATGAAAATTGGACTTGATGCTCCGCAAGGCAGCGACAGACTTCGGGGATGAGAAACGTTGCCGTTGGCTGTTTGAGAGGAGCACATGTACAGTCTGGGGGGGGGGTCTCCTGTGTCTGTACCGAGGAGGCACAAAGTGACACTTTGTTAGCGGCCCACCAGAGAACAGAGTGGCATTCATCGTCTCCGACACAAAGGCGCCCGTTGTGCGGCTAACGCTAACGGAGTTAGCACGTGTCTGCTTATTCATTTTGTGGTGGTACACAGGGAGCGGTCGCAGAGCGTGAGTCGGCATTTCCCCCCCTGGTCTCTGAAGACCCCCCCCCCCCTCCGAGGCCTTAAACCCTGAACCTTCAAGGACTCACTGACATCACCTGTGAGACACTAAAAGCTTCCAAGATACCAACGAGAGCACTTAGAAAGGTCACCTCTTTACTCCCTCTTCTCAAAGTTATCAGATGTAACATGTAACAACGTCAGTGAGCACAACGTAAAAGTAATACGTTATAAGAAATAAATAATAATAATCTCTGCTCACGGGTCATTTAATGTGCCTTCTTAAATCCCAAATGTTTCTGTGTAGATTAAAATAGCCAACTCCCATCAGTTCTGATGAAGTCAAAGCTTCATGTGTTAAAGCTGCATTCTGTGTAGTGACCAGCAGGGGGCAACTCCTCTGCTCCCATAGACGTCTATGAGGAAATGACTCTACTTCTCTGTAGTGACCAGCAGGGGGCGACTCCTCTGCTCCCATAGACGTCTATGAGGAAATGACTCTACTTCTCTGTAGTGACCAGCAGGGGGCGACTCCTCTGCTCCCATAGACGTCTATGAGGAAATGACTCTACTTCTCTGTAGTGACCAGCAGGGGGCGACTCCTCTGCTCCCATAGACGTCTATGAGGAAATGACTCTACTTCTCTCTGGATTTATTCCCTCAGTAAACATTGTAAACATGAGTTTATGGTCTCAGTCTCTAGTTTCCAATCTTCTTCAATACAGCATGCTGTTCATTTAGTGACTGATGGTCCATTTAGAGTCAAACAGGCCATAAAGCAGGGGACGCTTTAGGGCGGGGCTACACGCTGATTGACAGGTCAACACCAAAGACCGTGGTTGCAAAAAACGAGACAACATGGCGTAATCCAAGAGTCATTATATAAACCAATGAGTGACAATGAGTGACATCACCATGACTACGTGCACTATACATTGTTATTGTGGATGAAAACGCTGACTTTCCACAGGTCACCTAAATGCCTCAGATCGCTGAAACCAACCTGGTTTTTGTTTTGTTTTAACAAATGAAAATGTGTTGAGCAGAAATGTGTGTTACGCCATCCAATGTTATTCGTCAAATACCTTGAGGAAAACCCCTCTGATACGGTTGAAATATTTAAATAATAGACACTGTATAAATTGTAATGGCTGTTATATAACATGCTGATTTCTTTTTTATTTTATTTATGTTTAAATGAAATAAGTAACTGTATTTATTTTAAAATAAATAAAAGAGCGGCAGACAAAAGGTGTGTCTGGGTTCAAATCAAATCCACATTGAGTTTTTATGTGAGGTCAAAGGGCGTAAAATTGGTCCCATTAAAGGGAAGCTGTCAGTGTTAAACTCAGCAGCTGATATGAGATGCAAATGACGTCACCAAACATGGACAGCTGATCGATCGTAACGATCAGTGAAACGCTGTGGATTCCTCCAGCAGCCCCCTGCGCGCCTCCTGCACGAGCCCACCGAGGCGCGCGGCACTCATTTAGGACAATTCATTCAAATGAAGAAGCTCGGATTGATATGAACCGCTTCTGCTTTGTGCCGCACCTGCGGCCTGCAG
Organism: Gasterosteus aculeatus; assembly: GCF_964276395.1. Classification (NCBI taxonomy): domain Eukaryota; kingdom Metazoa; phylum Chordata; class Actinopteri; order Perciformes; family Gasterosteidae; genus Gasterosteus; species Gasterosteus aculeatus. The sequence goes on along the minus strand of NC_135695.1, from coordinate 22,130,453 downwards.
CACGCGGCCCGCGCGCGCTCCTCACGCTGACTCGCGCGCCGTGCGGGAGACCGTGAAGGATTCACGCCGTCGTGGATCGATACGCGGCCGCCGATGGCGCGCGCGGAGCGCAGCTGTTAATTGGGGGGGGGGGGGGGGCGCGAGGAAAGAGAACAAAGAATGTGGCCTCCGCTTCTCGCGCAAACATCCAAACAGATTCACTCGCGCGCACAATCGATGCGCCTTATTTCACGTATTAATCTGCAGAGTGAATCCGGCCTGTTGACATCGAGGTTTTGCGCATTTCAAGTCGGATCAAAGTGGAACTGTCAGCCCATTTACAGCGCGCGCGCACGCACACGCACACACACGCACATCTGCAGGGATCGAGCGGGTCAATGAGGGACGATGGACGGAGACAAGGTCGTCGTGAGAAATGAAGAACAACAATAAAAGCAGAAATAAGAAGCAGCACCTTTCCGCGAGTCCTCCTCCCGGCGCGCGCAGACCCCCTTTGTGTGGCTGATGCTGCTGCTGATGGTGCTGGTGGTGCTGATGCGAGTGCACGACAGGGGAGAAGCCCGGACGTACGTACGTACGCACGCACGCACGCACGCACGCACGCACGCACACGCGCACAGCCAGTCCCAGCACAGCTGCACGCGCGCTAGACTGGGGTGGGTGGAGACGGGTGGGGGCGGGGGGGGGGGGGTGGAGACGGGAGGAGGGTGCGGCTGCGAGCGGCGCAGAACGCACGAGCTCCCCTCGGCGCGTCACGACGCGAGCGCGTTCCCGCCCGTCAGCGCCGTGCTGGTCATTCAAGAGGAGGATGAAGAACGAGCCCCGAGGAGGAGGAGGAGGAGGAGGAGGAGGAGGAGGAGGACAGTATCGGGATTTTTCATATTGTTTTCGGATCATCTGGGTCCTCCTCCTTCTCCTCCTTCTCCTCCTGCTTCTCCTCCTTCTCCTCCTTGAGCCACGAGTTCTCTTCACAAAGGTCTCCTTCTATCATGATTCTATTTGACCTCATGTGTAAATACACGACCATCACACATTCAGGGGCTTCATCATCTGCATGTCGACTCTGGACCGGTCCACCAGAACTCATGCAGGTCCACTGAGAAGGTCAATGGGGAAGGTGGAGAAGAAGAATCTCCATCCTTTCCACCCGTCCAAGGGAAGAGAAGATAAAGGAAGGATGGAATTTCTCGGATTCATATTTGGCTTTTGGACAGAATCATCTTCTACATCGTGTTTCCCTGAATAATGTGATCGGTCTTTTCTGACATTTTTATAGACGCAGCAATTAATCATCTTAATTAATCAGAACATATCTGCAGATTAACTAAGAATAAATAGATAATTGTTAGTTGCGAAAGACAAGTTTTCTAATGAAATGTTATCATGAATAAAATACAGTCGCTGCAGATCTGAGCGCACAACGTGTTCCAAAGATCAACACAGGTGTGATAATCTCTAAAACTCAGGTTGATGTTCTTAAACATTAGCTCTTTATTACCGGCATTAAAACATACTAACGCCCTTTGGACTCTTTTAAACACGTGCCAGGATTTAGAACATTTTCAAACCAACTTCCAGGAAGTGTGCAAATGATTAATATCAGAATCTAGCAAAGGACAATAAGTCCTAAATGTGTCGTAGATCTGATTACTTCTTTAGGACTTGAGTATTTGTTCACTCCAACTATATTTCCTCAGTGTTCACCGTACGTCCTCGGCTGGCGAGAGGTCCAGTGGGCCTTTGTGTGGAGCAAGAGATGAACAGGGTGGATGAGTCGTGATGCTGCTGCTCCTCCACCCGGAGCCAGGTGGTGTGTCTCTGACGGGAAATATAAGAACACAGCGGGTCTAAAATGGTCTTTCACTGCTGTGTGCAACTTTTACAACGTACCACACCTAAAGTGTCCTCCGAGGAATCTCAGTCTCCTCAAATATGCCTCAAGGGGATGAACATGCAGAAGGCCCCAGATGAACTACACTTCCCAGCTGGCATTGCGGTACTACAGGATCAAAGGACAAATGATCCTAAAAACACATTCTGCAAATATGTTAAATATATGCTAATATATATAACAAATATATACAATCAGCCAAACTAAAACCTTTCCTGAACGCACTACATATTAATCACTATAGTTTCACATGGAGGATTTGACTTATTTTTCAAAAAACCTCACTGAAAATGTACTCTATCTACTTAATTTGGCATTAGCTTCCTCAAATAGAAGATCAACTTTAATATGGATTAGTAGACGTACATAACGTACATTTAATACAAACATTTACGTTAGTTTGAATCCGTTTTAAAAGTGGAAGTGGTTTTATTCTGACAGTCTCCAGCCCCGGAAGTGAACGAGGCTCTCTTCTCTTTAAAAACGTGTATTCTATATACTTAAATCGTCTTTAGTGTGGACAAGATGAAGCTAATCCTTTTAAAACACGTCAGAGGTTGTAGACACGTTAACGCTCGAATATTTTATGTGTCTATTTATATTCATAAGATTGGAGAAAAAAAAGCTTTTATTATGAAGCTCATCCGGAAACGGCTCGATCGACGCCGTCGTACGTGACGTCTCCTCGGCAGTTCGCTACGTGCTACGTCACCAACGGTTAGTCCGCTTTCAGCGACTCACCCACCGAACGGCAGCGAACGATGCCGCCCCGGCGGCACGACCCCGGCGCGAGGCGGAGCGGAGGCCCGGCGGCGCCCGGCGCGGCCCGCCGCGGCGGCTCCGCGGTGCTCCCGTCGGTCCTCACGTTCCTGGTGATCGTGGCGTCCGGCGGCCTGCTGCTGATGATCGAGAAGGGGCTGCTGAGCGGCGTGGAGACGCCCCCGCCGCTCGGCGCCGGGAGGCGGCCGGACGACGCGCGGCGGACCGGGAGGCTCGCGCCCGCCGCCGCCGACGACGTGGATTCGCAGGTACGAACGTTTTAGTCCACAAAAGCGCCGTGAAGAAAAGTTCTTAGGAGGCCTACAGACGGCTCCATTCCCATCATGCACCTGGTTCGTCTTCCTGTTTCACCTGTGAAAAACGGACCTCATGTCCTACAGATGTTTTCACCAGACGAGTAACACTGAACTGACGTGTACATGTTATGTTCAGGTCCTCCAGGAGATCCGCAACCGCACCATCAGGAGCGTGTGCGGCCAGAAGAGCATGCCGCAGGACGTGTGGTCCCTGAGCGCCCTGCAGAGGAGGACGCTGCTGCAGCACGTCCTGGTCAACGACCGCCACCGCTTCCTGTACTGCTACGTCCCCAAGGTGGCCTGCTCCAACTGGAAGCGGGTCCTCAAGGTGCTGAGCGGCGCCCTGGAGAGCGTGGACGTCAGCGTCAAGATGGACCACCGCAGCGACCTCCTCTTCCTGCACTCGCTGAAGCCCGAGGAGATCCGCCACCGCCTCCAGCACTACTTCAAGTTCATGTTCGTGCGCGAGCCCATGGAGCGCCTGCTCTCCGCCTACCGCAACAAGTTCGGGGAGATCGAGTCCTACCAGAGGAAGTACGGCGTGGAGATCGCCAGGCGATACAGGAAGCCTCCCGCCAAGGACGCGGCGGCGGCGAGGGGCGACGACGTCACCTTCGCCGAGTTCGTCCGCTACCTGCTGGACGAGGACGCCGAGCGCATGAACGAGCACTGGATGCCGATGTACAACCTGTGCCAGCCGTGCGCCGTGCGCTACGACTTCATCGGCTCCTACGAGCGGCTGGAGGCCGACGCCGAGCTGGTGCTGCGGCGCGTCGGGGCGCCGCCCGCCGTCCGCTTCCCGGAGCGCCAGGCGTGGTACAAGCCGGTCACCGCGGAGACGCTGCACTACTTCCTGTGCGGCCTCCCGCAGAGGCTGCTGAGGGAGCTGCTGCCCAAGTACATCCTGGACTTCTCCCTGTTCGCCTACGCGCTGCCCAACGCCACGGCCGCCCACTGCCGCCACTGAGGGGCCGCCCACTGAGGGGCCGCGGGGGGGCCGCCCACTGCCGCCACTGAGGGGCCGCGGAGGCTTTTATGTGGAGAACCTTTTTTAAAAACGGTTTTATACCGCTAAGTGTTTATAGCTGTTACACATTTCTACTCCAGATGTTTCCTGAACATTTTTTTAAAGAAAAACCGCAACAAACCACTAAAGCTTGAAATCCGCTGCAGACAAAGAACAAACAAAGCAAACGTTTCCTTTTCTACGTTTTCCTGTTACAGCTCAGTGAGGTAAACTGTGGTTCTCTCCTTTTTCCTCAAACTGTTTTTACGTTGTAATAAAACACAAGTTCAATTTCTGTATCGCTTTATTACAAAAATAATTTAATAATTTAAACATTTAAAACATGAAGCTTAACACGCAGTTCAGTATTTGTTCAGACGTTGGAGCCTTTGAATCCAGGGAGTCGGACAGAAACAGTACAAATGTTGCCATTAAACACCTGCATGATTCCAGGTCCGTCTGTGTTTTTAATCCTTGAAGCTCACGCTTCTGAAACGAGGCAGGAAATAGATGTTTAAAACTTTAAAGGCTTTTTGATGAAATAAGGCACAAGTATTTATATAAAAAGCAGTTTATCAGGATAACCTCGGTTTGCCGAGCCCGAAGCCTCACCTGTCGGCGGGCCGGTCGGCGGAGCGGGCCGGGGTCCGCAGGATCGAGCGCTCGGGGGAAGTGTGAGAAGCGTCGTGGGACGACGAGAAGGAAACGGCCTGTCGACGCATCTCCTGCACGGCGCGCTCGCTGCACCAGAATCATCAATAAATACATTGTTGCAAGTACATGAAATCCATCACGCAACCAGCTGGGTCCTGGTCACGTGGTCGGCTCACCGCTCAAAGCGCTCGCTGGTCAGCTGTCTCCTCAGGACGTCCATCTCCGTCTGCAGCTGGGACACGCTGGCGCGCAGCTGGGACGCCTCCCTGGAAAGCTCCACCCTGAGACCGTCCACACACACACACACACGGTGGTCAGCTTCACGAGACAGACGTGGGAGTCTGGCGGCGTGAGTCTCCACGTCGGCTCCGTTTACGTTTTGCTGTCGGCGAGAGTCAGCCGGTCACGGAGGACCTTCAGCTCGGACTCCTTCTCGCTGGCCGTCAGGTGGGTTTGGAACTCCTTGTGCCGATTGGACGAGAGGAGGGTCTCCAGGTTGCGGACGGTCAGCCTCTCGCTGGTCATCTGCTTTTTAATAAGCTCCGCCTCCGACCGAACGTCCTCCAGTTCTCCTGTGACCTAGAGACCGCGACGACGATGTTACAGAAAGCAGGTAAAAAACCTCCAGGAGGGGGCGCTGTGAGGAACTTTCATTTAGTGGAGACTCTGGCGCCCCCCGTGGACCAAAGTGGTAGTGCCTCCTCCCACCAGGGTCCCTTTAGAAAGCAGCAGGGTCTCACAGTCCTGGTTCACATAGAGGATCAGGACTACACAGACTGGTGCAGGACCAGCTTCAAGTGGTCTCACCCTCTCCAGGTCCATGCTCCTGGAGGTGAGCTGACGTACGGCGAGCTCCTTGTCGGCGTCCAGCTTGACGCACAGCTCCCTGACGGATGCCAGGTCGGAGAGGAGCTCCGCCTTCTCCTCCCGAGCTCCTCGCAGCTCCTCCTCCAGCCGGGACATCCCGCGCACCAGCGCCGACACCTGGGCCTCGTAGGCCTGCAGGGCCTGCGTGTGCTGGGGGGGGGCGGGGTGTTAGAATGTCATTAAAACAGGCGCCGTGTTTTCTGACCCCCCCCCGGGTCTCACCTGTTGGATTTCCCTCCCCTGGGAGCTGACGGTGTCGCGCAGGTGCCGGCGCTCCGCGTCCGAGGACTGCAGCTCCAGGCGGATGGAGCTGTTGAAGCCTTCGGCCTGCTGCAGCTTGTGCTCCTGCTCCTCCACCTCCGAGTGGGCCATCCTGAATCGCTCCAGCAGGTCTCTGTTCTCCTGCTCCTGTGGGGGCACCAAGCCATCAATACAGGGAGGGGGAGGTGCAAAGGACGACATATCTGCTGTGTAGGAGACCGTTCTTCTCGCCTTCGTGTTCATCAGCTTCTCTATTCGGGACACTTCAGAAATGTAAGAGTGGACCCTCATCTTCAGCTCATCCTTCTCGTGCAGCGCCTCCTCCATCTCCACGTGCACGGCCTGCACAAACACAGCAGGAGGTTCACTCCTCCCATCACATGACATGTCATGTAGCTGACGCTTTTATCCACAGGAGATGTCCTGACGTCTTCAGAGACCTCCTTCCACCGTTTAGGAGCAGGACAGCAGAGAGTGGAGATCTAGTCGAGTGTTTTGCTCTCAGTGAGGAGGAACGAGCGGCTTCTCTTGGTATACGAGCAGCAGAGTTCGCCCTCTATTCCCCCGCGTGGCACCTACTTGGTTCTCTCTGGTCATGGTAGCCAGGTCGTCTTGCAGCCGGCGGTTCTCTCTCACGGTGATGTCTTTGTCTCGCCGGAGTCCGGCCAGCTCCTCGTGACCCGCGTCCAGCTGCCTCCTCATGCTGGCGATCTCCCTCTCGCGGCCGAGCAGCGCCTCCTGCAGCTGGCTGAGGGGTCACAGCGTTACCGCCGGGCCCCGGTGGGGCAGAGGGTCGCGGCTTTACGAGCATGGTACTCACGCTAGGGAGGCGTCCATGTGTGTGACGGCGAGCCTCGCGTCTCTGAGGGTCTGCTCCTGTGTGGACACAGCGGCGTTACGCCTCGTTAGGAGATGTCTTCTAGTCTTTAATCTCAACCCAATTCTCAGTGTTCCACATGTGACTGAAGGGGTTCTTAGTCATTATTCCACTAAAGGACGAGACATTTCCAGCGTTTGGGTTCATTTTCATAACATGTCCACCTTTTGTTTCCCTGTAGTGAAAAGTCTTTAACTTATGTGACAATACTGACTTGATTTGACGACAAGTTATGAAGCGTCACATTAACTTGAGAATGTTCGTCTGCACAGAGAGGAGCCGCGGCCCCGTGAGGAGGAGACATCGTAGACACGCCAGAGGACAAATGACCTTTAACCATCTGGGTGAGGCCGGTCGGCGGTCGCTACCTTTTTAGAGAGCTCCTCCTGGAGAGCCACCAGTCTCTCCGTCTTCTCATCCACCTCGTCCTGCAAAGCGTCCTTCTCTCTGTCCAGAGCGGACACAGACCTCTGGAGAGCAGCCACGTCCTCTTTGTGCTCGGAGCCCTGCTGACTCAGCTCCCCTGTGAGACCCAACGGAAATCCATCCAACGGCCCCGAAGCAAAAAGAACTGCGAGTGGGCCGACCGACAGCACACTTACGCGTCGCCTCCTCCAGCTGCCGGATGTGCTGACGTGCAGCAAGCAGCTCGTTGGCCTTCACAGAGAGCCGGCGCTGAGTGTCAGACAGCGACTGCTCCATCTGCTCCTGCAGCAGCCTACACACACACACACACACAATCACATTATTGACTTTCTAAGATCTGAGGTCACACTGTTGCTCCTCTGTTTGGATCCATAAAGATCTTCTAGTGGTGAGCAGCTCCAAAGCTTCGTTCTCTAACGTCTGGTATGCAGCAGGCGATGACGATGATGATGATGATGATGATGATGGATTCCAGCCTGTGTGTTCACTCGCTCGCTCCTTCAACAAATGCTCACGACGTTTCGCCTCCAACACAAACCTCAGCGCGTTGGTCTCGGCCCTCTGATGGGAAACCTCCTCTGCGTTCTGGACCACAGCGGCAGAGCGAAGCCTCAGCTCCTCCTCGGCAGCCTCCCTGTTCTCCTTCAGCCGACACACCTGGGACCTCAGCTCCAGTCTCTCCCGCTCCAGCTTCCCCCCCCGGAGGACAGAGGAAACAGAAGAGACAGCCGCCGTTGTGACCACATGCGCAACGTTAACACAAAGACCTGATTATCATTATGACGCGTTCGTTAAAGGCTCACGCTCTTCACGGCGTCCTCCAGGTCCCTCCTCTCCTCCTGCAACACATTCCAGCCACACCAACCGGTTTACGTGGTCCCTGAGCATCTGATCACTGCTTTCACAACCAATTCATCTGCACATGTTGTCACTACTGTTATTGCATATGTACAGTTATAAGTGTTGGTCAAGGCGCCGTTAGATCAGTCTGACATTAAAATTGGTTCATCAGGAATCGGCTATCAAAGCTCCGAACTACTAATGTCTTAAACTGATGGTTCATTTAACATATCAGAAGATACTGAAACATGTCTAATAGCAAAGGTGTTCAAGCAAGAAGCAGCTAATCTCTGCGTCCTGCCGCTACCTGCTCACTGAGAGGAGAGTCCATGATGCTTTCAGCCGCGCAGAACTCACCCTTCCTCTCTCTGCTTCTGTGGTGATCTGCTGGATTCTGCTCTCCGCTCGCTTCACCTCCTGCTGCAGCGTCAGCAGGTCAGCTGACCCGTCCGCTCCACCGGCCCGCTGCAGGTCCTCTTGAGCCTGAAGGGACAGAGAACGAGACACACTGGGTCCTCAGAAGGAGCTGAGAGGCTTCCCAGCCGGCGGGGGTCCCGGTCCTGCGGCTCACCCGTCTCCAGAGGGCTTTGAAGCGGTCTCTCTCGGAGCTGAGGCCCTTCACCTTGTTCTGGATGTCCTCCATGTGCTCCTCAAAGTCCAGCAGAGCCGCCTTCAGCTCGTTGCGTTCCTTCACCAAGCGGAGCAGCTCCGTCTCTGCGCCGCCGCCCTGAGAGCGGACGGCATTGACCACTTAGAATCTCCTTTGAGAGGATCCAACCCGACGGCACGTTTCAACTACGCGTCCCGGTGTCGTACCGCTTTGGGCCGAGGACTCCGGCCCCTCACCGGGCTCCGACTGGGGCTCGAGTCCGGCCCCCCGGCCCCTCGGGCTCTCCTGTAGCGCTCGGCCTCCTGCCGGTAGCGGTCCCTCTCCTCCTCCAGGCTCTTGACGAAGGCATCAAGACGTGACGGGGAGCGCTCCCTTCCACAAACGCCGTGCTTGGCCCGCATGGACTCCAGCTCCAGGACCAGGTCTTTGTCTGGGGGGGGTCAGAGACACAGCCCAATGCGCTCCATTCACAATGCTGCAGCGTGTTTCGTGTTCATGTATTCTGCACAGCGGCAGATAAAAGACAAATAATCCAATGAATCCCCGTTTTTTAATTCAGGGTTACGCTCTGTCCATTTCCTTTTTTTGCCTTAATTCAAAATCTTCAATAGAAGGTTTGAGTCGGTCCAGGCCTCTATGCTAATGTCACGATGTTAATAATTACTCACCAGCTGCCATCATGTTCTCAATTTTGTCCTTCAGCCGCAGTTTCTCCTCCTCCAGGAAGTTCACCAGTCCCTCCATCTTCTCCTTCTGCTCTCTGAGGTCCAGCAGCTCATCTCTGAGACGGTCTTTTTCGAAGTCGCCTTCGGACTGCTCCTGGATTCCACCGTCAACAGCAGATTATGTTTTCAGCTTGTGCAACACCACCGTTCACTGGAGAATGAGCAGAGGAACTAAGAAGGTTTCCCCCTACACACCCGTCTCAGTGTTGAGATGATTTCCTCCAGGTCCTCGATGGTTCTCTGTTGCCTTTGAATCGCTTTCTGTTGAGGTTTGTTTTTGTTTATTCACTTGTACTGACAGTGTGTGTAGATAACAAGGTAGTGTTTGTTTGTACGGTAAAGGCAGAAGGAATATGCGTTCCTACTTTGCTTTCTTGCAGCTCCACGTCGGCGGCCTCCAGCACGTGCTCCTTGTCCGTCTCCAGCCGCTGGGCCAAGTCGTCCACGTGCGTCAGCTCCTCGCACAGCTCCAGGTTCTTCAAGGACAGATTGGCCACTTCGGTGGAGGCGTCCTCCTTTTTCTGCTGCAGCGCGTCGACCTTCTGATCCAGAGTCCTGTTGGTCTCCTGCAGGTATTCGATCTGCAGAACGCAAAGCAGCAGCAGCAGGGGGTCAGCGGGCTCCAGACCACCACAGGGCCCCTTTTCTCCAGAGGAACCGAGTCCACCGAGCAGCTCGAATCGCAGAAACACACGTCCACACGCCGTGGGGGGGGGGGGGCCGCTTGCCTGAAGGTTGAGATGCGCAATCATCTTCTCGTTGCTGATGTTCTGGGCCTCGAGGGAAATGACATCGTGAGGCCGTCCTCCACGAAGAGCGCGGCTCATGCGCTCAATCTCTTTGTCCCGCTCCTCCACCTAAAAGAGGTCAGAAATAATAACATACAAACAACATTTAACATGTCACGTGTTAAATGTTTCCACTTTCAACTCATGCCTCACCTGCGTGTTTAAGTGTTTTATAAACTCTTGAGCGTTTTCCAGGTCTAGTTTGACCTCTATGATGTCATCCTGCAGCTCCTGGATCCTGCACACGAACAATAAGAGTCATGCAAATACCAACATCTCACATGTCACCCGGGTGGCGACCGGCTGTCCCAATAACACAATAATAACAACACAGCTCGCCCGCCACATTAAAGCAAACAGACCTCCCATCGGCCATGTGCAGCAGGTCGGCTATGTACGGGTCATCGGGCTGCGAGGCGGGATAGGCCGATGTGGAGGAGCGAGGTGTGAGCTCATCGATCTGCATCCTTTGCCGTCTGAACGGGATGCTGCGCTTCTTCCCACCTGAGAGCGAGAGAGGGTCCGTCCTTCAGTTCGCTTTGGTTTCTCTTTACAATCTTTTTTTATTTGCACAATTACAAAATAATAAACCAACATAACACAGATAGATAATTGCACGGCGTAGGGAGCCTCCACCTAAATCATGTGGAACGAGAACCCAATGGCGATAATACATAAGAAAGCAATTACACAGCAGCAATGACATGTTATTTGAAAGCCCTTTGAAACATTTTCTGTTGGGAGGGAAAAGCCATTCTATAAATATTGTTGTCATGGAGCTGCGGTCAGACTTTACCTGGCGTCTGCACCACGGCTTGCATGTTCTTCTCCTGCAGCTGTTGGATGCGCTCAGCTTTCGCCTTGCTGTCCTTCTCCAAGCAGCGAACTTTGTGCACGTACTGGTTATTTAAAAACTTCAGGTCAGACGTCTCGTGGCCCAGTTTCCTGATGTGGGTCTTCAGCTCTTAAACAAGACGAGATCGCGTGGGGTCATCAGACCAGCTCGGTGTGGGTCGAGGATGTGAGGGAACCTGACAGGATACACGGAGGGAGGCCGACGGACCGCTCATCGCAGGCTTACCTCTGCCGACTCGATCCTTCTCCTCCTTCAGCTTGAGAAGTTCCAGGTGCAGCTGGTTGTTCTCCCGGACCACTCGGGCGTTCTCCGCCCTGTACGGCTCCAGAAGGGCGTCGAAGGTTCGGGTTTCTTCCTCGGTTTTGCCCGCCGACAGCTTGGTGTTGCGCAGGCTTTCCGTCGTGTGGATCAGGTCACTGTAACAGCAGGAAAACACGTCGGAGGAACATCTCAGCATCGGTAAGAGATCGTTACTCTTTAACTTATCTATGTTTTCTTCCAAGACACCAGTCTCCATTAAAAAAACCCTGACAGAACACAGAGTCACTGGCGCCTCTTGATCCATGAGTTGTGTGTTTTACCGACTTTATTCCTCCGATGGAGGCAGAAGAGCAACTTTAACCTCACAATGTCCCGTGAGGTTAAAGTGTGGCAGCAGGTGCAGCCAGGTGAAGGTCTCACCTGAAGAGCTTCTCCACCAGCGGCAGTGACTCGATGCCCAGCGGGTGTCGGTAGCCCAGCTGGTCCAGACGCTTCCGCAGACTCACGAACTTCCTCTCGGCGTTGTTGTTCATGTTGGCGGCGCTCAGCGAGCGACCAGCAGCCGCTTGTTTTAACACATTATTAACACAATAAGCGCTTCACTAATACTACTGTGAAGCAGTATGTGGAGCAATATTTAAAACCAAGCCAAGAAGTATGAAACTAACTTATCTAGCTAACTACTAACTAGCTCATGCTAACCAGCAGCTTACTATTACGGTTTATTATTAGGTAAGGTTATGGCATAATGTAGCTAGCGTATAGGCTAATGGGCTAATAGTGCTACGCTGTGTTACTTAACGAAAGAGCTAACTAACGTTAGCACAACTTAGCTAACCTAGCTAACGTCAACGTACCGTGATCGCAGGGACAGTTTGCGGGACTAACGGCTCTGCATAACCGACGTAAACGTCTCTCCCGGGGTCAATGCCTCGCGCGGGACTCCGTCGGGCGTTTACACGTTGTCCTCCGTTAATGTTTGAGAGTCAACAACGCGTTTGGGTTTACATGTTTGCTTTCGCGGTACCGGGGTTTGAAAAGAGCGCCGGCGGCCCGCGGCCCGTCACCATGGAAGCGCCGCGGCGGGGGTTAGCGCGTTTTGCAAGCCGGCGTTGGCCGAGCAGCCAACGGAGGGCGGGGTCAGGCCACAAACGTTGAAGTAAATAGTCGATAAATACCCATATTCAACACAGCACCACAGAGATAGATTGGCGGCGGCAAGTTTATTATGTACATATGGCATAAAGAATAATATAACGAAAATATATTTAGAGCGGGTCTGTTGAATTGCAAAGAAACCAACTCTCACGTACACACAATGTGGAAGTCTGCAGGTACATATATAAGTGTACAAATCCATTTCATTAGAATACACTGACACACAGATGAAATGTTCATTGTCCAAAAACAAAACAACAAAAACAACAACAGTACAAGATAGTTAGTGAGTAAGTAGAGATCATCGGTGATCGACGTGAGGCGGGAGGGAATCCCTCCTGGAGAAAGGGCAGATCAGTGGGACTGAGCAATGCTGGAGAAGTACTCCAACATGTCCCTGATGGTGAACTCCATGGTGATTCCAGACCCAGGGTAGCATCTGCCGATCAGGTCCTCAAAGTGCTTGTACTGACGGATGAACTCGTCCTGCATAGAGTGCCACACCACCTGGTGGAGCGAATCGGCTGGTTAAGGGAGGAGGCAGCGCGAGCTGCAACAAACACACTGTCTTTTGAACCGCTCACCTGCAGCAGACTTTCTTCTTCGCACAGATGCTTGTCAACCTTCTTGTAGAGGTTGTCGAGTCCCTTTTTCACCTCCTTGCCGGGATACTCCTTGATGACTTTACGCAGCTCCTGCTTGTTGAAGGCCAGCTGGTAGCTCACCTCCTCCTCGCGGACGCCCTGAGCCACGCGGGCCTCGACTCCTTCGAAGAAATGCTGCAGGCACACGACAGGTTAGCAGCCGCGACGCTTCCAATACAAACCGTCTGTGAGGTTCATGTGAACACGAAGGCTCACGCAGACCTACATTGAGCTTTTCGAGCGGCTGGCCCAGGGAGTTGATCACGTAGGACTGCAGGTGGTCGGTGTATTTGTGCTTGGCCTCTCGCCGCTCTGCGTCCAGGCAGGAGATCTTCAGGCGCGACAGCGTGGAGAAGATGTGGTGGAAGTTCTCCATCATCACAACGTCCCGCGGCGTTTTCTGGCTTTCGTTGGCGACCTTCTCCACTGGGAAAAGAAGCCACGGTCAATATCCACCCTTCTCCGGCCAAACAAGCACACAGCTCAGCCTCACCATTCATGAAGACGGCCCTGATGAGTTTCACGTAAGCTTTGTCCAGGTCTCCTCGGCGCTCAGCGTTACGGAAGATGGTCTCGGCCAGCTCTGCAAACTCCTCGAACCCGGTGACGAAAAGGAGGATTCCCACTTTGCTTTTCTTAGAAATCTTCACTTCCTCCATCTGTCTGATCTGAGCCGACTGGGGGGAAAAAAACACGGCGCATTGATACAATACAATATGCAAAAGGCACAGCTCACCCCCGAAATCACAAAACATATTCATCCGCTGTTGTTGAGTGGTTTGGTGTCGGAGATATCAGCCAACACACGCTGATTTATTCCCTCAGTAAACATTGTACACATGAGTTTATGTCTCAGTCTCTAGTTTCAAGTCTTCTTCAATGCAGCATGATGTTCATTTAGTGACTGATGGTCCATTTAGAGTCAAACAGACCATAAAGCAGGGGACGCTTTAGGGCGGGGCTACACGCTGATTGACACGTCTCGAACAGAGACCACCATATTTCCAACACTGGAGATTCATAAACAAGCCAACAGGAAAGGTTTGGGGTGAACCGTCCCTTTAACCAGAAGCCTTTAGCCGTACTCACGATGCATTTGTCAAAGTTCCTCTTGACGGTGACCAGCACGTTGCCCAGGGTGGTGCTGAGGTAAGAGGCCGGGTCGACGTTCTCGGCCGTCCACACGTGGTGACTCATCTTCACCAGCATGTACAGAGAGTTGAAGCTGTCGATCTTGTCGCCCAAAGCGATGAGGCTGTTGAGCTCCGTCTCGATGCTCTGAAAGATCTTGTTCATCATCACCCGCACGACGTCCTTCCTGAGGCCGCGAAGAAGCAGAGCAAGCGGTGAAACAGAGAGAGGGTGGATTTGACGGATGTGAACGTGATGGCGTTGTATCAAAAGGTCCTTGGTCGGGGCGGAGCTGACTCACTCGGAGGAGAGAGACTGCCTGTGTTCGGCCTGGGGAGGGATCCTCGACGCGGTGCCTCCGTCCACTTCCTCCGGCTCAGGCTGTCAACGCGAGCAACAGAAAACATGACGGATCCAAACCAGCGCTCTCCTTTCGCTATGCTCCGGCGGGGACGTAGACTCACCTGAGCGAGCGGCGGCACCACCGCCGGGTGCTGCTGCAGCTTGAAGAACTTGCTGATGAAGTCCTGCTCGGCGAGACACAGCGGCTCCAGCTCACTGAGGACCTGCTCGAAGATCTGCGGGAGACAAACGTCCTCTTTCAGCACAGAGCGGCACGCGTACGCGCAGGAAACACGCCGTTTCTCGCGAGCGACCGAATCATTGGTTTGATAAACCAACAGAGGTTTCGCTTGCGTTTCTTTCGTGTGATTTATAACAATAGAACGTTGCCTCGGAACAAGCTTAACAGATCGGTGTCACCTTGTCAAACTTGGTCCTGTCGGCGACGTCCAGGTCCGAGGCGGACATGTTGCCCATGTCGAGCAGCGAGGAGGACTGGGAGCGCCGGCTGTTGGCGCCCTGCACGGTCAGCTTGTTCAGGCTCGAGGTCGAGCCCGTCAGCTTACCGGAGCTGCCGTGGAGGCCTAACGCGGCACAGCAGGGGGGGGGGGGGGTTGGTATTATTCAACCAACTAAAGGGTAAAACAATCATACAGTGTCTCGGACAGCAGCCGTTAGCTGGTTTCCTTTAGCGCGGCTACGTGAGGCACGGCGCTCGGGGCGGTCGTACTTACTCTCCGTTTCCTGTTTGAGTGCACTCTCTTTCCGCGGAAGCGTGGCTGCAGCCAGTTAGAAAAGGCGGCATCAGAGACAGAGACAAGTTAGAGGACATGCAGCATGGGGGGGGGGGGTGTTAGACGTACAGTCACATATATGCTGGCTTAGCTTCTGCTTTATCATTTGTCTTCAGCAGGAAGAAGCTGACGCAGGAGGCAGGAGGTTTATAGCATTACTGCAGTGAATCATCCACTGCAGGACGGACCGCTCACTCTCAAGGGTCCAAACACGGCGCCTCTTACCGAACTTGCCCTTGGCCTCCTTGCTCGTGCCCGCCATCTTTATCTTGGCCACCTCGAAGAAGTCTTTGACCTCGCGTTCGTATAATCTGCTCATGTAGTCAACGTAGGTCTACGGAGACAAACGATAAGAGCTGGAGATGTCACGTTTCTATTTGTATTTCTCCGGTTAGGATTCTTTTACTGAAATGAAAGCCCACTATTGCTCAAGCTTACAGTTGAGGTTTCTTCTGCAACAGCCACTGAATGTCTTTACTTCTCCATAGAGCACTTTTTCATATTTAAACTGTTGCCGTTACCACGGTAACCACAGCTGTGGCCAAAGCAACAAATATATTTTGGATTATGAAGTTTTTAGTGGGAATAAAAAGTCTTAAATTCTCTCAGATCAAAAGCAGTTTATGAACCTCTTCTCCCAATTCACAACAATGTGGTCTACTAAGAGATGGTAGAAGGTGTGGCGGCTGCTGATCATGTGACAGTGTGTGTTTAGTCGTCTGACTGACCCTGGACAGGCCCTCGTACTTCTCCCGGTGGGTGTTCTTCAGCCACTCCATGAGCTTGGCGTAGCGCAGCAGGTCCCGGTGGAGGGGGCTGTGTTTGGGCAGGCTCATCTCCGTGTGCTGGGACAGCGTGGAGCTCTGGTCGTGGCCCTGGGGGGACGGGTGGGGGGGAGAAGAGACTAAATGTTTGCGTCTCGTTCCATCTTCAGCCTCCATTCATTTGAAAAAACACGAGCACACTCGCCACACGAGGAGCAGTTACTTTCACAAGCAAGGAACAACCTCCGCAGACAACACAAACCCTCCGTCCTCCCTCCCCCGACCACGAGGGGGAGGGAGGACCCAAACACGCAGACAATAAGAGACGAAAGGAGCCTCTTAATGTCTCTGTGTCGGCCGATGGAGACGGAGGAAGACGAGCGGAGACCATTAAGGGATGCCGTTAGAAAACGTGTCCCATGCAGTAAATGATGAGAGATGTAGGCGTGAGAAGTGAAGCCGTAGCGGCGTGATGTGGGGGGGGGCGGGTACTCACTGGAAGCGACAGACAGGAGGACCTATAGAACTGAGGGAGGGTCATTTTGAAGTGACTGAAGTGGTTGAACTGACACAGAAACAGAGAAGGATCAGAGTGGGATGATTCAGGCTGAGCACAACACAGAGAAGCCAAGAACAGGAAGGAAAGGACACAAGGAGAGAAGGAGGAGTCACAGCTGAACAGGAAGTGAGTGAAGTGGGGGAGAGAGAGACTCAGATTCTCAGACAAAAAGGTTCTACTCTTAATGTGCATCAACAGCTCGTTGAAATGCAGCGGAGAACCGCGTCTCCTCCTCTCACTGCCTGACTGATGCTTTGCAGGTATGTGTGGCTTCCTGTTACCTGGTGCACAAACACGTTGTTGAGGTGGTTGGTGAGGCGCCGGGCGAAGGTGTCCCTCAGCTCCGCGAACAGGAGCTGCTGCTGCGTCACGGCCGCCAGCTTGTCGTGGCCTCCGGAAAGGGAAAAGAGACACTGTGATAACCGCATCGGCCTTCGGAAGCATGTGGCAGTGAGATGGAATAAAGCCGTGGGTGCTGACCGGGCCGCAGGGCCACGTTCATGCACTGAGAGAGCGCCTCGGAAGCGTTGATGCAGGCCTCGATGCCTTTGGGGGAGGTCAGGTCCCCCTCCTGCAGCGCTCGGATGTGCCCCTTGGACAGGTCCATGTAGTTCTGCAGAGAGAGGAGGACAAACAATCCAGCTCAATTGACTGAAGGGAGGAGTTTCTCCTTATTCTGTATGTGTCATTGTGCGACTTTAAAGCTTCCAATGATTCGTTCAGATTCACCAGTCACACGATAGCAGACAAAAACAAACTGACGGATTCAGAAGTAGAGCAGAAACTTCAGTATTCTGTGAGGTAAAATGACTCTTCTTATCAATGGAATCTGGAGTGTTTGAAGAGAACAAATGGTCCTCCTGAACACACATCCATCCACGAGTATCTACTCGTATGAACACGTGTCACAGCTCCTCACCACTAGGAACTGGATCTCGTCCAGCAGCTTGACGTTGTTGGAGTTGCTGATCTGGATGAGGCGGTTGCTCTGGGAGATCTGGTCCATCTGCTCCTTGACGCTCTGCAGCATCTCCTCGTAGCTGCTGAGCTTTCCCTCGATGGTGTCCACCTCGCCCAGCGCCTCGTCCAGCAGCTGCATCAGGATGTTGACCTGCTTCTCCGACGCCATGATGGACTGGATATTGGCCTTGAAGGGGTCGGAGCAGAAGACGACATCAGCAACGTATGAGATTGTGACGCCTTCAGCTGCGTCTTTTTGCTCCACTCACCCCATCGAGGACCTGCAGCTCTCTGGAGAGCTGCTCGGCGAAGGCCTCCGCGTTGGAGACGGCGTACTCGCACATCTCCATCATGCCCTCGATGTCCTGCTCCTCGCGGGCGCTCAGCTCCTGGTAGTCGTCCAGGGCGTCCTCGTCGCCCCCGGCAACGCTCTGACTCTCGCCGCTCGGCACGGACTCTGATCCCACAGACAACGAGATGGAAACGCACACTGAAGACATGGTAGCACGTTTCCACACAGCTCGGGCTGAAATCCACCCGGGGCGGGACGACGGACACTTTCTACATAACTTGAACTCTTTTTAAAGATCAGCTGAATGCACTTCTTACGTTTGTTGTTGCAGATTTACACTGATCACAAATCTACACTGAAAATCAAATCAAAGTCAATCATCTGCACTCAACTGGAAAAAAAATCCCACAGAGAACATCATTGAACCCATTGATGAGTTGTCATATGAGCTAAAGGTGGAATGGAGACGTAAAAAACAGCTCAAGTGAGGTAAAAACGTGACCAAAATGTGTGTTATGATCATTGACAAACATGAATCATGCCCACCCGTATTGTCAGATAATTCACACAGGAGGAGCTTTAAGGGGGTGAGAGTCTCTAATGAGGATGGGGGGCGGGGGGGTTGAGGTCATGATAGATAACAATGGAGAGGAGTGAGGAGGAGGAGGGGAGTTAAGTCCTACCAACCTTCCGCTTTAGGAAGTTCTGGCCAGAGAAAGTTTTAGAGAGAAAATCGAGAATAAAAGAAGAATTTAACACCACAAGCCACAAAGAAGAGGTTGAATACTTTTCTATCACAAAAAACGTACTATTAATAAATCAATCAAAATCCATTCTCTCTCAGGGTACAACATGCTATTGGTTTCAGAGGGAGATCACAGGGTCGTGCTACAGTAAAGACGGAGAGTTTCCACACCTTCCAGCAGCTGAGAACTGACATTCACAAACTCCACCTTCTTCCTCAGGTACCGCTGGTTCAGCTTCCAGATGCAGGAGATGAAGGAGTTCTTCTCGGCCGCGCTGCTGGCCACCCAGCGGTACACCTTCTCAAAGTGAAGGTCGAATTCGGGGTTTTCCTAAACCCGGAGAGGCCACATGAGAGCGTGTGAGCGCTGGATGGGGTTAATGGGCGGGGGTAAAAGAATAAATCCGCCCACCTTGCTGGCATCTTTGGCGTCTACCTCCATCAGATCTCGGAGCTCCCACGTCTGCTGCCGTTTGTAGAAGTCCCCTTTGTCGGATTTCTTCACCTTGACCACTTTCACCTGGACCGGCCTCTCCGTGGTGACTGGCACAACGACAGAGAGCGCGTCAGTACTTTCTCCTCCTCAGCATTCGCAGCCACTCAACGGGGTTTTCCGCTCACCCGTCGCACACAGGAAGCAGTTCTTCTTTTTCTTTCCCGCCTTGCAGACATTGACGATGCCGAGGAGGCGCTCGTCGTTGGGCGTGAAGATGTCCCTCTGGAGGGCGTGCTTGATGGCTGTCATGGCGGACGCTGCCGTACAGAACGCGGCGGGTATTTATGATGGTTGAAGAGTGAGAAACGCACATCCGTCAGACACGAACACACTCCTTTAAGTTGCATTTACACAATAGAAGGTCCTGAAGCTGGCTTGTATAGATGTGTGGATGGAACATGCGTTGCTGAGGGACGGAGCCTCCTACTTGGTTTGTGAAAATGCAAAGAAATTTCACTGCTTTTTACATCTAGACCACATTGGACCAGACCAACAATTTAACAATTGTGTGGTTTTGTCTGATCTGGGTGTAATGTGGTCTGGTGCATTGTAAAACTGGCATTGAGCCTTTGGGTTAATGTTGACCCGGTATGTGTTATAGTGGTTTTCTTTTCTGGAATTGGTCCAATGTGGTCTAGAAGTGGGGGAAAGCAGTCTTACTTTTAAGCATTTTAATATTTTTACTTTATCTGGTTCTTTCACCAATAAAACAAGGGTGAAGCAAATATAAACCACGTTTAAAAAGATCTTTAACCTCTCTAGATCAATTCAACCGATGTTTGAGCAGTCTAGGAATCATGTCTTTTGAAAGACGACTGGTTCAAGGTGAATTAAAGAGAACCCGTCTCCTTGGTGCTAAGGGCTACTAACGTTAGCATCGCAGGACACCAGAGGCCGGGGACTTTAGCTGACACTAACTTTAGCTCACTTAACAACATTGGCCACATAGAGCACAACAGGACGTTTTATAAGCCAGCTAACTACGGATTTGAGATGAATAAGGAGCCCAGAGGAAGACCCGGAAATAAAAGCACTGTTGTCTTCTGTGTTTGCTAGTTAGATTAGCTAAGCTAGCTGTTCGCTAACAGCCCTGCTAGCTACGAGAGAGCTAAGCTAGCTTCTGTTAGCATCCGTTACGCAGAACAGGCAACGGTTTTATAATAATCTACAATGATTTTTGAAGAGGCATACTATGTGCATTCTAAGGGACATATTTTAACGTTATTAATGTAATGCTATCGCCCACCTTGCTTTTTCTGTCCACCGGCCTTCTCTCTTCCGGGTTCAGCTGTCACGTGACAGTGACAGTGTCAACATCCGCTCTGATGCCCCGCCTCCCAAGCAGAGGCCACGTTTGTGGTCTGCTGATCTCAAAAACACGGCGTCATTATTATTTCCACTTTATCAAGTGTAGGAACACTAAGCTCTTCTTTATATTTATTCTTATCTGTTTGAAACTTCACTCTAATAAACCAAAAGAAAGATTTGTGAGAAACATTTCGCCCCTTGTTGTTTATTCCTTTTTAAAGTATTGCTCCTCTGTTCTTGTCTGTGCATCATGATGAAAAAGTCACTGCTTATTTATTTGTTTCAATGAATAATCTATCATGAATGCCCTTATTGTTTTCAAACATTTTTTATAACACTATAAATTCTCTGTGAGAGCTCATGTGTTCAATAAAAAACAAAGGCCCAGTCGTCTTGATCCTGTAATTTCATACAAATATAATAGTCGTTATTCCTGCTTTCTTTTTACTTTATTTTCAAGCTCGGAGTCCTCGTGTCTTACTTCTTACATATTGTTTCATCAAATTACCATGCAGATAATCTGTTGTTCTAGCGCAATAAAAGGCTAAAGTTAAAGTTTAGATTGAATAAACCGTGTTTAGTGTATAAATTATGGGTTTAGGACACCAGGTGGCATCATTAATCTGTCAGTTCTGTCCCTTTCCTCCTGTCTCGTCTCTGTTTGCCATCAGCGTGTCTCACGTCTTCCCGTCACAATGAAAGGGACTAACCGGCTTTGAATGTCCCCACCCAGAGAAGAAGAAGCAGAAGAAGAGTGAGCGGCGCCCGGAGGCCTCGCTGTCTCCTTGAAGTCGGTCTGCGGAGACAGGCTTGATTTCTCAGCCCGTCAACTCCTCCAATGTGTCCTCTGATTGACACTCACATGTGAGCGTCACGCCTCTCCTCCGGGAACACGCCGGGGACGAGGCTGAGGCGACGAGTTATGGCTTTAATACGGGAATGAACACAAAAGAAAGCGACACGTTTATTATTCACCTTTTAACGGATTTCCACCGATTCTCACGGTTTGTTTTTAAATGGATGTTGCAGGATACGGTTTACGGTTTATTTATATATCATTATTATCATTCTGTTCCGTTTCCTTTACAAGATCAAGAGGTCCTTTCAAAAAAGACATTATAAGAATCGTTCTTTTTCATTTCTGCGCGTATTTCAGTGGGTTTTTATTAAGATAAACACAATAATATCTTAATACTTTACTTTTCCTTTAGGCAATAAACGTCTATCTGTCATGTTTCAGGACAT